>NC_064618.1:733460362-733782862 GCF_023898315.1 Schistocerca nitens
GTGCATACTAGGCAGATGTACTAACCACTACATCATCGTAGCATTGTGGTTGCCACTGGTGCACGGACTACCCTATTCCAATTCCCTCCCTAACGCAAAATTCAATTCATGACTTCAGCCCATTTTCCCCTTCTTAAATCATCAGTATTGCCAAGGCTCTTCAACATTGGTATAGCATCCTAGATTTGTATATAATGGGGAAATCCTTCCTGTACTTTAGATCTAGGTGATCTATTGATCTGATGGAATTATATTTTCTGGGAGACATATGAGTCTCAACCTTATTTTCAATAAGGATAAAAGCTGAATCAATGAATAAAATTTGAGCAATGGCTGGGACTTGAGCCCGGGTCTCCTGCATACTACAGTGATTTGCTAACCACTACACCATCATAACATAACACTGTAGGTACCACAGCTGTACGGACTACCTGTCAGTATTGCCGAGACGCTCTGACATTGGAATAGCACCCCAGCTTTGCACATAAGGGGAAGTCCTGCTTATACCTCAGGCATAGGTGACCTATTGATCTGATGGAATTACATTTTCCTGAAGACATATGAGTCTCAGCTTTATTTTTGATAAGGATAGAAGCTATAGCAATGAATTAAAATTCGTGTCCTCTTGCTTATAGGCAGATGTGCTAACAACTACACCACTGTAGCAATGTGGCTACTACAGCAGCACAGGCTACCCTAGTATAGTCGACGTTGGATCTATCATGCCTGTCATTTTGGCGTATGATCCACGCAGTGTAGGAGCTATGTTGCTTGTCTCCAGGGTGTTTAAACATCTGTAGAGAAATGCAGTTCATTACAAACAATTTTGTCCAGGATTTCCATATTCCTGTGTTGATATGTTTAGTTGTGCTATCAACCTTAATTTCTGTGATGCTCTTCTTAACCTTTTCTAAATTACCATTACTTTAGTTTTCTTCTTGTTTACTCTCAGTTTTCTTAGTGCTTCTGACAGCATGTGCAACATTTTGTTCAGTATGATACAGTATATTTTTTTATTTTTGAATTTGATATCTTTTGTTTTCTATTTGATGGTTTGTTTAGCTTCTTCAGTATAACAATCCTGCCATACTGCTTATTTATTTTATCCTTTTTTTCTAATCTGTTTGTATTTTTTGCACAATTCGTAAACCTTTCTTCTATGCTTCCAGTCTTATTCATTTCCCTTCATAGTGACAAAAAGCAGTTTCTAATTCACATTTTAGAAGGCATTTGCCATATCCATGAAAATGGGATACATCCATAAGTTGGTTTCTACTGTTTTGCTGACTTGGAATCTGAGAGGGAGGGATGGCAGGTGCACGGGCTAAGCATGTGATGCACGGATGCCAAGCCGGTGGGGTGCAGCACACTGTGAAGATGATGAGGATTGGGAGGGTGTGACAGGACAGGGAAAGGAGAAATTATTGGGGTGTAATGTTTGGAGTATGTGGGCGAGTTATTCGTGCACCTAGGCCTGGTATTGAGGAGAGGTGAATTCATTGCACGGGTGAATGCTAGTTGGTCCAGGGCATAGGATGCACCATGGCCAGCCTGGCTAGATAACTGTTTCCACCTAAGGTGAGCTCAGATGCAGAGATATAGAGCCCGTTGCCGGAAATGGGTAAATTGCAGACCTGGTAATTTGGACAGCTGATGCTCACATTGCCTTTTTGAAGAATATGTTCCAGGAATTGACAGAATGTCAGACACTCTTGAAGATGGCTAAGTTACAGTTCTTTGAGATTCATCAATAACTCCCATCAAATATTAATGCAGATCTGAATATGTCGACCATCTCAGATAAATGAAGTGCGTCCAATGACACAACAACAGCTCATCATCTTTAAGACAGAAATTAATATTATTTCACAGTGAGTAAACATTTTCACAATGAACCTCCAAACTAAAAACTTTTAAACATTTCATGTGAGTTCAACAAACTGTACCTCAGGTAATAGCATTGTACTATATCTATCGCCCCTGAAAGCTATGTATCTGTATTTATTTTATTTGTTGATTTACGATGTCTCTTATATTGCTTGCATTATGCAAATGTTTGTCAGAACATCCTATTCTCCACATTTACACAGCAAATGAATACATGCACCAGTATCTTATATTTTTTCTTGCTTGTGTATTTATTTACTGAAAGTGTAGTATTTTGCCAGGCACTTTTTAAATGTTGGTCGCAAGTTCTATTAAAAACTGTGGTAATTTAAAACTAGTCAATCCGTTGTTATCAGACACCACAATTGAAAAGAGTACCAAAAGATGCTTTTGTTATAAACACATAAATAATTGTTTAAATAATATTTAGCAATAACCTGTAGTCATTAAATGCATGCACTTCCGCAAGAATACTGGCTTACTTTATTTATAATTATTGTAATTTACCTGAGTCTAACAGAATGCTTGTAACTTTTCTTTATTTAAATATTAAACAATGGAAACTCCAAGTAGGAATATCAGCAAGATAGACTGCTACTTACCATAATGCAGACGCGTCAAGTTGCAGACAGGTACTATTAGAAGACACTCACATATAGCTTTCGGCCACAGCCTTTGTCATTGAGTTACACACACACACACACACACACACACACACACACACACACAAGCAAGCGTACCTCAGGCGCACACGATCGGCAACTCCAGCATCTTGGACCAGAATGCAACATCATGTGGGATGCAAGCGGCAATCTGGAGGGGGTGGGGAAGGTGAAGGGGAAGGGATAGTAGTGTATGGGTCAAGAGAGAGACGAATGCTGCCTAGTGGAGTGTGCAGGGACTAGAGTGCCAGCAGGTGCAGTGTCACGTGGATGCATTGGCAGAAGGCAGCAAATAAACAGGGTGGGAGATGAGAATGGGGAAGAGATGATAGGACAGAGGGGGTGGAAACTGTTGAGTGGAGGGTGTGGTGACAGTATGTTACCATAGGTTGAGACTGGGGTAATTACTGGAGTGGAGAATGTGTTGCAAGGGTAATTCCCATCTGTGCAGTTCAGAAAATCTGGTGGTGGAGGGAAGGATCCAGATGGCTGGGGTACTGAAGCAGCCATTGAAGTCAAGTGTGTTATGTTTAGCTGCATGTTGCACCAGAAGAGGTCTACTTTGCTCTTGGCCACAGTTTGGCAGTGGCCATTCATTCTGGTGGACAGCTGGTTGGTAGTCATACCAATATAAAATGCTGTGCAATGTTTGCAACAGAGTTGGTAAATGACGTGTCTGCTTTCCCAGGTGGCCTGACCTCTGATGTAGTAGGGTCAGGACTGGAATACGAAATTGTGGGTGGGTGGATCGGGCAGGTTTTGCAACTTGGTCTTCCACAGGGATATGATTCTTGTGGCAAGGGGTAGGGATTGGGAGTAGCATAGGGGTGGACTAAGATGTTGTGGAGGTTGGGTGTGTGATGAAACACCATTCTAGGAAGATTGGGAAGTATCTCGGGTAGGATGTAGCTCATTTCAGGGCACAGCCAGGGTGACAAAGGAGACACTCCTTTGTGGCTGGTTTTTGGTGGTAGTGGGAGGGTTGGGGCTGTGTGGGGAAATGGCACAGGAGATCTGTTTGCAGACTACGTCTGGGGATAGAGCCTGTCTGTGAAGGCCTTTGTGAGGCCCTCAGCATACTGAGCAAGGGATGACAGCTGTCAAAATGCAGGTACTGTTCGTGATTGGTGGATTTAATGTGGACATAGGCAGGCCATCAGAGAGGAGGAGGTCAACATCTAGCCATCTGAATCCTTCCCTCCACCACCAACTTTTCTGAACTGCGCAGAGGGAAGTTACCCTTACAACACATTCTCCATTCCCGTGATTATCCCAGCCTCAACCTACAGTAAGATATTGTCACCACCCCCTCCACCCAACAGTTTCCACTCCCTCTGTCCTATCATCTTCTCCCCATTCTCATCTCCCATCCTGTTTATTTGCAGCCCTCTGCCAATGCATCCGCCCATCTTTCCCCACTCATCTCCTTGTTTGTTCCATTTTTCCCCACCTTCCTGCCCGACAGCCTCCTGACACTGCGCCTGTTGGCAGTCTAGTGCCTGCACACTCCACCAGATAGTGTTTGTCTCTCCCCCCAGCCGTAAACTACTTCCCCTTCCCCATCCCCACCCCCTCCAGACTGCTGCTTGCATCCCATGTGATGTTGCATTCTGATTCCGGCCCGAGATGCTGAAGTTAGCGGTCGTGTGTGTGTGTGTGTGTATGTGTGTGTGTGTGTGTGTTTGTTTACTGATGAAGGTTGTGGCTGAAAGCTGTATTTGAATGCCTTTCAATCATGCCCGTCTGCAACTTGACGCATCATCTGTATGATAGGTAGCAATCTACCTTTTCCTACATTATTTATTTAAATTTTGTTGTAACACATTAGTTTAGTCCAGGAAGTGGTGATGTTGAACATGGGGTTTATGGCCTTCAGCCAGTTGTAACGTGCCGGGACATGTCCTTGCATTAGTGCCACTTAAAGTTCACGTCACAACTGGATGTATTGAAACATTTTCTCACCCAGTAGATAGTGCGCAGTGTTCCCGACCTACCTTGCTTTGCTTATTCAATATTGTCTTCCCGGTAGCTGCGTCCGTCTCACCTAAATCACATAGAAATTAAGAAGCCAGGATCCTAGATTAAGTTTTCCAAAATCAACAGTCAAGACCGTATTCATTGTTGAACATTTATGACAACCACAGTGTGATTTATTTGTTATCACTCACACAAACAATATTCATGTGACCAGGCCTCTTACACTTAATCATCACATTAGGTAGGTCAAAAACTTCTACTCTTTAACAATATTCACAATTACGCTTTTTTGATACCGACTGGAAAAATTAACCGACTTGCCGCACTTTTGCTCCGTGAGAATCTGACCGAGAACTAACTTGAGAACTGCACCAACTCGGACCTTATATAGACGAGCGCTTGAATATTTGACTATTTCTGTTAATATATTATAGTTTATAATTTACCAGGGTTAAAATTATCCTTTCTAATTGGTTTTGAAGTTAACTATTGGGTTTTATTACTTAAATAACATGAGTGAGCTGTATCAATATAAACACGCGGAACTAACTTATGCATCCACAGTGGGAATTCCCGACTTATAACCGTGGCAGCCCTCTTGAACAATAACCCCCCCACCCCCCACACCCCCCCCCCCCCCCCCCCCACCTACACCCCTCTTGAATTTTACTTTTTCAAATTTACTTAATTCTTATTAATGCACTTACAAAGTTGAGACTAGAGTCATTTTGCGTAGAAAAATAAAGGTAGCAAAAGTATCGAAACAGATCTCGGAATTATTTAGTAGTTTGGTCACAATTGGCACTGAAAGTCATACAGGCTACAGATTTTAAGTCTTAATATCTATTTAACTAACAGACTTTAGGTTAATTTAAACACTTTGTTGGAATCAGTAAAATTTAGGCTTTCTTTTGGATGCAGTCTTATAAGCTGAATTCGATCTATTAGCTCACTCGAATTTTACTTAATATGTACTGCACAATATACGTCATTTTCATAACTGTTAATATGATGCATTTCCAATAAAACTAATTAGCTCATTACTTTCAGAATCGACATTAGAATGTACTGAAATAATAGATTTTACAAGGGGAATTTTATTTAAACTATTTCTGAATTCTGTACTATGAGGCTGAAGGCCACAGAATCTGTAGTCGGAATCTGGGTAGTGAAAATGAAAAAAAATAAAAGTTCATTGCTTAACTAAGTTACTGAAGGAGTGTAAAACCAAAACAGGATAGCAGTGGGCAACCCTGCTTTGTTACACAGTGAGAGTTGGACAGTGTTGGAACACTGCTGGAGTCTTGTGAAGATGGGGCTTTTCGAGTGATTCTAGACACTTTTACTTGAGTTCTGAAAAGGGGCAGACCTGCCTGTGGTAACGAGTAGTTTTTGATTGTGGAGGCGATTGATTTTGGGCAGTGAATGGCCACTACCATACTTTAACTTATGAAGGGATTTATATTTCAAGAGATTTGAATGTGCTCCAGAGTCGGACTATATCTTTTGCCACTTGATTTGTGGAACTGAGAATAGACTGACATGAGCCAATATTCTTTGTATCATGTGTGTTAAGTCATAAATCATCAGGTTGAATTCTGAACTATTTTGTGCTGATGAGTGTTTAATGTACTGTGACCATGAAATGGACTTAATTATCGTGAGACATTGATGACTGTTTTCATCCATTGGTTAACAGAGACTGAAGCCAGGAGTGTTACAGGAGTGAAGGATATGTTGCAAGGGTAACTCCCAACTGCATAGTTCAGGAAACCTGGTGATGAAAGAAGGATACAGGTGCCTCGGGTTGTGAAGCAGCCATCGAAATTTTACATGTTGTGCTCAGCTGTAGGTTGTGCCATTGGGTGGTCAACATTGTTCTTGGGTACAGTTTAGTGGTGACCACTCATTCTGGTGGACAGCTGTTTGGTTGTCATACAAACATAAGAAGCTTTTTATGACAACCAACCAGTTGTCCACTGGAATGAATGTCCACTGCCAAACTGTGACCAAGAACAAAATTGGCCACCCAGTGGCACAACATGCTCAATTTCAATGGCTGCTTCACAACCCAAACTATCTGGATCCTTCCCTCCACCACCAGCTTTTCTGAACTATGTGGATGGGAGTTATTCTCACAACACATCCTTTGCTCCCATAGTCCTCTTGATCTCAATCTCTGATGACCCACACCTTCCACCCAACAGTTTTCCCTTCCTCTGTTCTCTTGTCCCCCTACTAATGGACGTCGCCACGATCATGCACTTCACCCCACTGACTAGCCTGTGCACATGCCAGCCTGCATTCCTAGCCAGCAAAACTGTTGCCTCCACCCGAGCTGCTAGCTACCCACCCCTAGCCACTACTCCAGATGAGTGTAGGATTTATTCCGAAAGGTAGCAAGTTTTATTTTTCTTTTGTGTTTGCCTATTGACAGTCGAGGCCTCCGCAATTTGGAGAGTGGTCACATGTACTCCTAACTCATTTACTTCTATCAGAATTTTTCTACTGTATTTAAACAGTTACATCTTTTTCTTGCATCTCAGTTGCTCACAAAACTGAAACAGTTATCTTTTCAAGACAGCTGACCAAAATTTCAACATAATCCTTGAAATATCATGTGTGTCTAAACTCCAAGATATCAGAGATATTAGAGTGAATTGAAGAAGAAGTAATGTGTAAATGTAAATTTCATAGACAATATGTTAGAAATTCTCCAAGTAACTTGTTATAAATCATTATTGATATTCTACACTTGTATTTTATGCAGTGACATGTATGTTTGATTGTACTTATTTGGCGCAATTTCTTCTGATTTCTGGTACTTTTTAAATACCTCTTGGTGGATACTGAATGCTAACTTAATTCATTAACCTTTTTTGCTTCTGTAAATGGCTGGGAATTCCTCACTCCCTGAAGTTAGTTAGTGGAACTAACAACATAAAATATTTATATGATATATTAGTGTAATTACTTAGTCTTTGAGTGCATCACCTAGTTCTTATTTATTGCAAATAAAATTTTTAGGTTGCAAATTTCTTTTACAACATTCTATTATAATGCCATTTATATTGTTGTTAATGAGCAGTGATTAATATTTAATAATGTTCATGTACTATTGAGGAAGATAATGAATAACAAAATCTATTTCAGAAGGCATAAATAAAAAGGAACCATGACAGGAAAGAAGAGGAGTTGAAAGGAGAATGAAGGAGATCTGGTTGGTTTTATTTCTTCCCACAATGAACAGCCTCAGTCGATAATATTTTACCTTGTTATGTATGCAGGTGGTGGTAATGGGAGGTCCAGCAACACATCAGCATTCACCTATGTCTGTGGAGCATCCTGCTGCAAGTACTGCCGCCAGCTCTGCCCCATTATCACAGCAGGCCACACCCCATCAGGATGCTAAGAATACACCTACAGGACTGCGAGTCCGCACTGATGAATTGCGCAGAGCATCTTCATCACCACAGGTGCTTTTTGTGCAACAATTTTTGTTGTGATACTGTACTCCCTTAATGTAGGACAATCGGGGGGGGGGGGGGGGGGGGATATGGAAAAACTTAATGGGAGCTGGAAAAGGCTACCTCAATTTAAGGATATTTGTAAGGTGGAATTTATAATCATCAATTGACACTTGAAAAATTACTCATACTTAGAGATTTGTGTATGTTGTCTGACCGCGCAGTTATCCATTCGCAGTTTAATGTAAATTATTCAGAGTTCTGTAGAACTATTTTTTTATGCTCTGATGGCGACAGAGGCTTTTTTAGATATCAGTAAAGAACAAGAGTGGCAGGATGTTTAGAAAACTGATAACATAGGTGATAAATATAATGCTTTCCTTAACACATTTCTTGTGTTTTTTGAAAGTTACTTTCCTTTAATATGGTTAAAACAGTGTACTAATACTAACAGGGAACATAGGTGGCTGACTAGTGGCATACGGATCTTATGTAGAGCAAGTGGGAATTATATCAAAACATTGGAAATTGCAGTAACCCTTTACAAACTATACTTCAAGGTGTTCAAACATGTTATTAGGAAGACAAACAGCAAGTGGTATGCAAACAGGATAACTAATTCTAAATAAAATTAAAACCATCTGTTCATTCGTGAAGGAAGTATGTGCCACACAGTTCAAGGTCAAGGATATAAAGACAGTATATAGTAAAAATGTTTCTGTTACTGGTAGGTCAGGTACATGTACGGTATTTAACAATCAGTTTCTCAATATAGCAGCAGAATTAAATACAGGTAATCGTATAACTCTCTTAGAAACTGGCTTTATAAGACTGCCATCTGGAATACACCTTTGTGATTTTGACAAGGGGGAAACTGAGTCAGTAATTAAATTGCCAAAGACGAAGGACTCCCATGAATATGATGGGGTAGCTGACAAAATACTAGAGCACCGTGCTGCATATTTTAGTCCAGAAACTTTGCTAATTTGTAATTTTGCCTTTCCGGAATGATCAGTTTCCTGAACAATTAAAGTGAGGAACTGCTTTATAAAAAAAAAGGATAATTTAGACAATTTTTGATATATTTCTAAGCCGTCAGTATTTGCTGAAGTTTTTGGAAAGACTGTATAATGTGGGTAATGATCATTTCAGTTCACATAATTTGTTGTCAGACATTCAGTTTGGTCTCTCTTCTCTTTGATGAACTGGATAGATTGCGAAAAAAATTGTGAACATCAGATGGCTTGTTTGATTTAATTAAGGTGTTTGATGGTATCGATCACAAAATATTACTGCAGAAGTTGAAGTATTATGGTAGAAGAGTAATAGCTCATAATTGGTTCATCTCATACTTTAAGAACTGTTCTCCACAGTAATGACGGCAGCTATGATTCACTGTTAAGTTGGGGGGGGGGGGGGGGGTGACTGAGGATCAGTGCTGGGACCAGTGCAGTTTTTTTATACATATGATGATATGCCTTCTAATATGACAAGTGATTCTAAAATATTTCTCGTTGCTGATGTCACCAGCTTGATAGTGAATTATGTCAAGTGCAACATAGCCATGTATCAAATAGTGCAATAAGGCTCAAATTTTACAGTTTCTAACACACAATTCAACTAAAACTGACATTTTGATTACACAGAATGAGCATATGATAAGTGAGTCTGAACAACCCAAATTTCATGCTGTTCAAACAGTGGAAACTCCAGGTTGGAATATCAACAGTATAAGGAAAAGATAGATTGCCACATTAAATGTGACATGTTAAATTGCAGAGAGGAACAGCAAAAAGACACTTACACATTACGTTTTGCCCACAGCCTTCATCAGGAAAGGGAAGACACACACACACACACACACACACACATTCACGCAACAAACGCATACCTCACACACACATGACGTATGCGCGAGGTGTGTTTGCGTGTGTGTGTGTGTGTGTGTGTGTGTGTGTGTGTGTGTGTGTGTGTGTTTTTTCCCTTTCTAACAAAGGCTGTGGCCAGAAGCTAATGCATAAGTGTCTTTTTGTGTTTCTGTCTGCAACTTAACGTGTCATCTTTACGGTAAGTGGCAATCTATCTTTTCCTTACATTGTTTCCAGATGTTCAGGTATATGGTAAGCTGTCATGGAAAGACATGTTCAGCATCTTCTTCAAAAACTTTCTATTATAACTGTACCTTCAATAAGTGATAGTGTAACAAGGAAATTAGTCTACTTCACTTGTTTTCATTCACTTATGACAAATAGCATTACATTCTGGGGTCATTCTTCCCATTCATAAAGGATATTTTAGGCTGAAGAGTGAGCAATTAGAGCAATGTGTGGTGTAAGTTTGTGAACCTCTTGGCAACCCATGTTCAGGCATCTGGTAATTCTGACATTGGCCTCTCAGTATATATTTTCTTTGATGTCATTTATTGTTAACTATATGCACTTATTCCCAAGAATTAGCAGTCTTCACTCAGTTAATACTAGACAGAAATTCATTCTGCATTTGCATCTCACCTCCTCAAGTGTCAAGCAGACATGCAGGCAGTATTCTGCTGCATCCATTTTGAGTAAGTTACCACTAGAATTAAACACTTTCAAGCCAAACCAAACAATTTTCTTATGACTGACTCCTCGTATTGTGTTGGGGAGTACTGGAAAAAATTAAGTGAATTCCTGTGTTAAATTGTTGAGTATGCTAGAATATACTTAGCATCTTGTCATCTGCATAGGATTCATGTAAATAATTTCAAGTACCGACCCATTCGATGACTCTGGAGATTTGCTCCTAAATTTGGTCCTATGGACCAAGGTGTTTAAAATAAAATCAAAATGTATTCGAATACTATAAACACTAAATGTATTCCATCTGTGCTGCTTTCCATGAAATTTGACTAAGCACATATGAGTTGCCATTGTCTGATACAGTTGCTTTCATATTTGCAATGAAATTCTGTTTGCAGTAGCCACATAAAGAATTGTTTCTTTGTCCTTCATATTTTTCTTTGTGAAATAATTGTACATATGTCATAGTGTTGTTATTTTAGTATCTTCGTCTGAATAGAGCTGATTTGTAAGTACATCTGAGTGAAGCCCTAATCAATGTATTGTTACCAGAACTCTGTCTGTGAACGATAACAATATTTTGTTGGAAAATGATAGATTCCTACTCACGATAAAGATAATACACACACACGCGCACACACACACACACACACACACACACACACACACACACACGTATACGTGTTCACAAAAGCAAACATACCTCATGACTGCTATCACTGGCAGCTGTGACCAGAATTTGACTGTCATATGAATAACAATCTGGAGTGGGGTGGGGAAGGGGGAGGGACAGGAAAGTATGGGTGAGGGGTAGAGAAGAGTGCTGTCTGGTGGGATTTGCAGGGACTAGAAACTGCCAGGGGTGTGGGAGGAAAAAAGAACAGGAACAGAAAAGGAGAGGAGCAGGGAATGGAAAAGGATAGGCAGGTGCAGGGGACATGGAAAGGAAGGAGGTGATAGGACGGAGGAGACAGAAACTGTGAAGGTGTGTGTTACCATAGGTTGAGGCCAGGATAATTTTGAAAGTGCAGAATGTGTTGTAAGGGTAACACTCATCTGTGTTGTACGGAAAAGCTGATGGTGGATGGTAACACTCATAGATGGCCCAGATTGTGAAGCAGCCATTGAAATCAAGCATGTTAATCCAGCTGCATGTTGTGCCTCCCTCCTCCCTGACCCACTCCAGATTACTATTCATGTGACAGCCACATTCCGGTCAGAGCTGCCAGTGTTAATGGCCATGTGTGCATGACGTGTGCTTGCTTGTGTGAATGTGAGCATGTTTTCTTTGCTGGAGAAGCCTTTGGGCCAAAGCTGTGATGTGTAACAGTCTTTTCATTGTGCCTGTCTGCAGCTTAGCACATAATCTTTAAGGTGAGTAGCAATCTATCCTTTTCCTAATATTGTTTATACTCCAACCTGGAGTTTCCATTGTTTAATACTTTGTTAGCTTCATTTCGTATCCATATTCAACTTCAGCTGAGTAACTGACTGTGTCTCCAGGTTTATAACGCAACTGGAAACAGTGCACTGCTTTCCACAAAACACACACACACACATTCTGCTGTGCGAAAAGTGCGAGTTGAAACCAAAAGCTCAAAGAAAAGTGTGGGGATCACCATATCACTAGACATCAGTCTTATTATATGTATATAAAATGCCATAAATTGTGTTTTGGTACCAGTCCACGTACCAGACAATGAAATGGTTTTTTTTTACTCATGGTAATTCACAGTGAAAGCTCTCAGACATAAATTGGCATTATTATTTTATTCATAGCTGTTATTTTTTAGCAACTATAGTACAGGGTGACCTACGGGAGACGGACGGTTTTTAATGAAATAATACTCAGCCAACTTTAAAATTAATGCAGGTTTATTTACACAAAATCAAAGCTCATTATTTGCCATTTTAATTAACAAAGTTATTTGTGAAAAAATAATATCATCAAGGTGATGTCCATCATTTTGAATGCAGGGCTCAAGTCTCTTCTCAAAATCCTCCATCACACAGACTAAAATCTCTGCAGGGATGGCAGCAATTTCTTGAATGATTGCATTCTTCAACTCGTCCATATTTCGTGGTTTGTGGTTATAGACAGAGTTCTTAAGGTACCCCCACAGAAAAAAGTCACATACTGACAAGTCGGGAGACCTGGCAGGCCAAGGAACATTCCCAAAATGTGAGATAATCTGGCCAGGAAACATGTGTCTAAGAACTGTCATTGAAGTGTTTGCAGTGTGCGATGTTGCCCCATCCTGCTGGAACCAAACGCATTTTAAAGGGATTCGTCGTCTTCTTAGTTCTGGTTTCAAGAATATTTCAAGCACATGAATATAACGAAATGAATTAACAGTAACTGTGGCCCCGTTCTCTTAAAAAAAATAATGTCAAATAATGCCAACAGAGCCAAGAGCACACCAGACTGTTACTTTTTGTGAGTGTAGAGGACACTGGTGGATAAGGTGTAGATGCTCTGGAGCCCAGGAACATAGGTTTTGCTTATTCACGGTCCCATTTAAATGAAAATGAGCTTCATCCCTCATCAATAAAATTTGATTTTCATTCGATCCCAAAATCACTTGCATTCTGTAAGCGAAGTCCTCTCGTACAGCAAAATCAGTTTCCTTAAGTTGTTGGACAATGAGCATTTTGTAGGGATGGAATTTTAATTCTTTATGCAAAATTCATCTAACCGATTCACGATTGCTTTGTAATTCACCAGCATGACGTCTAGCTGACCGTCCTGGGCTTCTGACTGCCGCTTGCCTTACCCTTTCAACATTTTCTGATGTTGTTACTCTGCGTCTCTGGCCAGGATGCTTCTTATCCAGTATGTTTCCAGTTGATCTGAAGTTTTCCACCCATCTGAGGATTGTGTTACGGCTCGGAACAGCTCCGTGTCGACCGACAGTAAACCGCGCACTAAACAATCGCTGCGTAGCAATAATAGACTCACCACTTTTCACAAAACTGTCATAAACAAACACTCGACATTGCAAGTCCCACTGCTCCATAGTGACTGAGTAAATGAAATGGCATCTTGTGTGGATCAGAACTATCCGCACCACAACCACCTCCCACCACCGCGCCCTCAGTACTATGCAGTTCAAAACCGTCCGTCTCCCCTGGGTCACCCTGTATGTATTTCAGAATAAAATTCAGTCTCCAGTTGCACAAATATTTTTATTTCACCTCACTGGTTTCAACAAATTAGTCAGTCATTATCAGAAACTTAGTTGACGTTGCTAATTTACAGTAAATGAATCACATTAAAGCAGTACTAATATTCTGAAGATGACAAATTAATTTGTCAAAACCAATAAACCAAAACAAAAATATCTCTTCAATTGATGATTGAATTTTATTCTGAAATAAAGTGAAATTTTTGTGGCAATTGAGTCTTCATCTATGGCACACTGAATATATTCTGTGTATCTGCATTAAATTTTTTTTTTTTTTTTTTTTTTTTTAATTTTTTTTTACTTCAAGCAACATCCAATCGGAAGCAAGAGTAACCAAAAAAGAGCATTCAGTGTAAAGTGTATAAGTACTCTGCAAACTTCTAGATGCACCCATGTGGTACACTCTTTTCACCACAGCAATAAAAATTAAGGTTGAAGTTCTAAAACTAAACTAAACTCTGCCCAAACAAGCCATGAAGGCCCAACGGTACTGACCAGCCGCTGTGTCATCCTCAGCCCACAGGTTTCACTGGATGCAGATATGGAGGGGCATGTGGTCAGCACACTGCTCCCCCGGCCATATGTCAGTTTGCCTCACAAGGGCTGAGTGCACCCTGCTTGCCTTCAGCACTCAGCAGACTGGATTGTCACCCATCCGAGTGCTAGCCCAACCCAACAATGCTTAACTTTATTGATCCGACTGGAACCAATGTCACCATTGTAGCAAGAGTATTGGCAAGGTTAAAATTGTAGCCAACAAAATAGAAAGAAAATTATAGAAACAATAAAATATTATACAGACTCACTCACTATAACAAAAGAATCATTTCAGAAATATCAAGACAAAATTAAAATAGCTCAACATGGCAATTGGCAAGAATTATCTTAAGAAATTAATAATGATGCACAGCAAATATTCAAGTCTAAATGTGCCAATTGGCAAGAATTATCATAAGGAATTAATAATGCTGCATAGAAAATATTTGAGTCAATTGAAGTGAAAAGAAAATATGGTGGAATGATATATAACCAGACTTCATCAGAGAGGGTCAAAGGGCAAAATGGGAAAAGTGGAAATGCTCAATGAAAATTGAATACTGTAATCTGTTCAAATGTAAAAGAAAGGAAACAGCAAGGATAATTAAAAGAACTAACAGATATTTTGAGAAGAGGAAACTTTCAGAAATGAGGAAAACTTTTCAGTTATAATACCTGTGATTTTTGTTAGACATTTAAGAGTAGACTGAAAGGGTACCACAGCCCAAGTGTCTGTTTCATAGATGAAAATGACAGACATGTCTACATCTACATCTACATACATACTCCGCAATCCACCATACGGGGTGCGTGGCGGAGGGTACCTCGTACCACAACTAGCATCTTGTCTCCCTGTTCCACTCCCAAACAGAACGAGGGAAAATTGACTGCCTATATGCCTCTGTACGAGCCCTAATCTCTCTTATCTTATCTTTGTGGTCTTCCTGCGAAATATAAGTTGCCGGCAGTAAAATTGTACTGCAGTCAGCCTCAAATGCTGGTTCTCTAAATTTCCTCAGTAGCGATTCACGAAAAGAGTGCCTCCTTACCTCCAGAGACTCCCACCCAAGTTCGTGAAGCATTTCCATAACACTTACGTGATGATCAAACCTACCAGTAACAAATCTAGCAGCCCACCTCTGAATTGCTTCTATGTCCTCCCTCAATCCGACCTGATAGGGATCCCAAACGCTCGAGCAGAACTCAAGAATCAGTCGTATTAGTGTTTTATAAGCAGTCTCCTTTGCAGATGAACCACATCTTCCCAAAATTCTACCAATGAACCGAAGACGACCATCTGCCTTCCCCACAACTGCCATTACATGCTTGCCCCACTTCATATCGCTCTGCAATGTTACACCCAAATATTTAATCGATGTGACTGTGTCAAACGCTACACATCACATTCAGACATTACAGGATTCTTTTTCCTATTCATCTGCATTAATTTACATTTATCTATATTTAGAGTTAGCTGCCATTCTTTACACCAATCACAAATCCTGTCCAAGTCATCTTGTAGCCTCCTACAGTCACTCAACGACGACACCTTCCCGTACACCACAGCATCATCAGCAAACAGCCACACTTTGCTATCCACCCTATCCAAAAGATCATTTATGCAGAAAGAAAACAACAGTGGACCTACCACACTTCCTCGGGGCACTCCAGATGATACCCTCACCTCCAATGAACACTCACCATCGAGGACAACGTACTGGGTTCTATTACTTAAGAAGTCTTTGAGCCACTCACATACTTGGGAACCAATCCCATATGCTCGTACCTTAGTTAGGAGTCTGCAGTGGGACACCGAGTCAAAAGCTTTCCAGAAGTCAAGGAATATGACATCCATCTGATACCCTTCATCCATTGTTCGCAAGATATCATGTGAAAAAAGGGCAAATTGCGTTTCGCAGGAGCGATGCTTTCTAAAGCCGTGCTGATGCATGGACAGCAACTTCTCTGTCTCAAGGAAATTCATTATATTCAAACTGAGAATATGTTCGAGAATCCTGCAACAAACCGATGTTGAGGGTATTGGTCTGTAATTTTGAGGACCCGTCCTTCTACCCTTCCTATATACAGGTGTCACCTGCGCTTTTTTTCAGTCGCTCGGGACTGTACATTGGGCAAGAGATTCACGATAAATGCAAGCTAAGTAAGGAGCCAATGCAGTAGAGTACTCTCTGTAAAACCAAATTGGAATCCCATCAGGACCTGGCGATTTATTTATTTTCAACCCATTCAGCTGCTTCACAACCCCAGGGATGTGTATGACTATGTCCTCCATACGGGAATCTGTATGAGACTCAAACGGCGGTATGTTTGTAAGATCCTCCTGCGTGAAAGATTTCTCAAATGCTAAATTTAAAATTTCAGCTTTCGTTTTGCTGTCTTCCGTTGCCAGGCCAGACTGATCAGTGAGTGACTGGATGGAAGCCTTCAACCTGCTTACCGATTTTACGTAAGACCAGAATTTCCTTGGGTTTTCAGCAAGATCTTTTGCTAAGGTATGACGGTGGTAGTGGTTGAATGCTTCGCGCATCATTCTTTTTACAGCAGCACGAATCTCTACTAACTTTTGCCTGCCATCATTCTCCCAATCTTTCTTGTACCGCGAGTGCAACGGCCTTTGCTTCCTGATCATTCTCCGAATTGCGCTGTTAAACCATGGTGGGTCTTTTCCGTCCGTAACCCACTTTTTCGGCACACACTTGTCCAATGCATGATTTACAATGTGTTTAAAATTTGCCCATAATTTTTCCACATCCATCGTACCGGAAGTAAATGAAGTCAATTCATTTACTAAGTGGGATGCTAACAACTGCTTATCTGCTCTTTCTAGTAAGAATACTCTCCTAGCCTTCTTGACCGACTTTTTAACTTTCGTAACCATAGTCTTAATGACAACGTCATGATCACTAATCCCTGTCTCAATACTGACACCGTCGATGAGGTCTGGTCTGTTCGTGGCTGCCAGATCTAAAATATTTCCATTACGTGTTGGCTGTCGATTTAGCTGCTCAAGACAGTTTTCGGATAATGTGTTCAAAAGTAATTCACACGACGGTTTGTCTGTACCACCTGTAATGAATCCATAGACATCCCAGTCTATACTAGGTAGGTTGAAGTCGCCTCTGACTAATATAGCATGATCCGGGTACTTCTGTGATACGGAATGTAGACTCCCTTTGAATGATCCTAGAACTGTCACGATGGAACCTGGTGGCCGATAATAACATCCCACAATTAACTTTATTTCCCCTAGCCCTGTTAAACGTGTCCAGATAACTTCACAATCACACTCTACTTCGACCTCAGTAGACACAATATTTTTGTCAACTGCAATGAAGACACCACCTCCTACGGTGTCTAATCTGTCTTTCCGATACACATTCCAACCCTCATTAAATATTTCAGAACTTCCTATCTCAGGGTTCAGCCAGGTCTCAGTCCCGAGAATAATTTGCGTGCCACACGCTTCGTAGAGGGCAGTAAATTCAGGAACTTTATTCCGAACACTGAAAATTTACTGCTAATATCTTGGTAGATGAAGTGTCTTTATACTGAGCGCCTCCTGATTTCCCTGCCTGCACATCGACTGGTGAGTGTTCATCAGGACACCTCGCCACTGCCTAGCCTAAAAAAAAACCCATGTGCACGCCACAAGTACTCTGCTACCCGAGTAGCCGCTTCCTTTGTATAGTGCACCCCTGACCTATCTAGGGGCGTCCTACAATTCCCCACCCAATAGCACAAGTCTAGAAATCTGCAGCCCAGACCGTCACAGAGTCGACGAAGCCTCTGGTTGAGACCCTCCACTCGGCTCCAAACCGAAGGACCCCGATCCACTCTGGGAACGATGCTGCAAATAGAGAGCTCTGCTTGCACCCCACGTGCAAGGCCAGCGGTCTTCACCAAATCCGCCAGCCGCCTGTACGAACTGAGGATCGCCTCAGAACCCAAGCGACAGGCATCATTGGTGCCGACGTGAGCAACTACTTCCAGACGACTGCACCCCGTACGCTCGATAGCCGCAGGCAAGGCTGCCTCCACATCTTGGATGAGGCCCCCCAGCAGACAAACTGAGTGCATGTTGGATTTCTTTCCAGCCCTGTACGCTATTTCCCTAAGGGGCTCCATCACCTGCCTAACATTGGAGCTCCCAATAACCAGCAAGTCTTTGCCCCTGTGTGCCTGCTCGGGCCCTGCTGAAGGAGTGGCCACCTGCCCACTGACAGGATGAATGGGCGAGGCCAGCCGGCCAGCCTCCACATTGACCCTCCGCCTCGAGCGACGCAAACGCCTTGCAGTCTGCCACTCACCCTGAGGTGAGGGCGGCCCCAACACACCAGGTACACTAGAAGGTGCCGCGGCACCTGAGTCAGCAGACGCAGCAAGCGACACCTGGGGTGTCTCAAGCTACGCGCCAGACCCTTCCGCTGTCACTGCATCTCGAGGCAGCAGCCTGAAGGCGGCTGACCGTAGCCAACAGCACGCTCAGCTGCTCGCGAACTGCGGCCAGTTCCTCCTGCGCACGCACGCACCCTATCCATCCTACTGCTAATATCTAACGACTCCATGAATTTATACTCTATGGCTATCAATAAGCAATATTACTCCTCTCAAATATGAGAGTACGCAAGGATTTTATGTAATTAAATGTAATGCTGAAAATTGTGAAATATATGCATAATATTTCAAACAGGATAGTGGAAAAACAGACAGTGAAAAATCCAGAATGCAATAACAACAATTTGGAAAGGATATATTGTTACTCACCACATAGAGGAGATGTTGAGTAGCAGACAGGAACAGTGGTAAAGACTGCTATTAAAATATTAAGCTTTCAGACAAAGTCCTTCTTCGAACATAGAAAACACAAACACAAAGACAAGTCTGGCTGCTGAGGCCTGACTGTGGTTGTTTCTGACATGAGCAGCATTCTGCTGAGGTGGGTGGTGGGGATAAGGAAGAGGCAATGGGTGAGGAGGGGGAGGGATAGCAGGATACGGGTGGAGGAAGATACTGTGCTGCTTGTGGGATCAGGCAGGAATGTGGTGAGGACAGGTCAGGACAGGGCTGAGAGATGCAGTGTCCAGATTCTGTGCTGGGGCAAGAGGGGAAAAGGGGGAGGAGAGAAGCAGAGAAGGGGGAAGGACTAAAAGGTGTGGTAGAAAGTGTGTGGAGTGCTGGAATGGGAGAAGGGAAGGGGATAGATAGGTGGAGGACAGGGACTAGTGAAGTTAGTGATCAGGGGGACTATGGGAATGAAGGGTATGTTGTAGGGAGAGTTCCTACCTGCGCAATTCAGAAAAGCTGGTATTGGTACGAATATTCCATATGGCGGAGTCTGTGAAGCAGTCTTTAAAGTGAAGCACATCATGTTGGGCAGCATGTTGAGTATTTGGTTGGTCCAGTTGTCTCTTGGTAGAACACATGCCTACTTATTTGGGTAGCCCTGCCTTTGATATGGTAGGAGATGCCTGTGACAGGATTGGATGAAGATGATGATGATGATTTTGGATGTGGGGCACTCAACAGAATGGTCATTAGCACCATTATGAAGTGTCAGCATACCATTCCAGTGGGTGGATGGGGAGGGAAGGGGTGGGGCAAGTCTTTCCACACAACAGTGTTGTTTATAATGCATTGAAGTCCACCTCCTTTCCTCTGCACTTTAAGGAGGTAGGACTAGAGTAGTTGGTAATGAGCAGATGTAGGGGGCAAGCCTTGGGTCTAAGTCTGTTGCAAGGATTTGAGCCGAAAGGCTAGTGGTTGGGAACAGGGGTGGAGTAGGGATGGAAAAGGATACCGTGTAGGTTCAGTGGCCAGCAGAATACTACTTTGGGAGGGATACGAAGGATATTTATCATTTCAGGGCAGGACGAGAGGTTGTCAAAATCCTGGAAAAGAATGTGATTCAATTGCTTCAGTCCTGTGTGGGTCACGAGAGCAGTGCTCCTTTGTGGCTGGATGTGTGAGAGGTGGTAGGTAATTGGAGAAGCAAAGCACAGGAGATCTGTTTCTGGACAAGATTGGAAGCCTTATTTTACTGTGTAAAGGCCCCTGTGAGACTCTTGGCATATTTGGAGAGAGACTGCTTGGTAACTGGGAGTTGAGGTGCAGTAACAATCACAAGAAATACCTCCTTACACAGCTGAGAATGAAACATGGCTTTCTCAGGTGGTGGAAGGACCCATCAGCATGAGGAACTTGCAGAACATGGGTGTTGCTCAACCATATTTTACTTGAGTGTGGCTTATTTTTTGACTTGATGGCTGATCTGTGTCTTCCATAGTATCAATGACAATGAGATGAGTGTGTATGCATTGTAAGGTTTTGTTTGTTGTCTGGTCTCCTTCCCAAAATACTAGGAGGGAGATTTTAGTGTGTTACAGAGTGTTTGGTTCAGACATTACACTGGGGAACAGTGATTTTGGCGCCTTACTATTTTGACATATTTCTGATTATATTTGGGTAATCGATTCCAAAACTCCCTTCAGTTTTATGTCATCCAGCTATATAGCTTATTCTCATTGTATTCCACTCTAACCATATTAGTCCACATATACAGCTACATCAGTCACATACAATTAAATACAGAAGACATTTGGATGGATCAAGCAAGTCCGTTTGTATTAAGCAATATTGTATCAATCTATCTGCCATTATTTATTTGTACATAAGTCACATTTAGTTCATTAATTTTGTTTCGATTGGGTCACTGAATACTCATTTCTGTGATTTTCTCTTAAGCATTGATCTTGGGCATTCATACTGGATGCTCCAACAGTAATCCGCCATCATATGTGTATCCCATAATCCACAATACTGTTTTCCATTGAACTTACTTCCTGGTGGAAACACACACCCTGTTCCTCACTTACATCACCAAGACAATCTGGAAACTGGTCCAAATGACTGTGCAGGTAGTGGCATTTTATGCTCATGTTATAACGAAGTGCACAAAAAGTAATGAACATAATCTCTATTAGATCATGAGGGTTGAATAACCCTTTGGCAGTTTTTTGTTCTACTGATTTTTATTTGTATGAACTAGTTTTTGGCTTATTAGGCCATCTTCAGATAATTACTGGCTACTGTCTACAAGGAGCTTGTGTTCTTATGAACCAGACATTCTGGACTAAGATACAACGCACTTACATACGATCTTTAGTTGTGGTATTGTCTTTGGAATTGTCAAATGGGTCTTTTGAATTTTTGTTCTGTAAAACTGTTCTTCCACATAATAAATCACATTTTATGGTTTGTCAGTACCATGTATGACAACAAGTAGAATTATTTAGAATACACATTATTACAAAATTACAATTTTTTGGTATTTGTTGTGAACAGTTGCACTGAACACTAATTGTTAGTTGTACAACAGCGATGTTTTCTTTGTGGGTTACATTTTGTTATTAGAAAAAGTGTGCATTGGTAAATACCAAATATTACATTGTTACAGTTTAGTTACAGTTAGGAATGTAAACACATAAGGGATATTACATTATATTGGGGAGTGAATTTGTTTACTATTGGGACACTTTGTGGTTAGTAGCAAGTTTACTGTACTGAGTAAAGTTTAAGAGTGGTGATGTGTTCAGTTGTAATTGGTCATTTAGAACCAGCTGGGGATTTAGGGCTAAATGTTTGTTAATTTCAAGTGCTTCTAGTAGGCTGAGTTTTCTGCCTTTGTTGGCTATATGTAGCACTTCTGTGTGTGTAAGATATTTGTGTCCTTCTTTGAGCACATGTTCAGCAAAGGTGGAGTCTAATTGATTTAATCTCCAGCTGCGTACATGTTCAGTCAGCCTTGTTGATATGGCCTGGTCTGTTTGACCAATGTACAGTTTATTGCAGTCAGTGCAGGTTATTTTGTAGACCCCACTTTTGCTTAGTTTATCTGTTTTGTCCTTGCTGTTGAATAGAGATTAGCTGTAGTGCCTCTGACATAAAATGATGTTTTATAGTTTTGGGTTTCAGTGTTTTGGCTAGTTTGTCTGATAGCTTACCTAGATATGAAATAGTACACCAGTTGGTTTTTGGTGCAGTTGTTATTGCAGAGGGGGTATAAATGTAGGGCAAGATTTTCCTTCTTTGTTTCTTGTGCAGGATTTTGTCAACTAATTTGGATTATAGCCATTGTTATATGCAATATATTTAATGGCGTCTACTTCTGTTTGGAAATTTTGTTTTGACATTGATATGGATGTGAGGCGATGCACCATGGAATGGAAGGCTGCATGTTTGTGTGTTATTGGGTGTTGTGAACATGAGGATATTACTGTGTCTGTTGTTGTGGGTTTTCTGTAAATTTTGAAAGTTTGTGTATTTGTGGTGATATCTGTGTAAAGGTCTAAAAAGTTAATGGATTTTTCACCTAGCTCCATGGTGAATTGTATATTTTTGTGTTGTGAATTTAGATGTTCTAGGAATCTATTAGGCTGAATCAGAGGCTGAGATGGTTCTGCTACCGCGTGGGCTGCAGATTCCTCGACTTGCGCCATAGGTTGGTGGGGTTTCGGGTTCTGCTGGATAGGTCAGGAGTCCACTACACAC
This sequence comes from Schistocerca nitens, assembly GCF_023898315.1. Classification (NCBI taxonomy): domain Eukaryota; kingdom Metazoa; phylum Arthropoda; class Insecta; order Orthoptera; family Acrididae; genus Schistocerca; species Schistocerca nitens. The sequence goes on from NC_064618.1 coordinate 733,483,204, forward strand.
AGCAAGTGGCTACACGGGTAACAGGGGTTGTGTGGTGTGGACTGGGCGGTTTTTTAGGTTAGATGGCCTCGGGCAAGTAAAGAAAGGGCAACAGCCTCAAAGGGTGCGGGGCAAAGTCAGGACATGCGGGGACCAAGCAGCAATCGGCATTGTAATTGTAAACTGTCGAAGCTGCATTGGTAAAGTACTGGAACTTCAAGCGCTGATAGAAAGCACCGAAGCTGAAATCGTTATAGGTACAGAAAGCTGGTTGAAGCCAGAGATAAATTCTGCCGAAATTTTTACAAAGGCACAGACGGTGTTTAGGAAGGATAGATTGCATGCAACCGGTGGTGGCATGTTTGTCGCTGTTAGTAGTAGTTTATCCTGTAGTGAAGTAGAAGTGGATAGTTCCTGTGAATTATTATGGGTGGAGGTTACACTCAACAACCGAGCTAGGTTAATAATTGGCTCCTTTTACCGACCTCCCAACTCAGCAGCATTAGTGGCAGAACAACTAAGAGAAAATTTGGAATACATTTCGCATAAATTTTCTCAGCATGTTATAGTCTTAGGTGGAGATTTCAATTTACCAGATATAGACTGGGACACTCAGATGTTTAGGATGGGTGGTAGAGACAGAGCATCGAGTGACATTATACTGAGTGCACTATCCGAAAATTACCTCGAGCAATTAAACAGAGAACCGACTCGGGGAGATAACATCTTGGACCTACTGATAACAAACAGACCCAAACTTTTCGACTCTGTAAGTGCAGAACAGGGAATCATTGATCATAAGGCCGTTGCAGCATCCCTGAATGTGGAAGTTAATAGGAATATAAAAAAAGGGAGGAAGGTTTATCTGTTTAGCAAGAGTAATAGAAGGCAGATTTCAGACTACCTAACAGGTCAAAACGAAAATTTCTGTTCCGACACTGGCAATGTTGAGTGTTTATGGAAAAAGTTCAAGGCAATCGTAAAATGCATTTTAGACAGGTACGTGCCGAGTAAAACTGTGAGGGACGGGAAAAACCCTCTGTGGTTCAACAACAAAGTTAGGAAACTACTGCGAAAGCAAAGAGAGCTTCACTCCAAGTTTAAACGCAGCCAAAACCTCTCAGACAAACAGAAGCTAAACGATGACAAAGTTAGCGTAAGGAGGGCTATGCGTGAAGCGTTCAGTGAATTTGAAAGTAAAATTCTATGTACCGACTTGACAGAAAATCCTAGGAAGTTCTGGTCTTACGTTAAATCAGTAAGTGGCTCGAAACAGTATGTCCAGACACTCCAGGATGATGATGGCATTGAAACAGAGGATGACACGCGTAGAGCTGAAATACTAAACACCTTTTTCCAAAGCTGTTTCACCGAGGAAGACCGCACTGCAGTTCCTTCTCTAAATCCTTGCACAAACAAAAAAATGGCTGACATCGAAATAAGTGTCCAAGGAATAGAAAAGCAACTGGAATCACTCAACAGAGGAAAGTCCACTGGACCTGACGGGATACCAATTCAATTCTACACAGAGTAAGCGAAAGAACTTGCCCCTTCTAACAGCCGTGTACCGCAAGTCTCTAGAGGAATGGAAGGTTCCAAATGATTGGAAAAGAGCACAGATAGTCCCAGTCTTCAAGAAGGGTCGTCGAGCAGATGCGCAAAACTATAGACCTGTATCTCTGACGTCAATCTGTTGTAGAATTTTAGAACATGTTTTTTGCTCAAGTATCATGTTGTTTTTGGAAACCCAGAATCTACTCTGTAGGAATCAACATGGATTCCGGAAACAGCGATCGTGTGAGACCCAACTCGCTTTATTTGTTCATGAGACCCAGAAAATATTAGATACAGACTCCCAGGTAGATGCTATTTTCCTTGACTTCCGAAAGGCGTTCGATACAGTTCCGCACTGTCGCCCGATAAACAAAGTAAGAGCCTACGGAATATCAGATCAGCTGTGTGGCTGGATTGAAGAGTTTTTAGCAAACAGAACACAGCATGTTGTTATCAATGGAGAGACGTCTACAGACGTTAAGGTAACCTCTGGCGTGCCACAGGGGAGTGTTATGGGACCATTGCTTTTCACAATATATATAAATGACCTAGTAGATAGTGTCGGAAGTTCCATGCGGCTTTTCGCGGATGATGCTGTAGTATACAGAGAAGTTGCAGCATTAGAAAATTGTAGCGAAATGCAGGAAGATCTGCAGCGGATAGGCACTTGGTGCAGGGGGTGGCAACTGACCCTTAACATAGACAAATGTAATGTATTGCGAATACATAGAAAGAAGGATCCTTTATTGTATGATTATATGATAGCGGAACAAACACTGGTAGCAGTTACTTCTGTAAAATATCTGGGAGTATGCGTGCGGAACGATTTGAAGTGAAATGATCGTATAAAATTAATTGTTGGTAAGGCAGGTAGTAGGTTGAGATTCATTGGGAGAGACCTTAGAAAATGTAGTCCATCAACAAAGGAGGTGGCTTACAAAACACTCGTTCGACCTATACTTGAGTATTGCTCTTCACTGTGGGATCCGTACCAGATCGGGTTGACGGAGGAGATAGAGAAGAGCCAAAGAAGAGCGGCGCGTTTCATCACAGGGTTATTTGGTAACCGTGATAGTGTTACGGAGATGTTTAGCAAACTCAAGTGGCAGACTCTGCAAGAGAGGCTCTCTGCATCGCGGTGTAGCTTGCTGTCGAGGTTTCGAGAGGGTGCATTTCTGGAATATATTGCTTCCCCCTAGTTATACCTCCCGAGGAGATCACGAATGTAAAATTAGAGAGATCAGAGCGCGCACGGAGTTTTTCAGACAGTCGTTCTTCCCGCGAACCATACGCGACTGGAACAGAAAAGGGAGGTAATGACAGTGGCACGTAAAGTGCCCTCCACCACGCACCATTGGGTGTCTTGCAGAGTATAAATGTAGATGTAGATGTAGATATTATAATTAAATTTTCCCCAAGACATTAAGTCTCATCTGTATCTACGATAATGCTGGAAGCTGAAGAAATGAATTAAAATTTGTGCCACAGCTGGGATTTGAACCCAGGTCTTCTTGCGTACTAGGCAGAAATGCTGACCTTTCTGCCCAGTAAGCAAGATGACCCGGGTTCGAGTCCCGGCTGTGGCACAAATTTTAATTCATTTCTTGAACTTCCAGCAGTGTTCTCTGTTAGTTCTTCATTGTTAGAAGCGCTATAGTTTTCATGGAAATTCTGTTCTACCACACCCAAGTGATGATCACACAGCTGCCTCAGCATCATTTATTGAGTCTTGAAATGTCTGCTCATTTATGAGTTGGCAGATTTGTGGTCCATCATATATACCTGCTTTAGCAAATACTCTTCTCGGGTTTGCCGCTAGATCATATTGTACTGATACCACTGTCCGACGTCTTCAGGTGGTCGTCATCAAAATTTATCAGGCCGAGAGAAGACAATGCGTTTGAACAGGAAGAGGCTCGCAGTCGGAGGAAAGCAGTGCTCACAGTGCCCACTGCCAGGAGGCATAGAAAGGCGCTGAACCGAAAATCTGCATCCCTGGTGATAAGACAGTCCCAGAAAGATGCCACTAAGGATAACACTTCGGTCTTCTCGTGAAACGTGCGATACCCCGTGTCCGAGCATTGCTCTGCTACTGGTTATTTATCAGGCTGGACAAGCAGATATGACAATGGTTTTTAACTCAATGTTCTTGCACGGTTTGGCACGTCTGCCAAATATAAGATTTCCTACATCGGCATGGAATCTTATACACGCCACATTTCCTAAGTCTGAGATCGTCTTTGGCCGAGCACAACTAACTCCTCAGTTTTGCTGGTGACCGAAAGAAGACGTACCACTAAAATATAGCAGGAACGCTGTTGCAGTGGGTGCCTCCACATCTTCATTTATGCCCCTGTTTTGAACTTGCTTAGAATGGAATACGTGGCATATCTGTCTAACAGAATAGCTGTTCTGACACACACACATACACACATGAGAAGACTGAAGTTTTATCCTCAGTGTCAAATGTATTTTTAAGGAGGTCATACGTATCCATACGGCCAACGATCTCATCAGCAGGGATGCAGGTATTGAGTTCAGCAGTGCCTGGAATCCAGCAGTGGCTGGCATGGGGCACTATGAGCGCTGCTTTCTTCCAGCTACAAGTGTCTTCCCAGGCACACTTATCCGCTCCTGGCCTGATAAATTTCGGTGCTGCCTTTTGACTATCATCAGTTGTACCTTGTAGCAGGGACACAGCAGCTACCACCACGTGAAGAGGTCGATAGTTGTACGGATAAAATATTGTGGGATTTGCACGGTATAGTCCAACGGAAGACTTGAGAAGTTTATTTGTGACAGATCCGTCGGGAAAGCCTGAAATGTCACGTATCTGCAGTTATTTTCTCCATACTTAAATTTGGGAAATTTTGTACATATATAGCCAAAGTATGCTCCATCTCTGTTCAAAGCCTTGATTAACTGCTTCATTTATCCAAGTTTGATGTGCAGTGGTGGCAATATGATGCACTTTCTGTCAGCCAAAGGTTCTGTATTGAGGTATTTTCTCCAGTGATGCTCAATGATGTTCCATGTGAATCCATAGATGTATCACGACACTGCACTGAGCAGATATTTGAATGTTGTGCAGCGGTAGTTGAATTTAGTGAAACTAAACTTCTAATTGTTGTTGTTTATAGGTCCCCTAACTCCGACTTAGAGAATTTCTGCTCAAGCTAGAGAGGGTTCTTGTTTCACTTTGTAGGAAGTACCAGAAACTAGTTATATGTGGTGACTTCAATATAAATTTTGTATATGATGGTGCAGGAAAAAGGATGTTGGTAGATTCATATGATCTGATGCAAACTGTTTTTTTCCAACTATGGTGCAGGGGAACAGTAGCACAGCCATAGACAATATTTTTATTCATTCTTCATTACTAGATGGGCATTCTGTTTGTAAAAGCGTGAATGGTCTTTCAGACCATGATGCACAAATTTTGACACTAAAAGGCTTTTGTACTCAAACCAATGTCATATTTAAGTACAAACTATGTATGAAAGTTAATCCAACAGCAATAGAGAGTTTTTTAAACCTTGTCAAGGAACAAGTGTGGCAGCATGTTTATAGTGCCAATAACATAAATGGTAAATACAATGCTTTCCTTAACACATTTCTCATGCTCTTTGAGAGTTGCTTTCCATTAGAACATACTAAACGGGGTACTAGCAGTAATGGGCAGCCCAGGTGACTGACTAGTGGGATAAGGATATCATGTAGAACAAAGCAGGGATTATATCAAGATGTTAGAAGTAGTCACAATCAAACTACAGTAGCCCATTACAAACAGTATTGTAAGGTGCTTAAAAATGTTATCAGGAAGGCAAAGAGTATGTGGTATGCGAATAGAATAGCTAATTCACAGGATAAAACTAAAACCATATGGTCAATTGTGAAGGAAGTGACTGGTCAGCAGCACAAGGTCAACAATATAAAGTCAGTTCGCAGTAAAAATATTTCTGTTACTGATAAATCAGATATTTGTACACTATTGAATAATCATTTTCTGAGCATAGCTGGTGAATTAAATAAAAATTTAGTTTCTACAAGAAACCATATAACTTTCTTGGCAAATGCCTTTTCAAGATTGATGTCTGAAATACTCCTCTGTGATACAGACAGGAGGGAGATTGAGTCAGTAATTAAATCACTGAAGACTAAAGACTCTCATGGTTATGATGGAGCGTCTAGCAGAATATTAAAGTACTGTGCTGCACATGTTAGCCCTGTATTTAGCCATATTTGTAATTTTTCCTTTAGGAATGGTCAGTTTCCTGAGCAATTAAAGTACTCAGTAGTAAAGCCACTTTATAAAAAGGGAGAAAGGGATAATGTAGATAATTTTATACCTGTTTCCTTGCCATCAGTGTTTGCAAAAGTTATTGAAAAGGCTATGTATGCAAGGATAATTGATCATTTTACATCACACGATTTGCTATCAAATGTACGGTTCAGCTTATAAGTCGTTTAACAACTGAAAATGTTATATTCTCTTTTCTCTGTGAGGTACTGGATGAGATAAACAAAAGGTTTCGAATGCTTGGCATATTTTTTGATTGAAATAAGGCATTTGATTGTGTCGATCACAAAATATTGCTCCATTAGTTGGACCATTACGGAATACGGGGAGTAGCTCACAATTGGTTCACCTCTTACTTTAGCAACAGGCAGCAAAAGGTCATTATTCACAATGTTGATAACGGCTGTGATGTGGGGTCTGAGTGGGGTACTGTCAAGTTGGGGTTGCCCCAGGGATCAGTGTTGGGGCATTTCCTGTTCCTTATTTATATAAATGATATGCCCTCTAGTATTACGGGTAACTCTAAAATTTTTCTGTTTGCTGATGACACTAGCTTCGTAGTAAAGGATGATGTGTGCAACATTGGCTCGGTTTCAAATAATGCAGTACATGACCTCAGTTCATGGCTTGTAGAAAATAAACTAATGCTAAATCACAGTAAGACTCAGTTTTTAGTTTCTAACACACAATTCAACAAAACCTGACGTTTTAATTTCACAGAATGGGCATATGATCAGTGAAACTGAACAGTTCAAATTTCTAGGTGTTCAGATAGATAGAAAGCTGTCGTGGAAAGCCCACGGTCAGGATCTTGTTCAAAGACGTAATACTGCCATTTTTACTATTTGAACGGTATCAGAAGTGAGTGATTGTTCGACACGAAAATTAGTCTACTTTGCTTATTTTCATTCACTATTGTCGTATGGTATTATATTTTGGGGTAACTCTTCTCATTCTAAAAGGATATTTTCGGCTCAGAAACGGGCGGTTCGGGCAATAAGTGGTGTTAATTCAAGAACCTCTTGTCGACCTCTGTTCACGAGTCTGGGTATTTTGACATTGGCCTCTCAATATGTATATTCCTTATTGTCGTTTCTTGTTACCAATATTAGTTTATTCCCAAGAATAAACTGCTTTCTCTCGGTTAATACTCGGCAGAAATCAAACCTGCATTTGATCGGACTTTCTTAACTCTTGTGCAAAAAGGTGTGCAGTATACTGCTGCATCCATTTTCAATAAGCTTCCACTCGAATTCAAAAATCTTAGCAGTAATCCGCGTGCTTTTAAATCAAAACTGAAGAGTTTCCTCATGGGTCACTCCTTCTATTCTGTCGAGGAGTTCCTTGAAAAATTAAGCTGATTTTTATAGTATTGCTGATAGCGTTTACTTAAATTTATGGACTGACTTTTTTAAGGTTCATGAACATTTATTTTTATCTGTTATTATGTTTATGTTGTAATTTCATGTACTGACACGTTCCATGACCTTGGATATTTGCTCCTCAATTTGGTCCTATGGACCTTTACGAGTAAATAAAATAAAATAAAATTTCTCAGTTTGGTCGGCATATGTTTCAAGCTATTTGTCCTCTTCTCCTGATAGCTCAGGAAGACAGGTAAATGTATGAACAATTATCTCCTCTGACTGTGGAATGGGGCATATTGCAGAGGGTAGATTGTGATACATCCACCTTTGCCAGCTATGATGCCCTTTAATTCACTGAACAAAAGTAGCAGTCATCTCTGTGGTTTATTTGCTGGTACCCTAAATTTCAGACACTTCTGTTTCCCAGTTGTCAGTTGTTGCAGATGCTCTGTGCACATTTTACAAACAATTTGAGTTGCCCAAGCCTTATCTCCATCTCCCATTTTTCCTTTTAAGTAGGCCAAAGAAGCTCTGTGTACTGGGTGAGTCAGCAATGTCTGATAGTTCTTGTATTTATAGTGCACAGTGACTTTTGAGATGCAGCAACTTATTTTATTTCAAAAGTTTCACAATGAATAACAGTTTAAATCTTATATGCTAATTTTGACAAAAATTAATTATTTGTGAAATATAATGTCCTTTAAGTACTGGCACCCTCTTTTTCAGTAAGCTCGTCAGTCCTGTGTGCAATGTTTGTCTTTACTCTCTCCAACATGTTATGGGGTACAACACAAATCTCTCACTCAGGTGGTCTCACTTAATTGAATCAAAGTATGTGGCTTGCTGATGTACACTTTGTTCTTGAGGAAGCCCCACAAGAAAAAGCCACATGGAGTATGGACTGGAAAGTCAGGCAGCCAGTCAACATCTCCTATATTGGATATCACTTTTCCCAGAAACAACTTCCTTACTTCAAACATACATACATTAGAAGTATGACTTCTGAAAGCAAGCATTTCAACAATTTATGCCATGGTGATGAAGTTCTGGTATGAGAAATTCATGAAACATGGTCAAATAATGCTCTGAGTTCACGGTGATGGCTCTCCCATTTTCTTGAAAGAAATAAGACCCTGTGACACCAAACTTTTTCCTAATCCAGCCCACACTGTAACCCTGTCACAATGCAGTGGATGCTGGTGCAGTTGCAGAGGATTGTTTGGAGACCGATAGTGACGGTTTGTTTATTAACACTGCCGTTTCGATAATAATGACGGTTTGTTTATTAACACTGCCATTTCAATAAAAAATGGGCCTTTATTTCATCAAAATGACTCCTCCTCATAAAATCTTGAGGCTTTAACTTCTGAACAATTGCAGTTTTGTGTGGATGAAAATTTAGATGGTGTAAATTGCATCAAATGTACAAATTTGATAACCCAAGAGACTGTGCATGTTGTCTTGCAGGTTGGTTGGGCTCTGTTGAATTGCCTGACACACAACATCAACATGGGTGACACAGCCGTCTTTGCACTGCCTCCCAGTTTTTTCTTCAATGCCAAACCTGTCTCATGAAAGTTGTAAAACCATGGCAGAAAGGTATTACGGTTTGGGATGGCACCATTACATGGAATGTTGAATTGGAAAGTGTTGTGGTCAGAGATTCTGCGTTTTTAAAGAATGTGTCTGTGACGCACACATGGTGCTGTGCAGAGCACCTCTCCATAGCAACTACACTTTTGTTATAGGGAAAAGCAATGAGCCCAAGCACTACCTCCACTATGGTGCCTCACCCGCTACTACTTGAGTCGAAAGCGTCAGATAATGCTGCCTCTCAATGTATAAAACTAGTTATGGATTCTAATAGAGGGAAACATTCCACGTAGGAAAAATATATCTAAAAACAAAGATGATGTGACTTACCAAATGAAAGTGCTGGCAGGTCAACAAACACACAAACAAACACAAACATACACACAAAATTCTAGCTTTCGCAACCAACGGTTGCTTCGTCAGGAAAGAGGGAAGGAGAGGGAAAGATGAAAGGATGTGGGTTTTAAGGGAGAGGGTAAGGAGTCATTCCAATCCCGGGAGCGGAAAGACTTACCTTGGGGGAAAAAAGGACAGGTATACACTCGCACACACACACACATATCCATCCGCACATACACAGACACGAGCAGACATTTGTAAAGGCCAACCTGTGGGGAGCAGCTAAAAATGATCAGTGATGTGCGAAAAACGGAAGTGGAAATAAAGCGAAAGTTATTAGAACTAGCCAAAATGGTTGTTTAATACGTGAAAGCAACTGTTTTTGAACTAGAAACAGTGGATTTTATAGCAGCGGTAGTGTTGAAAGCGGAAAATAAATTTTTTGGTTATGGTTTGGAAGTGGGTTACGTATTATTGAGTATATATAGGCGGGATAAAATTGTATAGTAGATTACGGTAAAAAGGGGAAGGTGAATACAAAGTGAAACTACTGGTAAAAACAGAAAGAGAAAATAAGACGACAAATGTCTGCTCGTGTCTGTGTATGTGCAGATGGATATGTGTGTGTTTGCGAGTGTATACCTGTCCTTTTTTCCCCCAAGGTAAGTCTTTCCGCTCCCGGGATTGGAATGACTCCTTACCCTCTCCCTTAAAACCCACATCCTTTCATCTTTCCCTCTCCTCCCCTCTTTCCTGACGAAGCAACCGTTGGTTGCGAAAGCTAGAATTTTGTGTGTATGTTTGTGTGTCTGTCGACCTGCCAGCACTTTCATTTGGTAAGTCACATCATCTTTGTTTTTAGATATAGTTATGGATTCTCTTTGATGAGATGAAAATAACACATCAGGATTATTCCTACATTGTCTTCTTGATGAAACCATGTTAGTGTCTTAAAAAAAATTACAGAAAAGTTCAAGCACATATGCAACACAATGTGAATAGAGCTTGGATAAAATCAAGTAGTTTTATGCAATCAATCAGTTTACAACTGGTGGAGTAAAACCTATGTAGTCACAATTGCAATGTGTAATGATATCATCACTATCTCATGAACACTAAAATACTCAGAATCAGTTCAAAAATCTCAGGCACTAAATAAATAAAGTTCCCCAGTTTTATTACTAAGTGGTTGCAGCTATACTAGCGGTTTTATAACCCACTCTTGATGTGGACAATACACCATGTTGGCTATTAGCTTGTCTCACTTAAATCTTATATGGGTCAGGCATACACCAACACTTTAAAACCTATGCATTTATTAAAGACCTGTCCCTCAGATCCTTGTAATGCAGTAGGCGGGTTTGCAAAATAATATAAGTAAACTGCATGGATATATCCTGTGGGATTAATAATGTTGTAGAAACAGAATATTTATTGTTCAAATTGAAGAAATATAAAACTTCCTGGCAGATTAAAACTGTGTGCCCGACCGAGACTCGAACTGGGGACCTTTGCCTTTCGCGGGCAAGTGCTCTACCAACTGAGCTACCGAAGCACGACTCACGCCCGGTACCCACAGCTTTACTTCTGCCAGTATCTCGTCTCCTACCTTCCAAACTTTACAGAAGTTCTCCTGCGAACCTTGCAGAACTAGCACTCCTGAAAGAATGGATATAGCGGAGACATGGCTTAGCCACAGCCTGGGGGATGTTTCCAGAATGAGATTTTCACTCTGCTGCAGAGTGAAAATCTCATTCTGAAGAAATATATATTGCAAATAATAATTTGAAAATGGTGGTCTTACACAATTGTAAATTAAAATGAAAACAAAGATAAATAATAATTAATATAGTGGAAAAGAGCAACATAAATGGAACATGCACATCCAAAGTTTGCTGAAGTTCATTGTCCTGAGTAAGCACTGTGTCTCAATATTAACTGCAGAAAATAGTTAAAAGTTCTCATGTGCTGAAAGTGCCACAGATAAAGTTAAAGTTTGTAAGTGCATTCTAACTCCATCTTCGAAAACTACCATAAACTGTTCTAAGTCCAAACTACTATAAGGCCAACGAAATGTTGAAGAATTTGCTTAGTACTGTTGGTTCACTGCCCAGACTATCTCAGCTGCCATCAAGCACATATGCTGATACAATACCACTCGCAAAAGACTAGAACCTCCAGTGACAACACGCTACCAAAAAAGACTGTGATGTCACGCAGTACCGAATCCATGTTAAATATTGAAACAACAACTACCACCATCAAAACTAAGGCTGTTTGCACAAATATGCTTAATGTCATATTAGTTCCACTCTTATTACTATTATTTTCTCACCTCTCATTACAAAACTCACACATTATTACCTAAGTTATGAGCAAAAATCCCTAAACAAACATACATTTGTTTTTACAATATGAAATAAATATGTTAAAGTTATAAAATACTTATGGACAGCATGAAGAAAGTGTATCCTTCTGCCCCATCTGTCTAGAAGCTCTTTCTGCAAAAGATTTTTTTTTTGTTTGCCCTTTGATAGTGATTTAATATAACTTTTATTAATGGCTATTTACATGTATATCTAATAGCAAACTCTTGTAGGTAGTCATTACCTGCAATGATTCGGTGAGGAACTAGGTCACTAAGACTGCCTTCATAATACATGTAGCTTATGGAGGATTTATCACTGTGGTGCATTTGCATATCTACATTTTATAAAAATTATCTGTAACTATTCATATTCATCCTGGATTTGTAATGGAGCCTATTGTGGTACTTGCTGATGTCGTCAGCTGTCTTTTGGTACTTCATATGATGCAGTTGCTCCAATGGTTTCTTATTGAATTATATTGTCCAGCATAATTTTCATAATTAAAAACAACTGTTACTTTCATAATATTTATCAATGAATCATGTTTAAAGTTGCAACGAGCTCGTCTCATCACCATGATTTTTACAGTGTATTAGGCTTTATTGAGTCGTGTTTGTAAGGTTTGTATTGTAGTTTCCCTGAAAATGAACATCCATCTTGTGTTTATTTACTGTGGTTGCTGTTATCTCTGCACTGACAGTTAACTCCCCCTTCACCACTCTGGCCCCTTGAGTCAAGTACTCAGAATGTCACATGGTCACCCAGCCACAATGACCTGGTGCACTTTTAAACATTTTGACTTGCTAATTTCTATTGGATTTCTGTATTGTTTTTATCTGTTTCATGTTGTTTTTTATGACATCCTTTAAGTCTATGTTGTGTGTTGAACCTTGTTTGTTTTATAGAATGAAGGCTTTCATGACCGGATGACGTATTTGCTGGTAAAACATTTGGGATGTGAGGTTGTGGTCCAAGAAACTCTTCTGTTCCTGACATTTCGTCCAGGACTACTTTGGACATCCTCAGAGGCACTCCTGTGCTGAGTCTTGCCGAGTGACCAGTGGTTGAAGTAACATGTGATGGGTATAGATAACCCTTGTCAAAGATAAAACTTGACTATCGATTGTCATCTTGTCAAAGATAAAATTGTTTAGCGATTCTGCAGAGCTACTGTCCATATGTCGCTAAGTTTCATTGCCTTCTATTTCCTATTAAAACTATCCTGATGCTTATAAATTTCAATGGCTTCTGTACATAGTCGTGGATAATAATTTGACGTTATAGATAAAATTTATCTCTCAGAAAACTTCACTTCATGGCCCTGACTGAAGAGCATGCTCTGCTACAGCTGATTTCTCTATTTTTCCTAGTCGGCAAAGACTTTTGTGCTCTTTGAGCCATGTATTTACACTCCTCTTGGTAGTTTCAATGTAAGCTTTACCACACATACACAGAATTTTGTATACATCTCATGTCGACAGGGGAGGGCATTTATTCTCTTTGTTGGTCTAAAGATTGGTCTGATGACATGTTTCTGTAAAATCTTACCAATCTGATCCATTACTTTTTTAACAAAAGGGAGAGAAACTGTATTTTTGTGTTGTTGTGGTTGATCTTTGTCCTTCGGTCTTCTGTTCCTTGGTTGCAAAATCCTCTTTACCTCTTTCTTTGAGTAGCCATTTTTCTCAAAGGTCTGCTTCAGATGTTTTATTTCAGCATCCAGGTGTTGGGATGTGCATATCGATTTGGCTCTAAAGACAAGACTTTTAATGACACCTGTATTTTGTTGTAGATGGTGATTCGAGTTTTTATGCAAATATCTATCGGTATGTGTTACTTTCCAAAGACCTTCATGCTCCAAACTTCCATTGGACCATCTCATAACTAAAACATCCAAGAAAGGTATTCTGTTACCATCTTCCATTTCCATGCTGAAATGGATTTTTGGATTAATTTTATTTATACGATTAAAAAATTTGCCCAAAGCCTTTCTACCATGGGATCAAACTACAAATGTGTCATCTACAGACCCATACCAGGGAGATGGTGTCTTATTTGCTTTGTCCAGAGCCGATTGTTCGAATTTCACTGTATAGTAATTGTTGATCGCAGGACCTAATGGGTTGCCCATTGCTACACCATCAAGTTGCTCATAAAATTCTTCGTCCCACTGGAACTGACTCGAAGGAAGGCAATGTCTAAAAAGAGCAGTCAAATCTCTTGGAAAAGTTCAAATGGTTCAAATGGCTCTGAGCACTATGGGACTCAACTGCTGTGGTCATTAGTCCCCTAGAACTTAGAACTACTTAAACCTAACTAACCCAAGGACATCACACACATCCATGCCCGAGGCAGGATTCGAACCTGCGACCGTAGCAGTCGCACGGTTCCGGACTGCGCGCCTAGAACCGCGAGACCACCGCGGCCGGCTCTTGGAAAAGTATCCATTATAAAAATCATAACTTCGTTAACTGGAATCATAGTGAATAAGGACACTATGTCAAAACTTACAAGAATATCTTCAGAGCCAAAATTAGTCTTTCAAGTTTTTCAATGAAATGACATGAGCCTTTTATATAAGAGTCAGTTTATATACAAAAGATTTGCATCATTTTATTGATAAACTTGAATAACTAATTGTGGCTCTGAAGATATTCTTGTAAGTTTTGACATAGTGTCCTTATTCACTATGATTCCAGTTAACGAAGTTATGATTTTCATAATGGATTCTTTTCCAGGAGATTTGACTGCTCTTGTTAGACATTGCCTTACTTCGAGTCAGTTCCAGTGGGGTGATGAATTTTATGAGCAACTTGATGGTGTAGCAATGGATAACCCATTAAGTCCTCCAATTGATAATTTCTATATGGAGAAATTCGAACAATCGGCTCTGGACAAAGCAAATAAGAAACCACCTCGCTGATATCAGTTTGTAGATGACACCTTTGTGGTTTGGTCCCATGGTAGAAAGCCTTTGGACGAAATCTTTAATCATATAAATAAAATTAATTGAAAAATCCAGTTCAACATGGAAATGGAAAATGATAATAGAATATCTTTCTTGGATGTTTTAGTTATGAGATGGTCCGATGGAAGTTTGGAGCAAGAAAGTTTTTTGGAAAGTAACACATACTGACAGATATTTGCATAAAAGCTCCAATCACCATCCACAACAAAAGAGACGTGTCATTAAAAATCTTGTCCTTAGAGCTGAACGGATATGCACATCAGAACACCTGGATGCTGAAATAAAACATCTGAAGCAAGCCTTTGAGAAAAATGGTTACTCAAAGAAAGAGGTAAAGAGAATTTTGCGACCAAGGAGCAGAAGACCGAAGGACAAGGATGAACAACAACAACAGAAAAATACAGTTTCTCTCCCTTTTATTAAAAAAATAATGGATCAGATTGGTAAGATTTTACAGAAACATAACATCAGACCGATCTTTAGACCAACAAAGAAAATAAGTCAAGTTCTCCGATCTGTGAAGGATAAACGCCCTCCTCTGTTGACATGTGGTGTGTACAAAATTCTGCATACGTGTGGTAAAGTTTATATTGAAACTATCAGGAGGACCATGAATACACGGCTAAAAGAGCACAAAAGTCTTTTCTGACTAGGAAAAATAGAGAAATCATCTGTAGCAGAGCATTCTCTTCAGTCAAGAAACCACGAAGTGAAGTTTTCTGAAACGGAAATTTTATCTACGACATCAGATTATTATCCACGACTGTAGAGAAGCCATTGAAATTTATAAGCATCAGGATAATTTTAATAGGAAAGAGGAGGCAATGAAACTTAGTGACATGTGGACAGTAGCTCTGCAGAATTGTTAGGAAATTTTATCTTTGACAGGATGACAATCAATAGTTAAGTTTTATCTTTGACAAGGATTTTCTCTGCTCATCACGTATTGCTTCGACCATGCCCTCTTTCCTACAGTATACGTGTCACTCTCAAACATCCGATCCGTCAGTCAGCAAGACTCAGCGGAGGAGCACCTCTGAGGATGTCCAGCGCAGTCCTGGACAAAATGTTAAGAACAGAAGAGTTTCTTGGACCACAACCTCACATACCTAAAGGTTTACCAGCACCCTTGTTTGTTTTGTTTCATTTTGTCTGTGACTGATTTTAGGGCTTATTGTTGTGTCAGTCATTTTTAACCACACTTCTCTCTCTTCATTTTATGTGATGGCACTAATGACTCTGCAGTTTATCAGCCTAAAATAACAATATTATTATTAATAATAATAATCCAAAGACTGAAGCAGTCCTCTAGAACTGATTACACTATAATCTTAATATGCCATTACCTTTACAGGTGCACCACACTTTGCCAGCACCCTCCCAACGTATCTAATTGTTTTATTTTACTTTGCCCCATTTCATGTTACTTAATCCCCTAATATATAAATGACGAGACAGATCTCAGAAGTTAATTACTAGCCTTGCAGTTGAATACAATCAGTTTGTTTCTCATTGTTATGACCCTTACATTGCATTTATTAAGTTTAAAGAGAGCTGTCAAACAGTCCTGCAGACTAAAGTACTTACCGAAAACAATATGAATGCTGCTAACATCACCTGATACATTGTTTTGTATATTAAGAATATTAGCAGCCTATCATACTTCCTGGTTACACCAATTGTTGACTATTCAGAATCCATTAAGGCAAACCAGATTCTGTTAGTTAAAAATTGTTTGAGCCAGTCACATATTTGTGAAGATATTCCATAAAATTGAATCTTGTTTATCAGTTGACAATGTGGTACAGTGTCCAACACATTTTAGAAATCTGAGAAGATGGAATCTCTCAGTTCCCTCTATCTACTACATGCAGGTTTTTATATGAGTCAGCAATGAACTGTGTTTCACATGAGTGGTTTTTCTTGAACTGGGCTGAGTGTTTTAGAGAAGCTACTTTTCCACCAGAATGTCATACTGTTTGAACTTAGATTATATTCTAGATACTGCAACACACAGACCTTACGCTTATTGGTAACTGTTTACGTAAATTGAAAGCAGAGGGGGGAGAAAGGGAAGGAACCCATGCTGTCAGCTGCATCAGGTCTTTAATGCAGAGTCAGAGGTGTCAACTGAAAATGTGTGTCAGACCGGGATTCAAACCCAGAATTTCCTGCTTATCAGGCAGTTGCTAAATTCTCACCCAACGCCACTTAACCTCAGTCCTCTTCCGTGTCCTCTGTATTCTCTACTTTGAGATTCCTGCAGGAGGTTGAATGTGATTGTGCATTCACACAGAAGGTGGTGGATTCATATCCCACTGAGACAATTTGATTATATAAATGAATGGTGTCTGTTCTTTCAGGCATGTCTGAAATAACAGTCACCACGCAGAATCTGCAAATCCCAATGCAGCTGGCATCATGAGTTCCTTGCCTTTCCTTTCTCCTTCCTCCACTTCATTTTACATAATACATATCACAGCTGGAAATTCCACGTGGTGTCTCTTCTTTAGGGCATGTCTGCCATGCATTCATATAATTGAGGCTCCTAGGTGGGCTATGAATCCACTACCTTCAGTTTGAATTCACAATCACATTCGACTTCCTGCAGGAGTCTCAAAGTAGCAGTCATGGAGGACATGGACATGGACGGGGACTGTGGATAGGTAGCGCTAGGTGGGAATGTGGGGCAGGTTCGAATTCTGGTCCGGCATACATTTTCACTCAGTGTTGCTGACTGTGCATAAAAGTCCTGATGCAGAGGACATCATGAGTTCCTTCTCTTTCCTTTCCTTTCTTTTCTCCCCCTCCACCTTTAGCTTACATAATATGTATCACAGCTACAGATTCCACATGGTGTCCGTTCTTTCAGACATGTCCGAAAGAACATATATCACATATTATTGGTCACTGATTCTGTACATCCATTCTGTTATTCTTTTCATAAATAGGGGTGATCCAAACTCTTTATCAGCAATGTGGGACTATTCTTCACTGCATGGCAGTTATCAATAAATATGAACTAGGAAATAGACTTATTTTACTTTGTGTATGGTGTAAAATTTGAAAGGAATTTTGTCCGAGCTGGGTTCTTCTTTGTATTTGAATTTTTTTAACTGTGTGTGCCATGATTACATCACTGAGTAGTGTATCAGTCTTCTGTACTGTCATGTAATGTAGCATATTTTATACTGATAAATTAAAATAAACTTATGGCATTGTAGAAACAGAAGGAACTTATGCTCCTAGCCAATACAATGTTCATACATTAAAGAGTGACTGTAAAAGAAACAAGAAGAGAATTGATATGACAAAATTTTTACTAGAAAATTACAATCTATGATGGGCAGTCAAATGAAATGAAAACTAAACACCAACCACAACAGAACCATGGAATGGTTCATTCAAAATTATTGATCACCACGTGCATTAAGACGTGTGTTCCATTGGCAGACAAAATGATCAGTTCCTGTTCCATAGAACATGTTTGGCTGCTGATGGATCCACAACCATGCCCACTCTTGCATTTCCTCGTCCAACTGAAACTGATGTCCATACACCTTTCTTCTGTCACCAAAGATGTGAAAATCACATGGTGAAACAACCAGACTGTACGGAGGATGTTGCAGTTTTTCCCAACCAAATTGCTGAAGCAAACATTTGTCTGATTGGCAGTGTGGCTGTAGGTATCATCATGCAGCAAGATGATAATGTCTGACAGCGTTCCAACAGCCCGAGGGCAAATGCCAAATCCAACAGTTAAAATGTCCCACATCTGCCCCACCAAAGAAATCCAGATCTGTTCATGTAAGGCCCAGTAAGGCCACGATGACCTCTTTCTTTGACTGCTAGGGCACTCTGTTCGTAGAGTTCATCGAGCATGGAACTGCAGTCAGTGTGCAGCACTATGAAGCCACTTAGCAGAAACTGTGAGATGCCATATAATCAAAACATCCAGGGATGCTGTCAGATACAATAATCTTGTTGCACGATGGTGCTTGCCCCCACACTACCAGTCAGATGAAGGCTAAGTTCCAGTGATCTGGTTGGGGAACATTGCAACATCCTCATTACGACCCGATCTTTCATCGTATAACTTTCGCATCTTTGGCGACCTGGAGAGAGACAGGCACAGACATTAGTTTCAGTCAGGTACAAGAATGAGTGCAGTTGTTGATCCGTCAATCCGTCAGCAGCCTACCGCATTCCAGAAAACAGGAACTGACTGTCTTGTCTCCCAGTGGGATAAATGTCGTAATAGGTGTGGTGATAACTTTTGAATGGAACCATTCCATATATGGGTATTCGGTTTTCATTCGAATGCCCCTTATAGATCACAATTGACAAGCAGTGTTTATCGGTTGAGAAAAAAATCACTGAAAATTTTGATAGTATAATTTAATTAAGATTTTATGTTATTGATATTTGCATTTACAACATTGTAACCAAACTGTTTACTTAAGAAGTTTTAGTAAGTGATGCCAATAATTAGTGTTGAGGCCCTAATATATACCTGTTATATCATCATCATAATGATAATCATTACTGTAGATATACTTTCCGAGATGTGAGGTCGTGGTCCAAGAACTTTTCTGCTCCTTACGTTTCGTCCAGGACTGAGCTGGACTTCCTCAGAGCAGCACCTCTGAGGAAGTCCAGCGCAGTCCTGGACGAAACGTAAGGAGCAGAAAAGTTCTTGGACCACGACCTCACATCCCGGAAAGTATATCAACAGCCATGTCACCTGGTTGTGAAAGCCTTTATTCTACATTACTGTGGACAAAGCATTCTTCCGGTCCAAAAGCAAATAGAGAATGAATCACCACATACTTAACTGGCTACAACAAAATACACGCTCTTACATTTTTATCAACATGGCAGATTATGCATATAAATTATTTTCTGTGAGGTGTCTTATAACTGTAGTTCATATACCAACAAAAATAATAGTTTTTGAAAATATAATGTAACTGGATATAGATAAAAAATCTAATCACTAAGTGGTGGCAAGAGGAAACACACATAAGAGTTCAGGAAATGTGCAAGCTTTCAGAGCCAGTGGCTCCTCCCCGACAGAACAGTTGAAGTGGAAGGAAGAGTTCTGAAAAGCTGCCCCAACGCAGGGTTAGGGGAGACTTACTAGATGGTCTCCCCATCACCCAGAACCCTGCATCAGGGGAGACAGTGTGGTACAGTAAGTCTCGCCTGACCTGGGGTTCTGAGCACCTTTTGTGTAACTCTATCCATTTCCTTCCCCCTCAACCCTCCTGTCAGAAGAAGAAGCCACTTGCTCCAAAAGCTTGCATGTTTCGTTAACTTTTATATGCTTTTCTCTTGCTGCTTCTTGCTGAGTAGATTTTTTTATGTATTCAATTATATTACGAATCTAGTTGTATTGTTTCTCATGCCGTTAGAATTATTGTTACCAGTAGCATTATGGTAAGGTTTTAGTGCATTAAAATCAAAGTGTGTGTTGGAGGATCACACTGCTCTTTCATTTAGTAATTATGTAGAGGTAACTGTTTCATTTGCTGAATTTGGATTCATTGGTAAAAATGGTTTTGGTGTGACATTACGACTTTTTAGAAGATAATTCATTTCTGTGATGTTTGATGTAAGTTGATGGTATTGGATAATTTTAATCAGTCAGCATCCTCCCTTCCTTGACACTGACCTCCAGTAAATTGGAACAAAATGTGTGAAAGATATTGATACACTGTTACATACAGAAGGTGGTGATTGGTATGTTGAAAAGTCCAACTTAACACATGTAACTAAGTGATGGAGTATGATTTGATAATTTAAACAAAGTAATTTTGTAGAATAAATCTGTTAGGGTAGTAGGCCATGTCATTACAAAATACTAAGACAACTACAAAACTGATATTTTGACTGTCTCTGCGACTCTTTAAAAAACTGGTGTATTTCCAGATTTTTTAAAATAGCAAAAGTTTCACCAGTACCAAAAAAAGGTTCATCTGAAAAAATATCAAACTACCGACCCATGTCACAGTTAAGTTCCTTCTCAAAAATTATAGAAAAACTCTTCTATGACAGGCTTTTAAGTTTCATGAATAAATATGCACCTCTTACAGTACAACAACATGGTTTTAGAAAGTCTAAATCTACACAGACAACAATTTTCGAATTCTTAGACTGCATTTTAAAATCCCTTGATCAACATAAATTAGCTGCAGGTATTTTTCTAGATCTATCAAAAGCCTTCGACATCCTGGACCATAACATTCTGCTCGAAAAATTAGAAAGATGAGGAGTAAGAGGTGTAGCACATTGCTGGTTGTGTTCATACCTAAAAAACCGCAGGCAGAAAGTATCACTTCAGTATGAATTCAACAAAATGAATAAAACAAGAAACAACTCCTTTCTTTCTATGGAATTACCAATAAAATATGGTGTACCACAGGGCTCAATCTTAGGTCCACTACTCTTCTTGATTTATGTGGACGACTTAGTAGAATATATGAGTCCCACAAAAACTATCCTGTTTGCCGATGACACCAGCATATTGCTCACTGGATCCAGTCCAGAAACTTTGCGGTCCACAGCAGAAAGTTCTATGAAAAGACTTCCTGAGTGGTTCACAAAAAACAAACTCATTATAAATACTGAAAAAACTGTGTGTGTCGCTTTTCATTTAATTCCTCCAACTAATCAAATGTCTATTCAAGCCCAATTAAAAAATGATCCCCTAGAAAATGTAAGTGTCATAAAATTCTTGGGTCTTTGGGTTCAGCAAGACTTAAAGTGGGACACACATATAAATAACTTGTGTAGAAAACTATCATCTGTGTGCTATGGCTTAAGAATTTTCAAGGCTACAACAAGCAAAACAACAGTACTGCAGGCATACTATGCACAGTTCCACTCACTAATCCGATATGGGATCTTTCTCTGGGGATATTCAATTCACAGTGTAAAGGTTTTTAGAATGCAAAAAAGAGCTTTAAGAATAATTTGTGGCCTTAAAAAGATGGAGTCCTGTAAATCCTATTTTACTGAGCTTGGTGTTCTAAATGTTCCAAGTTTATTCATTTATGAAACTATCTTGTTCACTAGGGACTACCTCCTGAAAACAGGCAAACTGCTACAGAATAAAAATGTACACAACTATAGTACCAGAAGGGAATCAAATATACATCAAAAATATCACAAAACAACCACCTATCAGAGGAGGATAATTAACATTGGTGTAATACTACACAATAAGATACCAGAGGAAATAAAAAAATACTACTCATCCAATATTTAAACCTAAACTAAAGGCATTTCTAATAAAGCACTGTTTCTATTCTGTCAGAGATTAGATTAGATTAGATTCTGAATAAGTAACAAAATTAATTGTAATAGGTACCTAATTTTAATTTGCCTACTATTTTGCTAATACTATGTATTATTGTAACTTATCTTTGACCTGTCCAATATCAATTGTACAATTTGTGCTATATGATAAAACTGGACCAATAAAAAATCAAATCAAATCAGTCTTCTTCATGATGATAGTTTAGTCAACATGAAGAGGACCTCTACAAATGTAATCAAAACGTCAGTTTATGGTTGGTTTAGTGTTTCACAGTCTAATTGCCTGATACTCTAAAGAATTTATTACAACTGACAGTGGAAGCTAGGGAATCCTACACACTCGTACAAATTAGTGTGTTAATCTGCCATCAAACTTTTTGAGTTATCATTGTGGTGCAGAAATTGAGAACATTAAATATTTCCTGGACATCAGATTAGATGCTATTGATTCTGTTTGTGAGAGAAGAATAAGCCATATTAAACTTACAGGCAAGAATAGGACTATATACTTGAAAAAAGAGACAGCATTGGTCGTATATTTTTTACTATTGCAAAATCGATTCTCTGTCACTGAGTGACCATCTTCAGTGCTATATTGTATAACTTAAATTGGGATGCACTGTTGTCACTAAGCTTACGGCGATCACATGCTGTCTCTTTTTTCAAGTATACCTGTTATCTGGTCGTTGTGCACAAGACAACATGAATAGGACTATATTGTACCATAGTCTTCAGATCTCATCTACAACTTGGTAGTGTAGTGTAGAAACTAAATATGACAGTAATATTTATGAAACTATAACAACAATGCCTGTTAATGATGCATTTAATTATTTTATCCCATCAAGTGTAATACATATAATTCTTATATATACAGGAGACAACGTACGAGTGCCCACTGCGATCGAACCACTGCCCTGCCCTGAGGCCTGGCCCTGCACTGGGTTGCAACTATTGCTGGAACACAATCGACAGCCATGGCCGCATTCTCCGGCGTAAGACTAAATATTATTGCCCTGAGTGCCAAACCAATCTCTGCATTGTTCCCTGTTTTCAGGCATATCATGAACGTGCGACAGCTCCACCTGGTAGCAAGATTTTGCCTAAGACTGGTTCCATATAGTGAATAATGTCACTGCATTAGGATAAATAAATTCTTTCAGCTTTCTGCCATTCAGAAAGTGCACAGAGACAATATTTTTCATTGTTAGAGAGTCAGTTCTGTCAAAACAGAGAAATTTGGCTTAACTCAGAGGGACAAATTGGATCATTTAAAGGAGTTCCACACACATACATTAATTGTGCATGATCAAAATGGACTGTGTTGAACTTGTTAGGTCTGTTGTATTCTCTCACATTAGCATGGTCAGTGGATCTATGTGACTGCTGAATTTTCTTTCAGAACTTATAACTTGACCATATTTTTTATGTTGCATTTTCACATTACATGCAATGAACTCATTCGATGCACATTTCACAGTAAATAGAATTTTGTGAAGTAAGCAATGAAGGGGTTCTACATTAAATTAATTATTATCTCGAACAGATTAACTATTTACAAAAGTAAAAATAGGAAATCCAATCGGTACTCCAGAAACATCATCCTGTTTATATTTTCCTTTAGTCTTTCTGGGTTGAGTTTCATTGAAATTTGTCAATGCTTAGGCCCAAAATCCCTAGCTGTGATGACGCCCTAATATTCCCAACTGTCATATGATAGTTATAAGGTGTTTCGTTAAAGAATAACCCAAATAAATTTACAAGCATATTGAATACAAGGAAGAAGTTTGTTTTTGGTCACTCACTTGGAATACTGGAAGGTATTTTGTAATTAATAAGCTTAGTGGAATATGGTTCCAAAATGAATGGCCTGTTGATTCTACAAGAATTCTCCTGTCATATTCCCAGCTGACACACTTACGATGCTACAAACTGCAAACAGAAATATGTACAATTCCTATTCTTAGTGGCTTCAAATAGAAGAATGTGCCCTTGGCTGACAGCAGCATAAAGTAGTGTAGTGGTGAACCTTGATGTTTCAAATTTAAAAGAAAGATGAAAGGAATAATGAAAATAGAGAAAAGGATTAAATATACTGAGAGAAAAGTTATTCATAACCACATTAGAGGGTAACATATAAGGTTTGCGGTAGAACAGTTACCTTGATAACTTTTTTCTTTTATTGCTTCCTGTGGGTCTCTTCTGTTCTGTATTTTCTGTTGTGAAGTTTTAGCTGATGATATGAGGTGCCTTTTGATAGAAGTTTCAAAAATCTGCGTTGTTGACTAGTTATATACCTTTTAATGCTGCTCCGATGCTGCCTTTTTTGCGGTTTTCAGCTATGTGATTTTTATGGGCTCTTGTGTGGTCTATAGTTTCACTTTTGATTGTATGTTTGGATAGTATTTACAATAATGTTTCCCTTCATCTTTGGCAGATTGATTTGGATTCCAATTTTTAATATCACTTCAGTGACTATTTATAGCTTTCCATATCTTCTGTTCTTCCATAGAAATTTGCCATATCACTTTAGAAAGCAGATCTGTTTCATAGTGCTGTAATATAAAATAAAATTCACATCATGAAGCAGCAACAACTCAAAAGACCCTTACCCTTTGGTTCCAACTGTCCAAATTTTCATACAGTTTAGCTTCTGTCAATTTTAATTCTCTCTTCTATCTGTCAATTTTAATTCTCATTCAGTTTGTTTAGTAAATTGTATGCTGGCAGGACATTCAGCTTGGGCAGTATACCATTGTAACATATCACATATAGCTATGTCATGGAATTCATGTGCATACTGTGTGCTGATATCCTTTTAAATATGCTATTGACTGTCTACAGCTCTGCTTTCAAACATCATCTACCAGATGGTGATGGAACATTAAACTCTGAACTTTCTTCCTATCTTTTTCAAGAAAACATTGTATGGTGACTTTTTGTGTTACACTATTTTTCTAAGGCTTGTATGAATATCAACAATATACAATTGAGTACCTACCCAATCTTCTATATACTCTAGATTATCTGACAATTTCCAATTAAAGAGTCTGGAAGCACTAAAAATTCAATGTGTGCTTGTTTATTAGAAGTGTGTCACCTTGGATACTAAACTTTTTAATTAGGAAGTGCTAATTCACTGTAGCAATTATACAACTGAATCCTTTAAGTGAATAACTGAATTCTTAATGTCAGAAAAAAGAGAGATTTTACATTTCACAGTAGAATATTGGTTTCTTAAGAAATGTAGATAATAGATCGTATCATATATCATTGCAAATTAACAGGAGGACAGCAGATAATATTTTGGGTGTCTGAGCTTGAAACACTGACCCTGTAAAATTGTGGATCATTTGTAGATTATAATTCGCTATCTGTAGTTACAAACTATATACAGGGTGATTCAAAAAGAATACCACAACTTTAAAAATGTGTATTTAATGAAAGAAACATAATATAACCTTCTGTTATACATCATTACAAAGAGTATTTAAAAAGGTTTTTTTTTTTCACTCAAAAACAAGTTCAGAGATGTTCAATATGGCCCCCTCCAGACACACGAGCAATATCAACCCGATACTCCAACTCGTTCCACACTCTCTGTAGCATATCAGGCGTAACAGTTTGGATAGCTGCTGTTATTTCTCGTTTCAAATCATCAATGGTGGCTGGGAGAGGTGGCCGAAACACCATATCCTTAACATACCCCCATAAGAAAAAGTCACAGGGGGTAAGATCAGGGCTTCTTGGAGGCCAGTGATGAAGTGCTCTGTCACGGGCTGCCTGGCGGCCGATCCATCGCCTCGAGTAGTTGACGTTCAGGTTTCATAACTAACCTTTTTCGTAGGAGTCTCCATACAGTTGATTGTGGAATTTGCAGCTCTTTGCTAGCTCTGCGAGTCGATTTTCCTGGGCTGTGAACAAATGCTTGCTGGATGCGTGCTACATTTTCATCACTCGTTCTCGGCCGTCCAGAACTTTTCCCTTTGCACAAACACCCATTCTCTGTAAACTGTTTATACCAATGTTTAATACACCACCTATCAGGAGGTTTAACACCATACTTCGTTCGAAATGCACGCTGAACAACTGTCGTCAATTCACTTCTGCCGTTCTCAATAACACAAAAAGCTTTCTGTTGAGCGGTCGCCATCTTAGCATCAACTGACGCTGACACCTAGTCAACAGCGCCTCAAGCGAACAAATGTACAACTAAATGAAACTTTATAGCTCCCTTAATTCGCCGACAGATAGTGCTTAGCTCTGCCTTTTGTCGTTGCAGAGTTTTAAATTCCTAAAGTTGTGGTATTCTTTTTGAATCACCCTGTATTTTCCTTAGTTCCTGTTCCCCTGTCCTTCATTGTCCACTTGGCAGCCATCAGCACAATCTTTTAAGTTCACTAATTCAGGCAGTAATCGAGATCATCTCACTAGCCTCTATTTTTTTAGTATTTTTTTCTTGCCACGCTGTTGTTTTCTCAATTGGCCAGAGGCTCAACAGTCACTTGTTTATGCATCATGTTTATTATGTAATTTTGTGCATAATTATCTGTTTCACAAAAGATACATCTTGCCTCCCTTAAAAAACTCAAATGTACACAATAAAATTTCTCTGCAACTCATTTATGCAATTAATGGTATGTTTTCTGTATACCATTACAGAGTTTATATTTGTGAAGACTTTGGTATTATATGTGTGTGACGGAATCTTACTATTGTACTCATAATGCTTGAGTGCTTAATCTATGTTTACAATCTATATGAAAAAAGTGAATGAAGTATATTTGTTGCTGTAAAATTCACTAAAAATTAATTCCCTGAACTACTATGCAGATTAATATAGTGAATTTTTTCCAGCGTATCATTTAATGATCACAGGAAATTTGTCACACTCATCTCCATGAAGCACTACCCCAGTAATTCCCTTCCTTTCAGAACATTACATTACATACATCTATATTTGCAGGATGTTTTTAGTAATACTTCATATCAGAAATTATTAGAATTATATTGTTTGTAAAATAAGTGACTTGCTGTTTGAGCTGTTGTATGTTGTGTAGCTGAGTATACATTCTGATATTTTTCTGAGACATTCACAGTGCAAATTATCGTGGGTTCTGAGACTTTTTAACATCAAAACAATGTTATTTCCATTGCTTGCAAAAGATTTGAGTTTTTAAAAAATTGTGAAGTTTATCTACACTTCAGGTTTCACTTTACTCTTTAAGTTCTCCTTAGATGAGTTACAGTGTGGTTTGATGAAAAACAAAGACACCACTCTAGCAAAGCTCAGTGTTTCTTAAATAAACACAAGGTTGACTCTTTTTCCTGCTGTCATTTCTTTCCACTGGACATGAAGTTAGCACCTCTTCAGTGATTGTGGTTTTCGTTTCTCAGTTTTTCTCTCTGATTTCAATGTTCTCTCATTTACCATTATAAGCAAAGAGAGGCAATATGTCAAATACAATTCAAAAGATCGAATCAGTAGCTTACATGAAAATTCACACTTCCTTTCCACAAAATTTAATTCATCTTGCCATTTCTTTTGTGTCGTACAATATAATTATTTAGCACTATGTCCAGCATATTGATCAGAGAAGTGCAGACCATTAAGAGCCATAATGTAACATGTCAGTGGAGTTATTTCCAAACAGGAACATAGGGCAAAGTAGTGACAGAAATACTATAGAAAAAATTAATGTTCATTACCTCTTACCTACTGCACAAGTTTCTTCTGGAAGCCAGTGAATTACCTAGACTAGACCATTCTGTAATACACTGTTTATTAATATTTTTACATCCACATTTTTCCATTGTTCCAGTAAAAGGGATGCAAACACGCTCTTGAAGATATATGAAATAAATTCTTGTCCTTTTCAAATCATCTCAAAAATACTTGGTCTTTACTGAGACCAAGAATGTGTTCATATCAGTGCTGTTAGTGTTTGACATGCTGATAAGTATGGCACCTCTGTCTACAGTCTCATACATATTTCATTTCACTCTCCCATTGTGATTATATTTTGGTATATAAATTGCAACAGTCTGTCACCATATAGGAAAGTCACTTGATACAGAGCATTCATGACAGTTTTACTTCTTTTAACTGACAAACTATAAATACTATATGCTGGTACCTGTGGTAGATAAGTCTTAGTTTTTACAAGAAGTGTGATGTTGGCTACGTAAATGTAACTTTTCAGTGCAAAACCAATGGCAAAGATCCATAATTTTGTAGACTTTTAGTGTTCAAAATGCTTCCTGTATTATTCATTCAGTTACTATTGTACAATAATATGCATTGCTGGATTGATATTAAGAATGTTGTGATAAAGAAACATGTATACTGTGTACATATTAAGAGAATGGTATGAACCATTTAAATCTTTATTTTCTGTATTTCACTGTTGTGCCTCTTAACTGTCAAGACTTTGTACAGTTGTTATAGTCTTTGTGTCATACATGTTACAAACATAAACTTTATTTTTAATTATACTGTTTGCAGATAAAGATTAAAAGTAACTGTTACTTATGCGCATTAACAGCTAGTATGCAAAAATTTGAGAGAGAAAATTGGTTGTAAAACTTATTGTTTGTCTACAAAAATATTGCTCAATTCTATTTTTATGCTAAAATTGCTTGTATAGACATCAGAACATTTTTTGTTTTGTTTTGGCTTTGGGATAGGCTGTAATAAAAGTTGCAGTTGTGTGATATGAGTAAAACGTCTACTAAAAATTGTAGTTGGTTCACATGTGGTATTGTTGTCAGAGAGCTATAAATTAAACAAGTAATCCCAAAAAGGTGCAATTCTGAACGTGTAGACAGGCAGTTTAGAAACTGTGTGTAATGCATTTTACAAAGTTCGAAACCATATATTTGGTTTTAAGGACAGTAACAAATATTTGTCCTTGTACCACATGTTTGGTATTGTTAAGATTTCAGACTTTGCGGAGAAGGTACAAGATCTACTCTTAATATTAATGTATAAATGCCGCCGCTGCCCCCCCCCCCCCCCAAAAAAAAAAAATAAATAAATAATCCTAAGGATTACATTACTTTAGAGGGTTAACAGTTAAAGAATTAAGCATAAATTATAGTGACAAGATGGTCACTTAAGTATACATTTAACATATTAATGAACGGGAGAAGGGGGGGCAAGCATTTTTGAGAACTTGGTAAAGAAAACTGATGAAACCAAGCACACCAGAAAAGTAGGACTGCTACTAAGTCTTCAATTATTCCATCCCCAGCATGTGTAAGTGTAGCATGTGTAAGTGTGATGAAGGCAGTTAAGTCAATTGACTGAAAATTTAAAACATAAATAAAACTCTGTACATATGGTATATTTTTCAGAATAATTAAGCAGTAGTACTTCTTGCCAGAGAAGCATGCATTTGCTCTCTTCGGTACCAAACAAACAGTCGCCTGTGAATTTTTCCATTATAGTGTAACATCACGAGTAATATTAGTAAAGTTCAGCACATAATTTTTCAAACTCTGTTATTTGTTTTCATACATCAAGGACTTTTTCCCAATCCAGGTCTATTGTGTACCATCTTCTAGAAGCACATGTTGAATTTGGGAAAAATTGCCAGACTGTCCATTAATGGAAAAAAAATCCTTCCAGTGGTTATCAGCTTGTGGTGATTGTCAAAAAATACTTATTTAATTTTCTTAAAGAAATCTCTCTTACTCTCCAAAAATTTTTCCTCATCTGCTGTATGTCCATGTTAGCCTGATTGCCTTATTGTTTTATTTCAGGCAGTCACACAAATAGTATCTTAACTAGTTTTGACATTTTAGAAAGTTATCAGATGCTTGACTTTTCTGAAAGTAAAAAATACAGTGATTATGTTCCCTCCCTCTTTAGTTAGTATGCTTAGTCTATGTGAGCATGTTTGTCATTTGTGGACTTCAGTAAATTGTTGCATAGGCACTCTACTTTAAATCTCACTTGCAGTGTCAATGCAAATTCCAGATTTTGACATAGATACTAATTAGATCAGTCATGTAATGAGGGTTTTTTAATACCTGAATCTATATTTATACAACAACTTTCAAATGAAGTGGTGAGTCACTTTAATTCCCAACTGCTTGTGTATTTGGTGATCAAGGGAAAAATGTGTTTCCAGTGATTACTACAACTGACATTTTCAGCATCTCTCTCTCTCTCTCTCTCTCTCTCTCTCTCTCTCTCTTCTCTGATGGCCTTGGCTGATTAGTGCCTTTGGAAAAAGTCGAAACCATGTTCCAGAACAGAACTTTAAATAAAATGTCCACTTTTTATTAACAGTGTTCTATCAGCATCCCTGTGTGACAAATTACACTCTGCCTTACCAAAATCCCCTCCATTTCAAATTCAACAAAGACATTCTATACAGCAAATTCGAACAGTGGAAACTCCAGGCTGGAATATCAATAATATTAGGAAAAGGATAGTCACTGTAAGTAGCAATCTATACTTTTCCTAATATTGTGGGCTATACAGCAAACTTGGCAAAGAGGCAGGATATGGCGAAATACTTTATCCTGAACATGAACAGTGATTCCAGTATGATAACATTCCTCTGCATTGAGACATGTCTTGAAAACTTTTATCCTAGGAGCACACAATAGTGCTCAGTTTTATATTCTGATTAAAATAATCTTGTGATTGTAGTATCACATCAATGCTTTGGTTAAGCTCTGAAACAGGCTGAAATAGCTTGGTGAGTAGGACAGAGTGTCAATTGGGCACATATTTGTTACCTGCAACGGTGGCTTCATTAATTTCCCTGTAGCTATGTTTTAGTATTGTACATTTTGAAACACTCAATTTTTGGAAACAATGTCCTCTAGTATTAAATTTGCAGAAGTCATTACCTGTAAGAGTAAGTCACATACTTTAATTACAAAATGAGTGTTTCCCCTAAGCACAAAATTTCATCATTTTATGAAGCTGACATATTTTAATAAATGTTAAATCCTGATGTGAGTTAGTATTTGCTAAGAAAACATGGTTTCCCATTCTCGTGGAAACAAGATCCTCTGCTAAATATCAATGTTTGAATTATAATCCATTGTTTGTTGAGCAAAATAGTCATTTGAAGTACATCTACATTATACATCCACACTTGGCTACAATGAGAGGAACAAAGCACACCACCAGTCTCACATGTAGCTTCTGTTTTGCATTTACCTGATGTGGGAGCAATGCTCCATGGACAAAATATGTATATATATTTAGATAATGAGAAGCAGGCTCTCTCATTCTTCACTGCAGCTGGTTTGCAGGTATTCGTAAATCATCTTTGGCTGTACATACAAAATTATGCAGAAAGATAACTAGAGGGATTTTGACATACGAAATTGAAGTCCTCTTAAAATATTATCGTTGGAAAAATTACAGTATTATTGTTATATGGAACATTTTGTTCTGCTGTTTAAATACTTCTAATAGTAGGTAAATGTAATAGGATGTTTATAATAGAAGTGTCAGATCTGTGTATATTTTCTGAGAATATTGAAGTTATGTTTCATATGGCTATTGCTGTAATTGAGAGGTGTATGTCAATTTATTGCTACATGTTTGACAATGTTAACAATTTAAAATGTTATTACAGCACTGTGTTTCATGGCTGCTTTGTAATAAGCCAAGTATCTTGGCTACACAGTTATGTTCTATGAAGCTCATATCTGAGTTCTGCAAATCCAATATTAGTGCTGTCAAGATGTGCCATTACGCACCCCCTTTTTTATTTTATAATTGCAGTGATTTTCATCCACGCCAGTTGGTTACAGTGGATGCCAAAATGTTTTAAGGAAACTTTTATTAAGTGTTAATGTATTTAAAGAGAGTTGATATAAAAGTGAAGTATGCTGGTGAAAGCACTTTGGTGAAGCAGAAAACTTTGAAGAAACAATTTTAGTGTGTGTATCATAATACAGCTCATGTGATGTATTTATGATTCCTCATTCTATTCAATTACATATGGTTTATATCTGCGTACACAAAGTTCCGTGTGATGGCATGAAAAAAACATATATTAATTGTGGGTTTCCCAAATATTAATATTTTTGTAGGATTAGGTTGCATGTTTTGGAGGTCTGAAGAAATTATTTTCTACTCTTTCAGACCTTTTGTTAAATGTTGTAATATTTGGCAACCACACATGATGTTTGGCATTTATTTTTATAAAATAAAGTTAATGTCTACTGCATGATAAACATTATGATTGAATATATTTGTATTTTAGTGACTGTCTTACATTGTTTCAGTATTATATCATGATACTGGTTACACTGTATGAGAGACAAAGCATCGTACTTTGTCTTTATGTTGGCGTTACTATGTGTGTATAAAAAAGGAACACTGTTACACATATAGAATAAGGATTGCGGGGAAAAGGTGTAAAATTTTGTTCAGTTCCCAGCAAATTCAATTCATCAAATGATTGCCAATCTTTTTGTTGCTTCTTTTGAACATTCCTGCTAGGTGTTATACTGCTCTTAGCAAATGCATATTGCATGCGTTTGCGAGGGCAAAGTGCAAATCATATTAAAAAAACTGCAGGCCAATGAAGTAGAGTCCTTGTATCATTAGTACCCTCTGCTGTTATGTCTACCTTGTGACATTCTGCTCTGGAATAACAGTCCCAAATCTTTTGAGTATTTTGTATAATAAATATTTAATAACTTGTCAGAATTTCTCCTTTATATTCTAGTTTACTAGATCAATTGAGTAAATACATTTCCTTTAGTATTATTGCATGTTCATGAGCTTTAACTTCACAATTTCTCGTAATTATGTGAAACTGTGCATTGTCCCCTATTCGTACTTTTATCTTTGGACAGTAATTCTATTTTGAGCTTCATTGTAGAACATAATGGCAAGCTAATTGTTTTGTTAATCAAACTTTTATGACCTGTTATAAGTGTGGGGAGCCAAATTTTAGTTTTTTTAATTGCAGTCCCATGGCACAGTTCACAACTTAGGAACTTGTGAACATCTGGAGAGTGTGTTATTTACAGAAGATAATTAAATTGTTAATTTGATTTCAAATACAAATTTGCAGTAGCATTTTTCTGCCTATTTCAGCAGCCGACTGTGCTGTAAATTACAACACTATTACCAAATCACATGGGTAATGAAGATATTAATCAATAACCAAAGTTTACATCAAGTAATAGCTATGAAAATGGGATAATGAATGAACAGAAGCTTTAATCATTAACACCGAATGAATTACTGCTTTCAGAAAAAGCAACTTTTGTTTACTGCAGGATGTCACTAATTCACAATCTGCAGTTTCCTTGTGATCATTCTCATTTTCAAGCCTAAAAAGTGGGGCTTGTCATTCTAATACTTCTCTCTCTCTCTCTCTCTCTCTCTCTCTCTCTCTCTCTCTCTCTCAACCCCTCCCCCCCCCCTCCCCCCTCTCCCTGCAGTCCACTCTCCTAAACCAGACAAAGAATATTGCTGGGTTTCTGGAATCTCATAATTCAGAGTGCTCCAAGAAATATTTTTGGTGTTTGCTTCTCTACATTAATCTGGGATTTTATGATTACAAAAACAAGTTTGAGATTTTATTCCCTTTCAGTACTAGAATTTTTTTAAAAAAATTTCTTTTGCACTTAACAAAACTTTTACCTTTTGCAGTGCTTTGCATACTGAGTAATTGTAAGTTATGTTGTGGTCCAGATCTCAAGTTGCAGGTGCAAGCTCAAATAAGCAGTGTTGTAATACAACCTCTAAAATAACAGGACATTGGCCTGTAATTTGACTACTCATTTTAATTGTGAACCTACCTGTATTTACAACAGTGAATTGATTTGGCAGTTAGCTTTATACAGATGTCCCAAATTTTGCTTCTGCTTCAAATATGAGCATTCTTCTTTATGATTAATTCAAATTTTGGACCCATACATCACTGACATATCATTATTAGAAATTACATATTGTAAGATGAAGCTGCTGTATAATTTATTTTTTAATTGTACAAACAGATACCATTTTCCAGTAATTTTTTTATACAGCATAGAACAAATGTAAAAAATATTTCAATATTTATAAATATTTTGACATTTCTCTCTCTCTCTCTGTCTGTCTGTCTGTCTGCCTGCCTGCCTGTGTATTTTTTTTTTAAGAAGAATTTTTATGAAAAAAAAAAATGTTGTAAAACTAACAATAAATTATACAGCAGCTTCACTTGCTACAATATGTTACTTCTAAGATTTATCACAGCTGCGGAACACAATCAACAAAAACATTATTAGTAATTTACCATGATACTTTGAGGCCATTCTGTGACTTTTCATAGTTAAATTGTAGAAACCATTTTCTTGTACTCTCTTATCATCTGGGTACAAAATAATGGCAACTGTTAGAAGAAAATGTTCAGGTGCTGCAAATATAAGTTTTATCTTCTCCTCGAAATACCATCTAAGTTCAATGTGTGTTCTGAAATCAAACTGTACATTAAAATGAGGAGGAAGAGGAGGAGGAGATTAGCGTTTAACACCCCATTGCAAACAAGGCCATTAGAGACTGCATTTAAAAATGTCACTTACTTTTCTGTTCTCACTTATATCTAAAGCAATTGTAAAGTATATATAATTTATTATGTTACATATGAGGCAAGTGTCAACTTCAGTCTAACAATGTAGCTGTATACAGAAAATTTTGGTGCGCAATCCCATCTTAAAGGCCACTTAATATGGGCAGCACGGCCAAAGTTTTGGGCTTGTTTGGAAACCACAATTCACATTTTGTGCATACTTTCCGAACACAATTAGGACTTGTCTGACACTGCATATTTTTGTGTGTGGCTGTTCAACTTTGAACTGTGTCCTTTCACTGCAATAAGCATTATCAAAAATGTTCAATTCAGTATCAGTGGATAAGAAACCTATTACAGGTGTGTTCTTGTGCTTAACTGTAAATCTGTATGGTCTGCACACTATAAATTTGTGTATTTGCGTAATATGTTCAATTAGTGGTGGCAGACTTTTCAGTAAGACCCATAGGAGCCCACACATCTGCATTCGTCCCTTTCTGTGAGGCAGCAGAGGAACTCTCACCTTTTCACCCTCCAGCAGAATGCAAGAAAATGTATGTAATAAATGGTTCATATATTGCCACACAGCAAGAACAAAGTTCAAGATGGATGAACAGTTACACACTAATATGCCATGAAAAATGGTTCAAGCAGTCTGCCTTTTTTCTGTCATAGCTTGTATTACTGCAGCAATTGGAAGTACAATTATTTCACTGTAAAAGAGATGGATGGAGTAATTGGTAAGAGCATAAATTAATTTGTGGAAGATTTGTGTTTAACTTAATTGTACCGTTATATAAAACTTCATTAATGCTTTACTTATTTCTGAACATTTCATACTGTATATTATCTGTACTTTACCAAGTGTCTGAATATGTGAAAAATGTAGCAGTTGTGACTGTGATAACACGTATTATCCCAAGATGAGGGTCTTTATATTTCTGTTTCTTGAGGTTTGCTTAGTGAGCTGATCACAGCTGCTGTTCTAAATGTTAACTGAGCACCTGATTTTAAGTAGTACAATTCTACAGTATGGGAGATATATTTCAAGCACTGTAACAGTTTGTGTGTGTGTGTACATATATATTTATTATATTTCACTTCAACTGTACAGTGGTTCAACATATAAAACTAATGCTACTAACAAAGAGCTGTTTCGAGTTCTTCCAACCTACTTCTTCCCTTCTCCAGACTCACTACCCTTTGTCTGTATTTCTTCTTGAGCAGCTGGAGCCTCTCTGAAGTTTGGGAACTGCTCCCACGGTGCTGACAACTCAAAACGACGGAACTCTTGTGCCAATTCTAGTGGCTCGACAACAACACGCTTTCGTTCATCATCGTAACGCACCTAGAATGGACAGACAGAAGCTATGACAACGCTTGTCAGTGATAATGTGTCATCAAACTTTAACAAGTAGTTTACCTTTCATACACATTACAGGGTCAAAGCTAATAAATGCTAAAACATACCATTCTCTCAGTAAGATATTAGAACAGCCCATGTGTATGACAATGCTTACTCACTCAGCATATGGTAAAGGCACTGAGCAGTGCCTGGACGCACAAACAAGATTGTGTACATGTGTTCATATTTTGTTTATGTATCTGTTCACCAACAATGCCTTCAAAATATGATAACAGGCTTTACTTATTCCCTGATAGAAACAATTATGAGGGGGACCAAAAAAGACTGAACGACATTGCCTTGGGTAGAGCTTGTGTAGTTTGCATTTCTGCCACTAGGCGCATATAGTGCAACTTGCTGCCAGTTCAGCACCGCCTGTGTAATCGATCTGGCTTGTTCTGTTGATCTGCAATGATTGTTTTTGCTAGCACTGTTTTGTTCTTATTTCGTTTTTTTATGATGGCAAGTTTAATCGAACAACGTGCAGCTGTCAAATTTTGTTTTCTACTCAGTAAAAATGCTGCTGAAATGGTTTTAATGTTTAAAACAGATAACCAAGATGATGCTATGGGAAAAACCCAAGTGTACGAGTTATTTGCTCAATTTAAAAATTACGACATGTAGACTGGTAACAAACTTCATTCTGAACAGCCGTGAACTGCCCAAATCAATGAAAATATTGAAAAAAAATTCAAGAGCTTGTGCTCACAGATTGTCGACAGACAACCGATCCATTGTCAGAGCTTAGTGGGTTATCTTTGAGCTCAATTCAGCGAGACTGGTTCTCCCACCATGACAAAGCACCTGCACACAGAGCCATCTCTGTTAATCAAAAACTAAGCACGGCACAGTTCCACTGCCCCATGCACCTGGCTCTGGGTGATGTTTTCTTATTTTCACATATGAAAAAGGGCATTGAAGTAGTCATGGAAAAATAATGAGAGAGGAGCTGTCAGCCATTTCTAAAGGTGACTGCACAAAATGTTTCGAGCAATGGAAGCACCACAGGGAGCAATGTATTAGCTGTAATGTAATGGAAAGTATTTTGAAGGGGTAAGGTTGTTTTGTAAACAGTTTGAAAATATATAGCTTTTAGAAGATAATTCTGGATTTTTTTTTTGGGTACCATCGTATTTATGAAGCATATAGCAAAATCATAATATGTTTATTTTTTATTAATATTCTGAAATGGAATGACTGAAGAGAGTTTTAAATTAATTAAAACAAATCCTCAATTATGACTGGAATACATGAAACATTCGCTAATCAAGAGAATGATACAACCTTAAATAAACATTTAGCAAAATTTATTATTGTAAAACAAGAATAATTTCCTTCATGCAACACAAGAGAACCATCATCTAGAAAATAAAGAAAAAAAAACATGCATACATTATGAAGTATAAAGAGATGTTTTCCTTTTGAATCCATCCATGGAGGAAAAAGCATAACTAATCACAGCAATAAATTGTGTGTTAGAAGAAAGATCTGATAAAAGGTTTGTCAAAAAACCAACTGTGGTTGTCAGATTACAAGACAAATACTGGAAAGCGCAAACATTCTAAGAAGGTGTCAATATTTCTCTCCACCCCAATGATTTATTCACTTACACTGACATCTACATCCATACTCTGCAAACCACAGAAGTGTATGAAAGAGGGCATTTCCCACTGCATCAGTTGTTAGAGCTTTTTCCCATTCTACTCGCACATGGAATGTGCGTATCTGAACTGTAATTAATCTAATGTTTTCCTCAAGATTCCTATTAGAGTGATAAGTTGGGGATTTATAGTATCTTAATCATTTAAAGCTAGTTCTTGAAACTGTAAGGATGCTTTCCTGGGACTGTTTATGTATATCATTAAAAACCTGCCACTTCAGTTCTTTCAGCATCTTTACGACACACTGCCATAGGTGAAACAAACCTGTTACCATTCTCTCCTGATATAGGACATACACGTCCAACACACTGACCAATATTCTATGGTGGGTCACATGAGTGATCCGTAAGCAATCTTCTCTGCAGAGTGAGATAATTTCTGTGGCATTTTACTAAGTCTGCCAACTTCTTTAATTATGCCTGACCTTACCCGACTGTTCCATTCAAATTCCTACAAATGTCACACCCAGTTTTTTTTGTGTGAGCTGACCATTTTCAATTGTGTTTTGTTGATACTGAGTCATAGGATACTACAATCATGCCTTCCCTCCTCCCCCACAGGACCACAATCAGTTCTGAGGACAGTGCCACAAAATGTGAGCTTCGTTGAAGCTCCATGAGCAAAGCTGGTCTTCTCAACATTCTCTGCCAGTCACTGGAATAATCCAAATATGACCTCACTATGTGGTTGTTTGTCCCACAGTGTGCTACAATCATCCATTTGTTGCACCCTGTTCCCTAAATGGCTGCTGGAACAGCCTCCTTTTCAAGATGCTGAATGAGGTCCTCAGGTACACGACTGCACATTGTTCATATAGATATGCAGTATTCCCAAAATTTTTATGAAAATGCTTCTAATCACATATCACACACAGAGTTGCAATTTCGGGTGTAGCAGTAAAAGCGTTAAAATACATTGATTAGTTAGCTCTACATTTAATAAAAAGTATCATAAAAATCATTAGATATAAATGAGTCAGAAGCAAAGGGGTTTAAGTATACTTCTTATAATTTTGATAAGACTAAATTCACTTGTACCTCTTTCCTTCTGACATCTTCAAATAAGATAGTTGTGTTCAATTTCATTTATTTTGCTAATTTAATATCATCCCCAAGTACATTAAATTTTAAAACAAGTTTGATGGGACAAATGCATCCTATCACAATTTTTGTGAAATCAGCAGTCAGACTACTAGCAGATATTCTCATCACAGCCTGCAAATTACTGTCTGTTAAACAGCTTCGGTATTTGCCCTTGTTGATTTTCAAGCAAGAAAAACTTTGTTCACAAATATACGTCGATCCAAATATGGAGAACATTTTGCCTGCAAATTTCTTGATACATGGAAATGTTTCAGCTGACAAAGATTTATAAAAGTCAACTAAAGTTACAGCACTAAACAGTTCTTTCACTGCGTGATCTGCCTGCATGTCAATCAGTTCAAGTTGCAGCTCCTGTGGTGCTGTGTCAATATCAGCAGTGATGGGATACACAATAAAACATTAAATTGAGGCTCAATTTTCTTAAAATCCTGAAATCTTGTAGTAAACTCATCCTCTAAACACTGCAGACAAATCCCTAATCTTAGCTGAAACACTTCCAGGTACTTTCTGTTTCCCTAGTAAAGGGAAATGACAAAATTTGCCTTCATTTGCTTGCCTTGCAAACAGACCTAGTTTTGTTTTAAATTCTTTGACATGTGTCCACATTTCATGAGCAAACAACCCCTTTCCCTGCAATGTCACATTCAGTTTTTCAAAAATATCAGCTGCATATCTCCACTCTCCACATCCTATTTTTGCAACAAAATCATGAGATATCTCCTTAGTGTCCAGAAATAAAATAATTTCATCCTGTAATGCCCAGACGCTTTTTAATAATTTGCCCAAGCTCAACCACCTCACACTGTTATGGTAAATTACATCTTCATGTTCTGCCCCCACCTCCTCAAGAAGAGATTTAAACTGTCTGTGATTGAGTGCCCTAGCTCTGTGTTCACAACACCAACAACAGGATCTACCACATGCTTTAAAGTGCAGTCTTGCAGATGTAAAATACAATGAAAATCCAAAATGTCACAAGTTTCACCATACCTATATTTTTCCCACAGAAAGCTCTGGCCCCATCTGTTGTAATGCTTACCATTTTGTTCCAGGATAAGCCACTTGTTTTCACACAATTAACAACACATCCTAACAAGTCCTGACCAGTGGTTCTATCTTTCATGGATACTATACCAAGTAATTCCTCAGTGATGACAAAATGTTCATTAATTGCACGGATAAAGATGAGTATTTGTGCAGTGTCTTCAATACCTGTGCTTTCGTTCATTGCCAGTGAAAAAACAAACAAAATCTTTGCTCACAGTCTTTAGCTGGTCTGCAAGTTCATCACTAATTAAATCAATGCACTGCGCTATAGTCCTCCTTGACAACGAAATACTCCCAAATTTGGTTTTAATCCTAGGACACAATACACTTGCACACTCTACCATGCACTGTTTAATAAACTCGCCGCCCGAAAAAGGTTTGTTTCATTTAGCAAGGTTATAGGCAACCATGAAACTTGCTTCTGTATCACTATTTTGAAGTGGTATTTGCTTCCTAAATAACGCTTGTTGCTTCTTCAAGCGTTTCACGAACTCTGCTGCTTTTATATTTTGTTCTTCATCTGAAAGTTTGCAGCTAAAGTCAGTGTGTTTTGTTTCGTGATATCGTTTCAGATTTGTACTCCTTGAATATGGCAACTGTATCATGGCATAGAAAGCATGCGGCTTTATTTCCTGCATCAATAAAGCCTTCATTAAACAGACGGCACTTATCACCGACTTTACGCTTCTTCTTAGGAGTCATGATTGCACTGGAAAAAAAAAAAAAAAAAAAAAAAAACGCTATTTGCTCACCCCTGCCCTAAGGTGTTCCAACAGCACCATACATTTGGACTGTCGATGATTAATAGACCCTATCCTTTTGCATTTGCCTCTTCTTGACATAGGTCATACCAGGTTTCTCAACAGGTGAAGCAAGTCTCTATGGTTCAGTCTCAGAAAAAGACAGCACCTCCAACTTGTTTGTTAGGGAGAACTCATTGTTACACTGATACCCCTGGCATCTGTCTTCCCTGTACAGGGCACTTAGCCCTAGCACTGACATGCTACTCAGCCAATGTACAAGTAGTGACAGATCCCATTCTTTCTGTAGAGGGGACAGGATCCACAGGAGAGGATAGTACTTGAGGTACCTTTGGTATATCTGGTACACGGTAGGCCTCACAACACACCCATTCGCAGCAGCTGCCAATCTTTTGACAGTGCTCAGTGCTATTCCCAGCTGCTTTCAAATGTCAACCAACTCATCCCATGTTCGAGAATAGCGCTCAGTGGGGATGCATTCTGGCTGGTGCGATGTTTTACAAAATAGTAAACCAGTAACATTTAAATTAGCTTGCTGATTCTCTTTTAACATATGGATATGTTGAGCTAGAAGTATTATCAGTTCTCTTTAAGAACTGAAGCATTTGGTACACACAATGTTGTTTCTATTGAGGCAACAGAAAAATCTGGGATACAAGTTATTAGTCTCCTGAAACGTTGAGGCTATTGTCATTAAAAAAACTTGAAAATAGCATTAATTTATGATAAATGCAGGTAATATACAATGCAGTTGAAAGGGAACACTAGATATAACAATAAGTTAGCTACAATATCTGTTACATTATATCATGACAGTCAATGAAATAGGTAATGCATGACACTCAACTTCCAAAAATTCTCAAAAATATGTTAAGTCATACTGGTGTACACTGAAATTGGAGGTGAATGGTTCTTTAAAGGAGGGTACTATTGCTAAAATTGTATAAGGTATCGATGCTGATTACAACTCAGCTGTAGTACAAAATAAATTTTTCGTGGCCTGCAAAATATGACAATACACATGAAACACGCTCTAGTTTTGATGCAATAAACACAAAAAAGCACTTAAAAACTACTTTAAGTTTTTGGACATGGGGTTTCAAGGCAAAGTTGTCCGACATCTGATCCTACTCAAACACTAAGAACATAGTCAAAGTTGGCTTACATCAATTTAAGTAAACAAAAGTGCAAATTGTACATATTTTGCATTTAGCTGGTTTCATGTCATCTTTTACACTGGCAAGCCAAACCCACACACACACACACACACACACACACACACACACACACACAAAATGTAAAACGTGAAGCACAAATATGTGTGCAACCCAAGCTGACACTTCACCAACAGTAATTCATTCTGACTATTTCCTATAACTTTTTTTCAGATTGGCACACAATATTTCTATACCAAATAAGGTAAGACATTTTCTCGGGTGGGGAGGTGGATGATTGATAAGAATAATGAGGTCCCATGTATAAGCCTACAGCTTTTCTGGTTTACACAGGTAGTGTTTCTAATAGGATTGGTTGTATCCTGGAGAAATACAGTGTGAAATGTGCTCTTCGACATCCATCTAAGATCACTGTGCATTTGTG
Source organism: Schistocerca nitens (assembly GCF_023898315.1). Classification (NCBI taxonomy): domain Eukaryota; kingdom Metazoa; phylum Arthropoda; class Insecta; order Orthoptera; family Acrididae; genus Schistocerca; species Schistocerca nitens. The sequence goes on from NC_064618.1 coordinate 733,525,108, forward strand.
CCAGTTTTGCATGGAGCAAGTGGAGGGGAACACTGAAGGTCACAACTCTATTTTCTGGGTGTTGTCTGTAACAGTCTATCAGGGAACCTATGTTAATTAATAAACAGAAGCAATATCAGGCACATTGCTCTTTAGTACTGTTGAATTTGGCAAACATTTTGTAGCAGAAAACTGGAAAAACCATCCCTTGAGAACTGTAGCATTCATTTCCTAATGTTTCACCTTGCTTTCTATAATGAAACATCACTAAATATTCCAGATGAAGTGACAAACCAAGCCACTGGGAAAGACAACTGTCTTGTCACCCTTGCCTATTGGTGCTTTTGTTATTCCATTGGTTACACAGTTCCTTTAACCAGTGTCTTGTCAAGTAAAACAATGTCAATTAATAAAATGTTCCTCATGACATGCAAATACTGGCACCTCCAGGCCACTCTCGATTCTTCTCTTGATCGTAAACTTCAGAGTCAAATATTTTGTGCCAGAAACCAAGCCTGCAAAGAAAGTTTTGAAATGATAAATTACACCTATTAAATAACCCCACTTCTTTGAAGCAGAGAAGATGCTTGTTGAAAGTAGGGTACTCATTGCTCTGATAAAACCATATATATGTCTGTGTACAGCTCGAATGTGTTAATCTTGGTTAGCCATCTGTCTTTACATTTCTAGCCTGGTGTTTCCAGGAGCTACTCCAGGTGGAATTTCATCATTCTCTTCTTCCTCATCTTCTTTCTCCTTTCCAATTGCAGCACCACAGGCCAGAATGTTAAATGCGGTGGCTGCTCTGTCCACACTCCAGAAATACCGTATTTACTCGAATCTAAGCCGCACTTGAAAAATGAGACTCGAAATCAAGGGAAAACAGATTTCCCGAATCTTAAGTCGCACCTGAAATTTGACACTCTAAATTCAAGGGGAGAGAAAAGTTTTAGGCTGCACCTCCAAATCGAAATAAACTTGGTGCATTGTAATATGAGACACGATTTAGGTCGAACGAATGACAACACAGCTACAGTAGTTCGGTTCGAGTCGTAAGCTTAGAAGTTAAGCTTTACCAGGTAGCCATTGCTATGCATCAGGCGCTCCGTCCGTATTTATACGGGTACCCTTACTTTTTCACGTGCTTCGTCTAGTTTGAATTGATTGCTTATTTTTCTTTGATCTAATAAGTGCCGCTCTCTTTGTTATAGGTGTTTACGTCACTCTAACCTGAAAATGCATTTCTGTACTGTGTCATGCATTGTGTGTCGCATTCTGATAATGAGCGTTTACGGCCTGTCGCCGCTCGCGGCATGGTTTGCTTTTGTGCACGCTACCGCCACCTACTAGAGTTGTGGCGATTCGTGAATGAGTCGTTCATTTGAACGACTCTAAATAAAGAATCGTAAGAATCGAATCGTGATACGGACGAATCGTTGTTCAAAAGGGTCGTAAGAACGATTGCGTGTTTCCGAGTCGTGAAGATTCCAAGTTCCAACGATTCGTCGATTCTTAGTACGCTGCTTCGAAGGCAACTTCCGAATCATGCCGAGTCGTACCGAATGATTACAACCGCCAGGTGGCAGTCAAGTGGCCTAGTGGAGGATGCGTGTGAGCAAAGGAAGCTCGGAACGAACAAACGAAGTTCGTGGGCCGTAATATTACTCGTGAAAACCAAGCTGACATTTGGCGGTGGCTGACGGGAACGAGCGTAAAGGCATTTCCCATTTACTATCCCTATATAGTGCACATGCGCGGATTCGTATCATCCTACCTTTTTTTCCTGTGGTCTTTCCAATTCCACAGCACCTTATATTTCACAATAAAGCAACTATCAGCCCTCACACACTGCAAATTTAGCTTAACTTTTGTTTTGTCGAAATACAAAGCATAGGAATTTTGCTTTTAATTTGTCTGAGAAATTGCTTCTGCCACTACTATTTATGTGAGAAGACGACATACTTCTAAAGTGTAGGATACAATCGTATACAGCGACATTACTTCACTGCTAATTTGATAATTCTGTTAGTTCCACCAGTGCCGCCACTAAATGGCTGTCGCACTAGACCAATATTACAGAGCCTATATAGAGAGAATGTAGGCTCTCTCTAACCAATACCTTTCTTGGCAGTGTAATACCGTCTTTAAACAAAAGCTTTTTAATTAATTAATAATTTCAAGTTCGAGTTTTCGAATGTTATCGTGTTCAGATTTATATTAAATTTTAGTGAAGTAATGTCGCTGTATACGATTGAATCCTATTGTTTAGAAGTATGTCGTCTTCTCACGTAAATAGTAGTGACAGCGTCAAGTTCTCAGACAAATTAAAATCAAAATACCTGTGCTTTGTATTTAGAAGAAATGTGCTGTGTGGGAGGGCTGTCAGCTGCGTTATGAATTACAAGGGTGATGTGGACTTGGAAAGACATCTTAGCACAGAAAAACTTAGGATGATATGAGCCAAACCACGTCTGCCTCACTGCTAGATTTTGTTACTATAAAAAAGACGTCTGTAGTTAGATACGTTCAAAGCCACACAACCAAACTGGCATACCACGTAATTTTGCACCACTTTCCGCACAAATCGACTCCTCTTTCCTAGCATACTGAAATAGAACAATAGATGCAATCAAATCAAACATGACCTTTCAACAATTAAGGCATTACACGTATAAATCGAGAATCACACTTGTAACGTCATATTCACCTCATAAATAAACTATTTCTGGCAGTTCGATTCTAACTCCATTGACAATGTGCTGTCATCTGTGAGTACGATGTAGAACTTTTTGCATTCCGTAAGAATCGTGCCATCACAGACTACAATGAATCGTGAACGAATCGTAGGAATCGATTCGCAATGTGAGATTGAATCGTAGGAACCGAATCGGGAAAAAGAATCATGTTGCCCAACTCAAGCGAAACAATGGCAAGAGACTGCTATTTGTTGTTACTTACACTGCTGCTTTCTTTGATAATGATCAACAAGAACCAAATAATAGACTGCGTATGATAGAAGATGTTCTGAAGGAGAGTTTAGCGAAAATTTTTCCTCTGTTTGAAAATCTTTGCAGACGCCTCTTTAGTACATTACATTCTGCACAGAAATTAGAGTCAAATTAGATTTAATAATCCAGTCAATTGCTATGCTTCATTTCTAACTGAATCACTGTTAAGCATAATACAAATATAAACATGAGATGATATGTATATTCTTCCGCGTTTGCTGTTGTCTCATTCTAGTTTCGTAGTTTATTAGGCAGACACGAAAGAATACTTGGCAAAATGTTTATATTTGTATTATTCTTATGGTGAAGAGAATACTGCATGTGATTCACGATTCATAAAAGTTCCTATTAGCAACCACCTCTTCTCACAGGTAGAAAAAATTCAGAGCGCAGAGTTGGCCATACTGACAAACATCCCAAACAGTCTTGCCAGTCGGATTTTCGTAGTACATTGAAATGCTGCTACATTCGAAGATGAACAATACGGAATTTGTATTTACTTCGTTGGATAATGTATGAAAATGTAGTGGTCGAAACTCGGGGCGGAGAAAAAAAGCTCGTCTTCCACCTTTTTTTAAATTTATTTACTGATGCAGAGGTTTCAGCGCCAGTATTTATCTTTGTGCGTGCAAAGCATGCCTGTGTAGCGCTACATATATTCGACGGCAGAAGTTAGTTGTGGCGGCACCGACAAACATTTTTCAGAACTTCCGCTTACTTTGCACTCGATTCTACGCCGCAGGCGGTTTTTTGGATTGCAAAAATCGGAAAAAAAGTGCGGCTTGGATTCGAGTAAATACGGTATATAAAGTCAGACCCTCACAGTTGCTCTCCAATTCAAAGCAACTGATGGCTGAATTTTACCCATAACACAACTTCAGAGTATCGGCTGATGAACACACAACACTCCAATGATCAAAGAACTACTACACTTCACAACACAAACATTGGAAGCTCACCAGCATGTGCTACTGTTTACTGTCAGGGTGGCAACAGGACGGGCCAAGGAGAGGAAAGGTTCATCATCAGTATTAGCTGGACAACAGTATCATATCCCCAGCATTGAACTAGAGTGTCAAAAGTTATTTCAGTTGCACAGCAGAGCCTTTTTAGGGTCTGTAAAGGATGATCTGGGTTTGCGTAAGGTGGGTATCTACTGTATTCATTGCAGTTGTGCCACATCGTACATCAATCACACCATCAGGTCTGAATCACATATCTATCCATCGTAAGCATGATCCTGATGTAAACAAGCACATGCACGGCAATTTGTCAGCAGTCATAGCACGTTGATGGATATTACTAAGCTACTGGAAGTAGACCCTATTTATATACTGGATTTTTTTGTTATGCTATCACTAATGAAACTAAGACATCGTAAAGTATTCACAAACAGCAATGGTTTTGCTGATCAGTATGCTAAATGCTTATACCATGTATTTCTTATTGCAAATCTCAGTGTATAATCACTTCCTCTGACCAATTCTGTGCAAGACATTATGGCTAGCTCTGATCAGTGCTTGTCGGACTTGGTTTGTAAATACTCCCTCAATTTCTCCTTTGTACATGAAATGCTGAAACTCTTACATTTTCACCTTCTTTTTAATAAATTTGAGAAACAGTATATCATCATAAAAATATCACCAAATCTACACAGATGTAGTAGCATAGTGGATACAGTAACCGATTTGTATACGCAAGGTTGTGAGTTCAATTTCACTTTTTTTTCTTTCTTTTCTTTCTATTTTATGTTTATCAAAATGACATTCACTGTTGTACACTTGACAGCAGATGAAGTGTGTGGAGGAAAATCAACCTTTGTTACGTGACTATGTACTCTTCACCATTACTCAGTTTGTTGGTGGTGATATTTCTGTACAGGAGCATTCAGTTGTATACATCATTCTGGAAAAAGATCAGGAGGGTGCTAAGAACCTCTTCCATTGTGAGTACTGAAGAAAATGGTAGAAACTCCTTCCTTCCCCCCCCCCCCCCACCCCCCCCCCACCAACCACCAACCGTTCTCAACAATCACACAGGCAGTCATTGTGCTGTTTCTCACTCATTTGTGTTTCCCACGTGTCCGGAGAAAATGGCTGAATCTGTGTTGTGTTCTTTTGTAATACACAGAAGAGAAACAGTGTTTAGAAGCACCAAAAACTGACAGTTCTTGAAAAGTTTTCAGAAAAACAACCATAACTACCGGAAAGGAACTTGCAGCAATGAAGTCAAAGTTGACGGGTGTTTCTGTGATGTGTGTATTGTGTGCGCCTAAAGAAAGACACAATATGGGTAAGCTGTCAACTCCAGGAAAGACATGAAAACATCAGATTTGTGTGTTAGGAAAATGTGATGATTTCATTAAAATGCTGTGGTCAATGATGCACACATTTTTCTTCAGAAACAAAGCACTAAAATAAACAAGGTACTTCAAGTGGTAGATGATGATCACTTGCGTACTTTTAAAAGAAAGGCATTTTATAAACTGACAAAAGATACCGGTTTTTAATTTGAAAGTAGGAGATGAAATAGTATAATTACAGATAGTGAGGATATTGCTTTGTGGAGTTGTTCTTTCCGCCAGATTCAACAATTCAGAATTGAGAAACAGATTTACTACCTTGACAAAATGAGGCTTAATGCAGGACATGTGGCACAAAGTGTGGACAAACTTTTGTTGCAAGTCTTATCACAAGCATTAATAAAGACCCAACAGGAAAAGGAAGAAGGCTGATTGTACTGAACTGTTTTTTGTATCACAAATGATTGGACATTATCATGAAGAAGACATGAATGGTGAAGTGTTCCAAAAATGGTTCCAAGATATTCTACCCAAATTAGAGCACAACATTTTTTATAATTATAGACAATGCTTCATGTCATAGTGTTAAGGTTGAGTGTAGGCCACAAAAATCTTGGAGGAAGGAAGACAATGTAAACTGGCTGATGAGAAAGGGAGCACACATCAATCCTACTGTGATTAAGCTTGAATTACTGGAACAGGTTGAAGCTGATGTTTTAGATCAGTGCATTATTGTTGAAACAGCACAGTCTACGGATCACACTGTCATTAGGTTACCGCTGCAATTTGAATTCCCACAGAATTTATTTGGAGCCAAGTTAAGGATATGTCACAAGAAGTAATATGACATTTAAGAAACCAAACATGCTTAAATTAATGCTCGAAACTCTGTTGCACATCAGTACCAAACACTGGTGGGATCCAGAACAACAAGTAATAACAAGTGGTTGGATGGTTTCAGAGATTGTGGCATTGATTAGCTACTTATCACTCCTGAGGGTGCCAGTTCCACTGATGAAATTTCTTCTTCAGATTCAGAGATGGAAGGAGCTCAGAGGTTACCATACGGCTGAGGTGATTAATACCTTAATTGACTTCAGTTATACAGCAAAATTTCTGCAATACACTCATAAAAATCACACCCTGCTCTCACAGATAAATTATACTGTGTTCACACAAGTATTTTTATGCTCTTTTTCTAAGCTAAAATGTGGTTTCTGCCTGGTCCCTTAACAAGAGTATTACCAGAGTATTATTGTATATTGATGTGTCCCTTCTATAAATTAAATGGCATTTTAAGTTTTATCATTTGTGTGCTGTTTGTAGATTTTATTAATTATCTGCAGGTGTAATGTTTGGTCTAATCTGCTTCTGAATGTTTTATTTTGATACTTTTGATGCAAATGATTTCAGTGTTCCAGTATTTTCACATACCTATCTATGAGATATGTTTAAATAAATCAATTGGAAACAGTTTAAACAAAACATTGTTAACATTCACTTGTGGAATGTTGAACTGAAACAAATAAGCTTTCACACGACTACCTGCAGCTGTTCACAATACTGTGGGCTTTATGGACCGGCTTTCCTGTTTACGTGCACTGGTAATACATTGTTGCATTGGGTTATCTCCACTGAGTAGTGCAGGTGAGCTAGACTGCTGCATAAAATGTACGGTAATTTTTATACCCAACTATACACAGCTGAACTCCCACAGGAAATAAAATCCAATGAGATTATAGCAAATAAAAAAAGACTATGCAGTCTAATGTCTACATCAGGTTTGTTACGATGTTCAGAGTATCGAACAGATAACATATGTCTATAACAACCAAAAAACTTGCAACTGCAGAACACTGCATTGGGACTGATACACAGGTGGAATAAAACAAGAGAGAGTCAATAGTGTCCTTTCTGTTACTGCATAATGTTATTAAGGAAGCTGTTGAGATTGTTGCCATGCACAGTGATCTCTTAGTTCATTTTTTCCTTAAAAATGATGGACTGTTCACTAGTTCAAATGTCAATGGGTGTCGAGGATGTTACCTGGCTGCATTCCTGTCACTTATTTGAACATTCTGATTTTAACCAACCATAAATTCCCATTTCAGATTTTTTTGGATTAAATTTTTATATATGTTTTGTGCATATTAACTTTGATTTTCAATTGTGAATCTCATGCTCATGAAACTTTTGCTTATGTCACTGAAGACTCAGTTCCATGAAGTCCTTGCATTTGGCACCATGTGGTGGCAAAATTAATTAGTGGGTACTGTAGATGTAGTAAACACAACCCTCTTCCTGCCAGCCTGATTCTTTGGATAAATGGACATGCTTTAGCTGTACTACACTGACTCCAAGGACACACATCAAACCCATAAAAATACTATGACGAAAATAATCAAAGGAACTGAATTCAATATAGCTTTCTACTACTTTTTGCTACTGTAGTGGGCTTTCTGGGTAGCTGTTGAATAAACAAGAAGTTTGACTTAATTTGTTAAGATAAATTACACCAGGCTCCAGGCTGAAATGGAACAGCTAATATACAACTTTTCTATAATATGACTGTAAATGAAATATGACAACTATCAAAGTTATAATCAAATGATATGCTTACCTCAACATATCCACTTAGTGGAAAGTCCTTACGGAATGGATGCCCTTCAAATCCATAATCAGTGAGGATGCGGCGCAAGTCAGGGTGATTTGCAAAGAACACACCAAACATGTCCCAGATCTCCCTTTCATACCAGTTGGCAGCCTTGAACACCTCACACACTGAATCAATAGGCGTAAGTTCATCTGTATAGGTCTTCACCCTTATACGTGAATTGAATCGAAGTGAGAGTAAATTGTAGACCACCTGTTAAATATATCAATTATGTAAGGAACACATTCAATCAGATACACTTACTTATTACTTCGCACACACAATATATAATTTCTCAACTCTATCTGTCAACAATTTTTGCAGGTATATCAGTCAATTTTGTCGTAACCTATTTTAAATTCTGTTAATGACACATGACTATACTTAATGTAATTGAAGGGATAAAAAATCTACTCACCAAGCAGTGGCAGAAAACACACATAAAATAAGGTTATAATTTGGCAAGCTTTCGGAGCCAGTGGCTCCTTCAGGCACAAGGGTTGAAGGGGAAGGAAGAGGGGTGAAGGAAAAGGACTGGAGAGGTCTAGGAAAATGGATAGATTTCGCAAAAGTCACCCAGAACTGCAGGTCAGTGGAGACTTACTGGACACGATGAGAAGGAAAGACAGACTGTTGTGGACTGCACCAGATGATATTTAAAACCTTAGAGCTTAAAAGTCGAAGACAGGGAAAAATGCAAGACAGAGATTACCACTAAAACATCATGTAAGAGTTAATAAGAGTGAGAAGCTCAGTGCATTGTACATAACAGAGGTGGGAGGGGATGGCAAAAAATAGACAGGTAAGAAAATGAAAGATGTAGAAAACTAAAATGGAGTGAAGAAAGGAGTAATTACTGTGAAGAAATGCTGAGACAGAAGAAATTAATGTAAATTAAGGCCATGTCGGTGGTGAGAACCAAGGGTATGTTTTAATGCTAGTTCCCACCACCCACCAGCGGAGTTCTGAGAAACTGGTGTCTGAGGGAAGTACCCAAATGGCACGTGGTGAAACAGGCACCAATGATGGAGGTTTGAAGTGAGGGGTGCTCGAAATCATTGCCATCAGCACTGTGACAAAAAATCAGCATGCTAATCTGCATCCCCACAAGCAGAGCAGTTTATAATGTATTAAAGCCTGCCTCCCATCCCCATCAATTTAGGGATGATGCCTGAAAGTTCACAAAAATTCACCACTCTTAACACTGGAATCAGTATCTGTGAGGATGGTGGGCAGATCTCCACTGAGACTGAGGGCTGCCCTAATATCAGAATGTAGGGCACAAGTTGCCAAAATATGCTGAACTGAAAGTGGCATGGCACAAACTTCACAGAGTGATGGATCCTCCTGTCAGAGGAGGAAGCCACATGTTAAACATCTATGTCAGCTGTCTGCAGTCTAATAAGCAGAACCTCCTTCCAGCGGTGAGGCTGACATGACATCCATAATGCCTTTGTGGTTGATTTGAGTGACTGTAGTTTGTTTTCTGTCACCTGCAATCATTCAATCTTCCAGTGATGCATGATGTGTTTGTCAGAAAATGTGATGGTGGCCTGCAAGGGAATGGGACATTGACAGACAGCACCATCCCCACACGCTTCCTTGGTAGCTTTGTCGGCCATGTCGTTTTCCTGTATCCCGAAGTGGCCAGGCACCCAGCAAAAGATTGCTTCCTTGCCACAGTGTTGCAACTGCTGTAATGAGTCATGGATGAGCTGAATCAGCTGGTCTACTGGATACAGTTGGTGAAGTGCTTGCAGTGCACTAAGCAAGTCTGAACAGACAAGAAACCTTGTACAGTGATATCTGTAATTTGTAAATTGTTCCGGAAGACACTTTAAAAATCCTGTCAGAGGAAACATGCCAGAACAACTGAGGACATTCTCTTACTGGGCTCTATCTGTATAAACAACGATAAAACTGTGGTACATACTGAAAATGGACAAAAACAAAGTTGTAAAAAAAATAATGTGGAGTACAAGTTTTCTTGTTCTGTGTCAACCTTAAAATCTCTTTGAACCTCTGAAGATGCAAAGGTGGCAGTGCATTCTGTCCCTGGCTGTGTATTTTGATGCACGATAGATCCAGCTCCTTGAGACAGTCTGTAGCACATATCCCAATGGGGCAGATTCCTGAACAGCCGTTCAAAGGTGGGTTGGCCCACTGAACTTCTGAAAGGCTCCAGTCGATATCCGAAGGCCCTTATGGTGGACAGCATCTAACATCTTGAGGCAGGAATTATGGGCATATCCGTAGACCATGCTGCCATAACCTAAATGTAATCAAACAAATGACCTATAAAACTGCAGGAGGCAGGACCTGTCAGCTCCCCCATGTTTTTCCGCTAAAATATTTCAAAATATTCAATGACTGGAAGCCCTTTGTTCATAAGTCTTTCAGGTGTGGGAGCCAAGTTAATTTTGAGTCAAGTAATAAACCCAAAAAGCACACAGTTTCTTGGACACTTAAAATATTGTCCCCCATTGTGAGCACTGGTTGGTTGAAATTTCAATGAGCATGGTTAAAATTGACACATGTAGTCTTCTTGGATGCGAACTGAAAACCAGTTGCCTGGCCCAGGTTTCCAACCTCCTAATGATCGGCTGTAGCTGCTTCATCGTCATTATAAGACCAGAGGAAGGGTAGAGGATTGTAAAGTCAAACACAACCACAAGCATTTGACAGAGCTCCTGACTACAGAGGAAATGCCATTGACAGCGATGGCAAACAATGTGACATTCAGGACACTGCCTTGGGGGGACCCCATTCTCCTGAACGTACCAGTCTGACAAGGCATCGCAAATGGGATATAAAAAACGACAGTCCTCAAGAAAGGACTGGATAAGAAGTGGCAGGTATCCACGTAGTCCCCATTCATGAAGTTGGTAAAGGATGTTGTACCTCCAAGTAGTGTCCTATACTTTCTCGAGGTTGAAAAACATGGCGTAAGATAGACTCCTGTATCACAGTCTCCAGTAGAATTAAGTTGTCAAGGGTGGAACGGTAGCACCTGAAACCACACTGGGAGCGGCTCAGATGACCTCGGGATTCGAGCAGTCTGACAAGGCAGCAGCCGACCATGTGTTCAAGAGTCTTACCCATACAATTGGTAAGGGCTACACTCCGGTAACTGTTAGGAGTGCTACGGTCCTTGCCTGGTTTCCAGAATGGAATTAATATTGCCTCCTTCCAAGTCATGAGGTACTGTCCATCAAACCATGTCTGATTGAAACAAGATAGGAGCTGTCCTTTCACATGAGCACACAGATGACGAAGCATGGCATAATGGATCTCATCAGGTCCTGGAGCAGTGTGTCTGGCCGCTGACAAAGCTGATCCCTGTTCCCTCATGGAGAACAGAAGATTGTAGACTTTCTCATTAGGCATGAAGGTTTTCTGTAGTCGGACGGTGTTTGAAGTGTAGAGCTGTTCCTTTGGCCCTGATTGCCGAGTGATAGTCGTCATTCCACCAAGGTACAGGCCATCGTCTGAGGTGGTTACTAGGCTAGGGATGGGCTCTGCGGCAGCCCATTGTAACTCCCAAATGATACGGGCCATTGTCTCCTGTGTGCAATCCTTTTGTTAAAAAATAGCCTGTTGACTGTACTGCAACCAATTTGCCCTTTCATCACCCATCTGCATGGTCTCCTGTCAGCCACTGTCCTGGTCAGTAGATGGAGCCACACTGGGAAGTGGTCACTATAATGTAAATCTATAGCCACATCCCCACTGAAACGTGTCTGCAATAGCTGGGGAACAAAAACAAAGGTCAATGACTAAAAAAGACCCTTTAGCTGTGGGATAGTGTGTCATCTGGCACGTTCAGAAGGCAGATATTCTCAGAATGGACGAGTCGCTTGATCAATCGACCCCTGGAGAAAGTGGCAGCCGAGCCCCACAGCACATTGTGTACATTGAAGTCCCCTACCAGGAGGAAAGAGGCGTGGGAATGCCCGGAAGAGTTCTGCCAGTTTGTCTGCATCCAAAGCATCATTAGGAGGAAGTTACAAAGAGCACACTGTAATATTAAAGAGTGTGAGAACTTTCACAGCAATTTTTGCATGGTCGTGGTTAGAGAGACAGGAGAGAAGTGGCAGCTGTCATCAATGAAAACAGCCACTCCACCTTTAGCCCTGTCTCCAGGGATATCATCCTTCCATACATGGGTGGTAAACCCATAACGCAGGTGTGTCAGTAACTAAGATGCGTTTCTTGTAAGCAGATGCAGAACAGTTTCTCCTGGACCACGAGCTGTAATCCTTCCAAATGTGAGTATATCCATTTAAATTCCACTTCAACACAGGAGTCCCTGTGGAAGTCATTGTTTAGCGAATGTGGTTGTCCTCTTTCTCCCTTGGAGGCAGTGATTTACCGGGGAGGTCAGGGGGGAATGTTAGCAGGCTCTCCGGTTCTGCTTGGAAGCCCATATCCTCAAGAGCAGAGCATAGTCACCATCAGAAAGGGAGAGAGCTCACCGATCCGAAGGTTTAACTACTGCTTTCTTGGACTTGGGGCTACTTTTCAAAGCGTGTTTTTCTTTACTGATGGGAGGAAGTGGTTGCCTGGGTTGTGGGGACCGCTTAGTTGGGTAGCTGTATGTGGTTTAGCTGGTAAGTCCATCGCTGACAGCTCCCAAATGACTTCAGTTTCAATTGGAGAATTTCCCCCACAGGTTCACCAACAAGTGCACGTGCTCGTACCTGAATCTGTGGTCTGAGTTTCTGTGGCGGCATCACATGCAGTGATTAGCATCTTAAGGGCTGATGCAAAAGAAGTACCAAAAACCAGAAGCTGCATAGGTTGCAAAGCTTTGAAAGATTTTTTAGCTTACCATAAGGTATGCGTCTCTTGATTTTCAACTCTTGAATTTTCTTTTCCTCATTGTAAATGTCACACTTTCTGTTCCACGCTGGGTAATCCCCAGAAGTGTACAAGAATTGCCTGATTCGTGAGCTGAGCCTCCACAACTGCCACACGTTGTGGAGTATCCCATTGTGGTATGGCGAAATCTGACATTTGTAGCATCGCACTGGGTTAGGAACAGAGAGACAAAGAGGCAAACCTTAAGACGGATATAGCCTGCAAGAATATGTTCAGGTAATTCTGGAGTACTAACCATTTATTCTATTGTTGCTGATTTTTCCAATTTGCCATTGACTGTCCTCACATAGTTCTTTATGTAACTCTGCGGGGTCCACCTCCATTATATCGGATCAGGCAACCACACACTTATTAAAGTTAAGGGTGTTATGCAACTCAGCCTCGACTGGGTAGTCACCTAGGGCGTTATATCCCAGGAGCATAGATATTCATGTTGAATTAGCAGTTTCAACCAGAAGTGTTCCATTATGAAGTCATTTGACACTTTTTAGAGACCCAGCAATGCATTCCAATGTCTTGTGAATATAGAAAGGGGATACCTTCTCTAAGGTTCCCCATGTTCACTTTATTACAATGAAAGTGATATGGCATACTAATGCCCTGTTACTATTATTCTGAGATTTCTTTTCAGGAGGACTGACCAACTAAGCTCTCTTTGATGAGTGGGTGTAGGTACTACCTGATGGTGCACCCATTGTTCCATGGAGATCCCACAAGACGCAAGGGAAACAACCATCGAGTGAGGCAGAGCCCTGCTTACCTGAGCAAGCAACTGGGAGGGGGGTTAGGTGGCCCAAGAGGTTGCCCACAGTATCTTCCTCATGGTCTGGACTGTGAAGCCAAGACCCCCATTCTCCAAAACACACAACATTCCACCACTGCGTCGCACGGAGGTCACTGAAGCATGACAAGAGCTTACGGTGACAAAGGGCTGGCAGCGCTTACCAGTCCCCAGCTCAGGAACCCCAGGGTCACCAAGCCCCTGAGGGGAACCGGCATCGAAGTCACGGTTGTCATGTTGTAGAGCATGCTCTGCAACAGAGTATTTTATGTTGCTCTGTCTATGCCCATTCATCCTAACTGATGAGCTGGTGGTGGTCATGCTGATGTAAAAGGCCAAACAGTGTTTACGTAACAGCTAGTATATGGCATATCATTTCACAGGTGGCTCTTCCTTTGGTAGTCTATGTTTTGCCACTTACAGGGCTGGTATAGGTGGTGGCAGGAAGGTGCTTAGGGCATGTCTTGCAGTGTGGATGGCTACATAGTTAGGAGCCATAGGGTAGGGAGACAGGTGCAGAAGGAACATAGGGCCTGAAAAGAATATTGCGGAGATTGGGAATGCGATGAAAAGCCATTCCAGATGTGGTGGGCAAAATCTCAGACAGAATGGTTCTCATTTCAGGACATGATTGTAGGGAGTCATGGCCTTGTTGAAGTAGCTGATTAACACATTACAGACCAGGGAAATACTGAAGGGCCAGTGGCGCTGTAGCGTCTCAGCTAGTACACGACTGCAGATTTTTGCATTAAGTTTTGTTACGTTATGGCCAGCTGTTTTGGAAGTCTGCAGTTTAGTAGCATTCGGCAGTGGCCGACTTGTGGCCTGCTGTATGCATCATAGCCACACCTGTCGCTAAAGTGGACCATGAGAATGCTCACTGTGGCGTGTACTAAAATCACTTATTCACCTCACCTAAGAAACTATTTTAAAAATTATCTGTTTTATTCCAAATTTGGTACATGGCCTTTTGTTATTCAGACGAACTGAGTCAAAATTTGATACTGCTACCTATAATAGTTTCAGAGATATAAAAAACCCATTAAAAAAAGTACTTAACCATGACTTAGGGAATTAAATTCAGTAGGAACTATAATAGAGTACCTTTCGGTATTATTTGAAAACATAAACAGAGCTCTCAGTGTGCAGAATTAATTAATTGACAGAGCTCTCAGTGTGCAGAATTAATTAATTGAGATTTTCATATTAAAACTTTAATTTTCATTTTTGTAATATAAAATTCTGACAAAATTATTATTGGTGTCTTATGTAGTTGTGGGAGTAAATGAGAGTGAGGGAGAGTGTATATGTGGGACATATGTTAAATTTCAAGATTAACTTTATGTAATGCATTATGTAATCATAGCGTGGAAAAGATGTTTGTACCCACATTGCTGATGACGTATGTCCAGGCGTACTTGTTTTTGTAAGAAGGCAGCCAGAATAGTTATTTGTAGAGTAATGTTTTCATAAAGTTATCTCAAGATTAATTTTCATTTAATTTCAATTAATAAACATTTTGTTAATATTTGCAGCATGAAATGACATCTGCGAATGTTGATTGGAGTAAAACAGTTTAAGCGTGAATATGATCTTGAAAGATTGATCTGATTGGCAGTTTGTTTTTATCAACCGATCAGAGTAAAGTCTTTCCCGTGCATTGGAATGAGTTATATGCCCTGAAAGCAATGGCATTCAGACAGTCGTGGACTAGCTGCTGGACGAGAAGGTCATGTTAGAAGTGTCCAAAAAAGTTATTTGTAAAATGAAGAAGTGACTTACTTTGCATTTCATTTATATTGCCGTGCAAGCAGATGCACTTATGAACAGTTCTGTGAAATTTGGGAGATTTTGGAGTGTGTGTTGTAGAGAAAACCACGTGTGAAACTATCGGCTTTTGTGAAGAATTCTGCAAGGCATGTTCAGTATGCATTTAAAGAATATTTTTTGGCAAGCATCTTCCTTTCAAGATTCCTCTGAAAAGGACTGAGTGTGAAACTCATTTCGTAGCAGAGTATTGACTGTATTAATCTCGTAATATTTCGGGTTGGACTTAGTACATTTCTGGCTGTCTTGCGTGTGATGTAAGCTGCATGAACTAGTAGTAGATGTGCTATCGACGTAAATGTGGGCTTGTTGACACCATAACTAAAAGACAATAAAAAGCATTAGTATCGGGAAGTGGACATTTTCAATCAATGAAGGAAGGAAGAATCCACTTTTGCCCATTACTACTAGAGATTTACCGGTTTATTTTGTTACATGAGTTACGCGGACTATGCAATCCTAAGTATGGACGATGGTTTTCCTCAACACTACTTTTAAGATAGTCTACATAGTACCTACGAATGCAGAGCAACGGATGGTGAACGAACGCTGTACTGAGCTAGGTTTCATTAATTTGCAGCTTGCTTCACTCAGTGCTAGCAAACTTTTTAACACCGCTCCGCCGCAGCGTGCTCCGAAGCTGTTTTTTTGGAGGGATCAGCAGTACCAGGATTGGATGTGGTGGCCCGGGAAATCTGCTTTTGAACTAGGCTGGTGGGGTAATTACATCCAGTGAAGGCTGAGGTGAGAATGGCAGTCTAATGCTGTAAAGAGTCTGCATGCAAACAAATACGTTTGCCTCAGATGCAATGGCTGTATAGGAGAGAATGTTTGACATAGAAAGGATGGCAACTGTCAGAATTTAAGTATGGTTGGTTGTTAGTTGGTTAGACGTGGACAGAAGTGTGTAGCTGGCCTCTGGTGAGGGTGAGGTCAACATCGGGGAAAGTGACATTGGATTCTGAATAGGACAATGAGAAATTTAACTGGGAGAAGGTATTCAGAGATTCCAGGAGCCATCCTGCTTCCCATGGCCATACTCCTGATCTGTTTCTGTCTGCCCCTCAAAGGTGAAGTTTTTGTTGGTAAGTATAAAGTTGATTAAGGTGAGTAAGATGGATGTCATAGATTTGAAATCAGGCGGGCACTGACTAAGGAAATGCTCAGTAGCAGACAGACATACGTGGAGGAAGTTGATAACAGGAAGGTGGCATCAGTGGTGATAAGCAATTTGTTTGTTGGGAGTGAGACAGGTGAGGATTTCAGATGATCTAGGAAATGGTGTCTTTGATATAGGAGGGAAGTCTTTGTACTATCTGTTGCAGGTGCTGATCAACTGAGGCAGATATTTGTTCAGTGGGTGCTTTGCAGCCAGCAACTATAGGACAGCCAGGATGATTGGGCTTGTAGATCTTAGGAAGAAGGTAAAAAGTGAAGGTGTGTGGTTTGGGTGGGGTGAGAAGTTCTGTGGGTTGAGGTACTAGACCTTGTGAGGGGTCTGATGTTTTACGGAGAGACTGCAAGTAAGTTTGAATCACAGGGATGGGATCTAGAAAGCAGATGCTGTATGTAGAGGTGTCAGACAGCTGGCGCAGACCTTTGCCAACATACTCCTTTTGGTCAAGTATCATAGTGGTAGACCCTTTGTCTGCTGGGAGGATAATAATGGAGTCATCAGCTTTTAAGGCTGGAGCTCTGCACAGGACAGGTTATGGTCATGTTGTAGGGATGTGAGGAAGGGTTGTGAAGCAATGCTGGATGTGAGGAGTTCTTGAAAGGCTTGTAAGGGATGATTTTGCGGTAATGGTGGTGGATCAAGTTGGATCATGGTTGTAACTGCTCAAGGCAGGGTTCAATGTCAGGGTTGCTGCCGGAAAGATTTTGGGATTGGATTGCAAAGTGGTATTTCCAGTTGACATTACATGTGAAGGAAAGTAGGTACTTCACCAAAGCAGCATGATCAAATGCAGGTTTAGGGCTGAAACAGAGATCCTCGGATAATACAGATAATTCAGGAAGGAAGAGCGCTTTAGATGAGATGTTGAGGACACTGTAATGTTGTGATTGGTTCTTGTGATTATGAGTTATTCTTGGTCTGGGAGACAGTGTCGAAGGCTGTGGAATGATAAGGAGGTTGACCAAGCTCGGTTCGTAGGAGAGGAGTAGTGATTATGGTGTGGCTGTTTAGGGACCTGCAGAGGGACAGGAAGGGAAACACCACTGTTCAAGTAGTTTAGGAGAAGGTGGGATTGCTTTTTGAGGTGAAGTCTGGCATGTTGTTGCAGTTTGAAGTTGGCTTGGCAGATGATACCATCCCAGGAAACACGAGGGGCAGAAAACTGCAGGATTTTGTAGGAGGAGGGTAGTCTGATGGAGTATAAATTGGCTGATGAGGCATGTAGCTCATAGATTAGCCAAATAAAAGCAAGAGATTGCTGTATTTGAAAAAGAGCCTGGTGTAGAAAAGGATTACATCCAGAAACAGGTACTTTCAATGCTGGGCCTTTTGGAGTAATTTCAAGGGACAAGCAGGTTTCAAGAAGAATGTGCGACCTTAGTTTTGATAGTGCAAAAGCATCTTTTCAAAAAGAACAGATGTAGTATGTGATGGGATTCTATCATGGCAAGAGAGGGCAATTTGGAGTCTTAGGACTCATAGGAGTGGCAAAAAAAAAAAAAAAAAAAAAAGAGCGTAAGCAGAAGGTGGGTAAAAGATAGAAATATGGAAGAAAAGCAAGGGGGTAATCAGAAAAATTCATGAAAATCACGACAACAGACAATGATTAACAATAGGGAATGAGTGGGTAGGAATTTCTTGCCAGAAAAGTGGTCTATATCATACGGAAAAAAAAAAGACTGGGAGGAGGGGGAGGGAGGGCATGGGGAAGTAATGAAAACAGAAAAAAAATCTTAAAAACTGGATAAGAGAAAGTCACAGGAGACAATGTAAACAACTTGGCTTGGCAATTAAAGTATCCTAGGAGACGGCAGCAGAAGTAAATCAGAGCAGTTTGGCAAGAAACAAATGTACAAAAATGTGAAAGAATTACATATAGATGAGGTACGTGGAGAGTGGGAAAGAAAATAGCTGTCAAATTTGTAAATGTATCAGCAAAAGACGATCAGGAGAAGGCCCTGCAGTGTAGTAAACCGTAAATCGTTATAGGCAAATTTGAAAATAACAATGGACCTCTCTAGGTGCACAGAAATAAGTACTAGAAAAGATGTAGGGGGCAAAGTGTTAATTAGTCTTGGTGATACAGATAAATAAACGAATGGATTAGCACATAAGGTACAAAACAAGTGACAGTTTGACCAAGATAGATGAGAAAGACTGACAAGAGGGTTACATAAGAAGGAATGATGGCCACATGGGCTAATATGACAAAAACAATCCATTTTTGACAATATAAGCACCAGATGAAATTTGAAAACCTGAGAGCTTAAAGATGGAAGACAATCCAAGACATAGAAGCTAAATGCATTGTACATAAGAGAGGTGGGAGGAGGTGTGTGTGTTCTGCCACCACTTGGCGAGTAGACTTATCTATCCAATTACATTATATTGTCAAAAATTGATTGTTTTTGCCGTTATATAACTATACTCCAATAGCATATGATTATACATTCAAAAACCAAAGCACCAGTGGAATGGTAACATTAGTTTTTTCATTCAAGGCAACCATGCTACATGACAAGATCATTTGAAACAGTAACAACAGCCAAGTTATCGCACGACAGTGGACCCCCTTCAAAATCTGATCTGTAGTGTAGCCTGGGATCTGGCTTACACTGGAAGGTGGCAATTTTGCAAGGTAGCAAGTCAAGGAATGTCATGTAAAATAGTGGTTGTTGATGGATTAATCTGCCGTGTAACCCAAAATCTATGTCAACATAATTTTCAATATAAATTTTATTGGAAGAACTAAAACTGCAAGATAAATTGAAAAAAGTTGTACTGCTCAATAGAATCTGCTGAGCAGTGTGTGCAAGATGGGTGCACTCAGACCTTGCGAGGCCAACTGATTAGTTACTTTACTGAGAAACAGTGTCTCCAATCTTAAAAACTGACAATGGTCAAGAGAGAGAGGGCCTGATTACATATCCCTCCATATCTACATCCTGTGACACCTAAGGGCTGAGGATGGCATGGTGGTCAGTCAATACCATTGGGCCTTCCAATCCTGTTCCTATAGAGTTAGTTGTATGGTATTGCCTAATAAACAAATCTATGAAAAGAATTTTGCGGCATCTTTGGTACACATATTGTATATCAACTAGGAGAAACTGCATGGGCAAGAAAGGAGATGGGGGGAGCTTTACGCAACTCATGCAATAATGCTAACCAGAGGATTTTTTCCAATGCCATAATAAATTTAAATTAATTTAGTATGATCAGTTTCAGAAATACTGAAAAAAGTTCATGAAGTGCACAAGAATTTGCAGAGGAGACTGCAGTTCACCTTGCAAGAAAGGTTAATGATCATATATGTTTCTGTCTCGTGTCTGCATGTCAAATTTGAGGCAAACTATAGAGCAATACGGATGGGTTACTCATGGTGACATACATAAGTTAATGAGAGTTACATACAATGCACAAGAAAAGGCTTTGAAGTCTTCCTATGGAATCAAGTCAGCTCCTATTGCAGTAGTTCCCTTGTCTATCAACACACAGCTGCCAATGTTTCTGGAGGTCTTTGAAGTAAGCAGGGTAATTTTTAACTGCAATGCTTGTAAGCTCATTTATCACAGCCCATTGGATGTCTACGATATCTTGATGAAGCTTTCCTTTCGCTCACCTTTTTACTCGCAGAAACAAGAAAAAGTCGCAAGGTGAGAGGTTGGGCTAATACGGCACATGTGGGATGGCAATAACAGAATGTCTGGCCAGATACTTGGTAACAGGTAAAGCATTATGGGAGGTTGTCCACATGAGTGCTAAAAGGAATCCATTAAACTTCAGTTACATGATAAATCAGTCAAAGCTAAAGGCTATAAATTCAACTAAATACCTAGGAATTACAATTACAATAAATTTAAATTGGAAAGAATATGTAGAAAATGTTGTGGGGAAAGCAAATTAAAGACTGTGTTTCATTGGCAGAACTCTTAGAAAATGTAACAGATCTACTAAAGAGACTGCCTACACTACACTTGCCTGTTCTCTTTTGGAGTACTGCTGTGCAGTGTGGGATCCTTACCAGATAGGATTAACAGAGTATTACCAGATTGGATTACATCGAGAAAGTTCAAAGAAGAGCAGCATCTATTGTGTTTTTGCGAAATAGGGGTGTGTGTGTCACGGACGCGCTGTTAGTGTGTGGAATAATAGAGAATTATTGTGAAGGTAGTTCGATGAACCCTCTGTCAGACGCTGCAGTAAGATTTGCAGTAAGAACCTGTGCTGAGAAAGCTGCAAATCAGGTCAGTGATGTCGAATGGCTTGTCGCAAATGTTTCAAGACTTCGATATACAGAGTCTGGTTTACGGATTGACCAGGAGGAACATACTCATGGTGAACTAATCCTTTTCTATCATAGGATGTGATCAATATTGTCTCTGTTCTCAAAGAAAAGATTGTCATTAGACATTTTTCGAAGCTGGCGACCCAGAACTTCAAAGCTTTGTGTGAGGGTCATACAAGTAGAATCACCTTTCATCCCCAGCAATAGTCTTTGACAGAAATGTGGGATCAAGTCTGGCTTTATCCAGTAGCTCTATAGAAATTCTTCGTCTTTCCTCTTTATGTTGTTCTGTTAGTGTGTGTGAGTGACAAGGTTTCCCTTAAGTCTCCTTTTCCCTAAATCTTTGCATATAATCTTATGACACACATCACGATTCAAATTAATTTCTTCTGGTATCACATGCACAGTTATACAGCTGTCTTCTTGCAATAACTGCCTTACATGCTCCATGTCAGCATCAATACATGCTGTAGATGGGCAACATGCTCTGCGTTGCACTAAATCTCTGCCTTCACGAAACCTTTTGTGCACTCAAGTATCCAACTTATTGAAGGTGCCTTGCCTGCATACGTTTCCTTAATCGCTTTCCATGTTTCACTAGGAGTTTTCCTGAGCTTAAGCCAGAACTTAATGTTCACCCCTTGCTCACTATCGGCATCCATTATGTCACCTTACCTAATGCACCAGGAACCTAAACTGTTTGTTGCTAGTACGGCCTTGCCACGCGTAGTAACACACCAAGGTCACTTTGAGGACACACACATACTAGGTTACATAAAAACATTTGTTCCTTTTTAGTGTTGCAAACTCAGAAATATAAAAGCTTGTCCCAGAACTTTTCTGACAAATGGAGTATGTAGTGACTTAATCAACAAGATGATAATTGTCATAGTTTATCAACTGTTGATATGATACTGGTTCCTACATAGTTCAGTTTTAAGACTCTACAAACTGATTTGAAACAGTATGGTTCAGGTAAAAACACAAGTACATCATAATTAATAACAATGGTTTAAATGACTATGGGATTGCTGTGTGTTTTATGGGCTTCATTGATTATGATGATGATGATGATGATGATTAGGATTTCACTTAATGTACAATTTTATTTTTAAGAAAGATAACACACTGTTGGGCGTAAACATTTATAAGGGGAGTACTTGTGGAGAAGAAAGTCCTTATCTTTAATTTAGGATGAATCTTTAAAATAAGACACGAGTACAAGATACCCTGATCTGCTTATAAATGAGTAATCTTGGTACAACTCTAAAGAGAAAATTGCATTTTAAGATTATGTGGTTGAGAATAATGAATTATTTAGGAAAAAAGGAGACGACTTGCCAAAAGGCAGAAGCACTGTGTCGTCGACAAGGTACAGAGCTTTGCTAGCTTTCAGAATGAAATTCCTTTCTCAGGCTGTAGCAGAAACGTGCAAACAAACTCTCTCTCTCTCTCTCTCTCTCTCTCTCTCTCTCTCTCTCTCTCTCTCTCTATTGGGTTGGGGTGGTGGGCGTAAAGTTACTTTAGGTTTAGGCCAGGGAGGTTACAGGAGCCAAGGATGTGCTATTAGGACAGCTCCCATTTGCACAGCTCGGAGAAACTGATGGTGGTGGGGAGGAGCCAGATGGCATGGGTCATGAAGCAGCAGCCATTGAAATCTGACGTTGCACTCTGCTGCATGTTGTGCCACTATTTGGTCCACCTTGTTTTTGGCACAGTTTGTCACCGGCCATTAATTCTGGTTGACAGCTAGTTGTTTGTCATACCAATGTAAAACAGTGTGCAGTGGCTGTAGTAGGGCTGGTATATAATATGGGGGCCGGCCTCTGATGGGGTAGGATAAGCCTGTAGCAGGACTAGAGTAGGAGATGTTGGGTGGATGGATAGGGCAGGTCTTGCATCTGAGTCTTCCACAAGGGTATGATCCCTGTGGCAGGGGATTGGAGGTGGGAGTGGTATTTGGATGTTGTGGAAGTTGGGTGGGTGGCAGAGCACCACTTTTTTTTTTAAAGGTGAAGTAGTTATGGGCTAGGATGTAGTTGGTTAGGTGTATGAGGAATGCAGTGGTGGGTTTGGAATCTGCAGACATTGGAAGAGGTAGTGTTCAATCGCAGCAAGGCCGTGGGCATGAGGGATGTTGGTGCATAAGGAGGTTACATCTACAGTGACGAGTAGGGACCCGGGATGTAAGGGCGTGGGTTGGGGATGGTGGAGAGCTGATGCAGGATGTGGTTGGTACCTTTACAGTGGGAGGCTAGGTTTTGGACAAATTGTTGCAGATGTTGGTCAACAAGGGCTGAGATTCTTTCGGTGGGGGCACTGTAATTAGCCACAAGGGGTGCCCAGGATTGTTAGGTTTGTGGATTTTAGGGGGCCATGTAGAACATGGGTGTGTGGGCTGTTGTTGGGGTTAGCATGGAGATGGAGTCAGGTGAGATGTTCTGGGAAGGACCTAAGGATTTCAGCAGGGATTGGAGGTTATGTTGGACTTCTGGGATAGGGTCACTTTCGCAGAGCTTGTAGCTGCAGATGTCTAACAACTGGCAGACATCCTCTTCGAGGTAGTCACTACAGTTCATCACAACAGAGGTGGAACCTTTGTCTGCCGAGACGGTCAGGTCAGGATCTATTTTTAGGTTGTGTAGGGCCTTTCAGTAAGTTGTCTCCTTTATTCCAAAGTAATTCGTTACTTTCAGCCAGAACTTTCCATACATTATTATACCCCGTCCCTAGCCAAAACCCTGTCCCGTATCCTATTCCTTAAATGCTGCCTAAACCAAGGAATCCCTCAATAGGCTAACCATAAAAATTCCTATTTCTGGATCCCACCCCTCCTTCCACAATGACCTTCACCTTTTCAAATTCTGCCTCACAAACCTTGTTCTACAAAAACACATCTCCATGGCACAGGCATCCCTAGACCACCTCCACTCCCTCTCCAAAATACTGCTACTATGCAATCCCCACTACTTACATCTCATCACCCAAATTGAAATCCAATCCTGCTGAAATCCTACTCTCACCTTGGGGCACCACTATCCAATCCCAATCCTACTCCCAGTATTCCTCCTCATCAACCACTCATAGCAGCCAGACGCTGCCTGGCTGACCTTTTCGATCTTCTACGAAATCCAGAACCGAAACAAACCCAGAACACAGTTAACCTTTTCACCAAAACCCTCAGCCCCACAGAAGTTTCAGCCCTATCCAAAGGCCTCACATTCAGCCCTACTCCCAAGTTTAACCATGCTGGACTCGTGACAGACCTACTCCCCTTCTCCTGCTCCCTACAGCTACATCTACCTACATCTACAAGGATGCTCTGCAAATCTCACTGAAGTGTCTGACAGAGGGTTCATCGAACTACCTTCACAATAATTCTCTATTATTCCACACACTAACAGCGCGTCCGTGACACACACACCCCTATTTCGCAAAAACACAATAGATGCTGCTCTTCTTTGAACTATCTTGATGTAATCCAATCTGGTAATACTCTGATAATCCTATCTGGTAAGAATCCCACACTGCACAGCAGTACTCCAAAAGAGAACAGGCAAGTGTAGTGTAGGCAGTCTCTTTATTAGATCTGTTACATTTTCTAAGAGTTCTGTCAATGAAACACAGTCTTTAATTTGCTTTCCCCCACAACATTTTCTACATATTCTTTCCAATTTAAATTTATTGTAATTGTAATTCCTAGGTATTTAGTTGAATTTATAGCCTTTAGCTTTGACTGATTTATCATGTAACTGAAGTTTAATGGATTCCTTTTAGCACTCATGTGGACAACCTCCCATTTTTCATTATTTAGGGTAAACTGCCAATTTTTGCACCATTCAGTTATCTTTTCTAAATCGTTTTGCAATTTGTTTTCATCTTCTGAAGACTTTACTAGATGATAAACGACAGCATCATTTGCAAACAACCTAAGTCAGCTGCTCAGATCCTAAATTGTTTATATAAATAAGAAACAGCAAAGAGCCTATAACACACTTTGAAGAACACCAGAAATCACTTCTGTTTTAAATAATTACTATTAAAAACAGTCTTGATCACGATTTATTTAACAAGGTGACCGGTTTCAACCACTACTGTGGTCATCTTCAGACCATTGCGTAGGAACCTCTTTCTGTTGAAGAATCACTTCAGTAGTGATTCTTCAACAGAAAGAGGTTCCCACTCAATGGTCTGAAGATGACCACAGTAGTGGTTGAAACTGGTCACCTTGTTAAATAAATCGTGATCAAGACTGTTTTTAATAGTAATTATTTATAAGACATTGATCACTGCTGTGCCCATAATGTATTCAAAAGTACTTCTGTTTTACTCAGTGACTTTCTGTCAGTTACTACGAACTGTGACCTCCCCGACAGAAAATCACGAATACAGTCACATAACCGAGATGACATTCCGTAAGCAAGTATTTTCACTACAAGCTGCTTGAATGATACAGTGTAAAAATCCTTTTGGAAATCTAAAAATATGGAATCAATTTGAAATACCTTGTCGATAGCACTCAACACCTCATGTGTGTAAAGAGCCAGTTGTGTTTCACAAGAACAATGTTTTGTAAATCTATGTTGACTGTGTGTCAATAGACCGTTCTCTTCAAGGTAATTCATGTTAAAACCAATATACATTCCAGAATTCTGCTGCCTATCAATGTTAATGATATGGGCCTATAACTTGGTGGATTATTCCAACTACCTTTCTTGAATATTGGTGTGATCTATGCAACTTTGCAGTCTTTGGGTACAGATCTTTAATCGAGCGAGTGGTTGTATATGATTGCTAAGTATGGAGCTATTGTACCAGCATACTCTGAAAGGAACCTAACTGGTACACAGTCTTGATCACAAGATTTGCTTTTATTAAGCGATTTAATTTGCCTCACTACTCCGAGAATATCTACTTCTAAGTTACTCATGTTGGCAGCTGTTCTTGATACGAAATTAAAACATTTACTTCGTCTTCTTTGGTGATGGAATTTCAAAAGGCTGTGTTTAGTAACTCTGCTTTCGCAGCACTGGCGTCGATATATTTCCACTGCTATCACGCAGAAAGGCATTGACTGTGCCTTGCCACTAGCACACTTTACATATGACCAGAATCTCTGGATTTTCTGCCAGGTTTCAAAGTTACTGTACATTGTGGAAACTATTATAATCATCTTGCATTGATGTATGCACTAAATTTCGTGCTTCTACAAAAGATCACCAATCTTTTGAGATTTTGCGTTCATTTAAATTTAGCAAGCTTTTTGGAGTCTTAACTGCAACAATATTCTGACCAGTTTTGTGAACTAAGGGGTATCACCTCCATCATTTGTTAATTTATTTGGGATAAAACTCTCATTTGCTGTAAACGCTATTTCTTCGAATTTCAAGCCACATTGATCTACACTTACGCTGTTAATTTGGAAGGAATGGAGACTGTATCTCAGGAAGGTGTCAAGTCAATTTTTATCAGATTTTCTGAATGGGTGTATTTTTCATTTATTTTTGGAGGATTTAGGAGTTGCAATATTCGATCTCACAATGACATCCCTGAGTTCACTAATCCCTGTATCCATTTCGATGCTCATTACCTCAACAGTGGAAACACTTCTTTGTCAACAACCCTCCAACCAAAGCCAGTGCAATCCTAAGAGTGAACCCTGCCTGTACCAATTCGTACCCCCATCCAACCATGACCCTCCCACATTCCCAACTAACCATCCCCTGGTCACCTTCCAGAAATTCCTAACTTCCAACATGGACTCACCATCCTTCCCCTGGTCCCTCCCAGCAAAATACTGCCCAACACAGCCTAAAAAATAGATCCCGAACTGATCAACCTCCTGGCAGACAAAGATTCCACCACTGTTACGATGAATCAGAGTACTACCTGGCCGAAAGAATCTCAGCTCTTGTTGACCAAGATCTACAACCAACTGTCCAAAACCTAGCCTCCCACATTAAAGATACCAACCACTTCCCGCACCCACTCTCCACCATCCCCACATCCTTACCTCCCAGGTCCCTACTCATCACTGTAGATGCAACCTCCTTATACACCAACATCCCTCATGCCCATCGCCTTGCAACAATTTAACACTACCTCTCCCAACACCCTGCAGATTCTAAAGCGACCACTTCACTCCTCATACACCCATCCAACTACATTCTAACCCATAACTACTTCACCTTTGAAAGGAAGGTACACAAATTCGTGGCACTGCCACGAGCACCTGTATGACACCCTCTTATGCCAACTTCTTCATGGACCACCTAGAGGAAACATTCCTAGCTTTCCAAAACCCCCAACCCCTAGTCTGGTTAAGGTTTATTGATGGTATCTTTATAATCAGGACGCTAGGCCAGGACACCTTATCCTCATTCCTCCACAATCTCAACACCACCTCTCCCCTCCACTTCACTTCAACTGGTCCTCCTCCACCCAACATGTCACCTTCCTGGATGTCGATCTCCTCCTCTCAGATGGCTCTGTCCACACCTCATTCTACATCAAACCCACCAATCACCAACAGTACCTGCACTTTGACAGCTGCCACTCCCCCCACAAAAAAAAAAAAAAAAAAAAAAATCACTCCCTTACAGCCTGGCCACCCATGGCAAACACATCTGCACACTCCCTCCCCCAGTATACTGAAGGCCTCACAAAGGCTCAGATCAGCAAACAGATCTCCTGTGCCACATCCCCAAACACACCTGGTCCTCACATCCATCCCAAGAACCAAACCTTGTCAATCAGTACCTTCCAGGACCAGAACAACTGAACTACATCCTTTATCAGGGCTCTGATTATTATCATGCCCTGAAATGAGGGACATCCTACCCAAGACAGTTCCATCCCCTCCCACAGTGGTTTTCTGCCACCTACCCAACCTCTACAACATCCTGGTCCATCCCTATGCAATTCTATTCCCCAGTCACCTGCAACAGGGATCATACCCTTGTGGAAGACCCAGATTCAAGATCTCCACCCAGCACTTCCCGCCATAGGCTTATCCTACCAGCTCTGCTGCAACCACTGCACATCGTTTTACATTGGTATGACAATCAACCAGCTGTCGATCAAGATGAATGGCCACCGCCAAACTGTTGTGAATAACAAGGTGGACTACCTAGTGGCATAACATGCAGCAGAGCAAAACATGCGATTTCAATGGCTGTCTCACAACATGTGCCATCTGGACCTTCCCCACCACCTTCAGCTTCTCTGAACTGCACAGATGGGAGCTATCCGTACAGCATATCCTTTGCTCCTGTAACCTCCATGGCCTAAACCTAACGTAAATGTGTGTGTGTGTGTGTGTGTGTGTGTGTGTGTGTGTGTGTGTGTGTGTGTGTGTGTGTGTCCGTCCGTCCGTCCTACAGCTTGAGAAAGGGGAAGCTTTCAAAAGGGTGACTAAAATGGCTTCTCGCCACAAATCACAGTAGTCCATACACCCACATCAGGTTAAAAAAGTTGAGGATGATTTCTATGCTGTTTCTTGTGACGTGCTGGAACAGGCTATGATGGACTATATCATGACCAGGAAATGTGTCACTAGCCGCAGACAATGTCCAATCGAGCTCCTACATGGAACTGAAGTCCCAACCACCCATCTCAGCAGCAATTCTGAGTGTTGAAAAGCATGATCCTGATTGGCAGTGACAGCTACTCTAACAGACTGTTCTGCCTTTTTCTGAGCTGTACCCTTCTCATTCAACTGGAGGCTTCCATTACCAGTTTACAGCAGTTACAAGGATCCTCCCACCTCCCACGCATAATTTTTCTGGGGAACAATATGTTTATATGAATACACTTTGTACGTATCAAATGCTGGCCTGATTCACCTCTGGTGGGCTAGAGCCCACAGGTGGTGCAGGAATGCACCATCATTTGAGTACAGAAGCAGTTTGGTGCCTGCCAACTTGGCTCGCAGGGGTGCTCTGGATGTCTGCAGAACTAAGTCACAGTTGAGGGAAGTGTGTACAAGCATACATCAGAGTGCAGAGAGGAGACATAGTGATTAATAATTGTGATTAACATTAGTTATATATGAAATGATAACAAACTTTATGGCAACCGGACCACATCAAAAGGGAAATAGCTAACTCAAGTCAAGTTGTGGAATCATGTAAATACTAATTGCTGTGAATGACCTTTACGTACTGTAGGGACATTTACTAAGGACTTATAGAGTATAATAAAATTTCTAC
Source organism: Schistocerca nitens (assembly GCF_023898315.1). Classification (NCBI taxonomy): domain Eukaryota; kingdom Metazoa; phylum Arthropoda; class Insecta; order Orthoptera; family Acrididae; genus Schistocerca; species Schistocerca nitens. The sequence goes on from NC_064618.1 coordinate 733,554,214, forward strand.
TGCAAACTGATCTTGTCTCAAGAGATCTTCCTCATCATATTTTGTGAGTTACTAACTTAGTTACGTGGAATAGCAAGACTGGAAGTTGTCATGGCAAATTTCATTTAGATACATGGTTAGAAACATTAATACCATGATATGTATACCTTGGGAGCAAACCTACTCACTGATGCTCTCATGATCAAGAGGAGAGGATGATGCCAAAACACTATGACAGCTAACTGAAGAACCTAGTATTCAAGAATAAAGAACTGGCATGGCTTCCTGTGATAAGACTGAAATGCCACGTTTTCGGATGCAGCCACTACAAACAGTTACAGTGAAGTCCCTTGGAGAGCAAAGAAGTCATTCAATGTATGGATGGCACTACTAAATGAAAAAACAAACATTTTTGGCAAATTACTTAGTATAATGAATGGGACTAATATCTGTGGATTAAAGATTATGAAATGTCATGCTGAAAGTGAAGGTGCAGATACTGTGCAGCAGTTTTATTTTCAATTCGTACATGTTGAGCTATATCAAGGGACGATGTGTCTTCAGCATGGGACAGTGACTCTAGTGATTTCACAATAGGAAATGCCTGCTTGGATTTGAAAATAAGTATTTTACGGATCACTTGCCTTTCCTGGAAATGCACAGACCCCCAAAGTATGGTTATATTAACAATGAATGCATGCTGTCAGAGATGAAAGGTGAGCTATTGATAGATTACTAAAATGGAAGTTTGAAAGTAATCAGGTAATTTAACGTAGCTCACAGGTGTGGCAATGAATAAAACACACGATTTGTTTACTCGACAGTAGCAGCACAAGTTATTCATAGATATGTGGTACAGGTTATTCTTCATTTTAAAGCAATGAAAGAGGGTTCCCCGAGCGGGCAACAGTCACACAAATGTAAAGATCGTTACCGCATTGAAACTTATATCGAAGGATGCAGTAAGGGGAAGAATGGAGGAAGAAGAGGCAAATGGAATGTGCACCACACAATGAAAACACATGAAACAAGCAGATGCAACATCGCAGCACGTGGCAGTCACCAGTCGCAGGAAACGACAAATGTATCACAAATGCTATCAGCAAGTAATTAGTATCACTGTACTAGGACAGGGCTTAGACTGCTGCAATAGGCAACAATGGTGTCACAATTGTATTTGACAAAACTTTCTAGTAGTCTAGATCTGCATGTACTATGTAATATTTCTGAGAAGTAATTATGAGAATAGGACAGTAAAATGGATCTAGTCATACCAAGAAAAGAAAGTAAACAGGATACTGTGCCAGATTGGAAGGAGTATCAAATAGAAAATTTAAGGAATTCGGAATTTCTGCTAGCAGACAGTACCTTTGACACAGGTGTGGGAAGCATGACCACAGCATAAAAGGTAAGATGGGAAGAAGTAAAGGAAAGACAAGATGGCACTGAGGTTGAGTATGCAGAACTCCCAAAGCCATGGTTAGGAAATAATTTCAACCTGATAAAAATGATGAGAGCAACTAAATTATCAACTGCAGAGAGATTCGACAGGAAGTAGATATTAAAGAAATAAAATTAAGTAAAATAAGGGAAGCGCAACTGATCTCATCTACATCAGACTGATGTGTGTGGCATAGAAACATAACAGGAAACAGTATTCACAGTAGCTTTCAAGCTCTCACTCTGTTTCTAGTAAAAGTACACACATTCACATACACAGCCACACAAAATTATCAAGCAAAGGGCCAAAGGTCCAAAATAAATAAAATTAAAACATATGAAAGTGTTAAATGAAAGAAAAGAGAGAAAAAAACTGAAGGATTAAATACCGCAGTGAAATTGGAAATTCAAACAGTAAAAGATGATCATGAAAAACAGTGGTTGAGCTTTAAGGAGATGTTCAAACACGGAAAACAGGAGTAGATGAGAAATAAAATTGGTACAAAAACAACAGGAAACTAGCAATGAAATAAAATACCATTTTTTTTAAGCAGTACAAAAGAATACGGAAGAAAGTAGACAATGTAGATGTACAAGTGCAGTTCAGTTCACTATGTAGAAGCAAGATGAAGCAACCTTACAGGCATTCCAAGTATAACAGAAAGTAGACTCCTTTAGCACAACAAGTAAAACAAATTATGGAAAAATGTGTAGAACACGCAGTAGATAACAAATTGTGTCTGGAAGCGGTTTCTGTTTAAGTGCAAACTGCAATACTTGCAAGAAAAGGCCCTCAAGTGGAATTCATACACAACTACAAATTAAAAAAAAAACTTCCACTCAAAAGAGAGTGTTATTGGAAAGAGAACTCTAAAGAAATAAGGTTAAAGATGTACAAATCTATGACTACCTACCTAGTGCACTATGTTTTGTGTGTTGACACAAAACATAGTGCACTAGGTAGGTAGTCATCAAACAGGCATCATAATAGCAGCCTGCAGTGCCACAGAGAGAGAAAAAAAAATCTGTGGCCAAGGAATTGTGTACACAGAGGATTTCCTCTCAGAAACAGCAAAGCTGGAAGATGATGTAAGAAAAATGGGCACACTCCAAGCAAAGCACATAAGAATGGGCGTGAATGGGCATAAATCAGCCAGCTAATGAGAATGCAGGAAATTCCTGCCAGTTCCTGGAATAAAATCTGTAGGACTATAAGATATGGAGGACCATAAGTGGTTATTAGTGGGCACTCAGTTTACATCATTAGAATGGAAAATGTAAATGATGAACAGAATAACTTAGAAGAATAAAATATAATAAAAAATAATGTGTAGTTATTAAAATTATTAAATTTTATAAGTGAATAACAAAAAACTAAAAGATTCAGAATTACGGCTTTCTACAGTAACAAATGGCTTATATAATGTACTACTGAAGATAAGAATGTACATTGCAAGCTGTAGAAGGCACTGTTTGAAAGTTAGGGAAAACACATAAGATGCCAAATATTCTTGGAATTTGAAATGAAAGAAAAATTGGACTGCATGTACACAGTAGTGATGCCATATAAAAAGTTACTGTTGAATCAAAGTGGCTGAAGGTGAATAAAGTAGAGACAAGCTACAGCAGAGACAAGCTACAGCAGAGACAAGCTACAGCAGAGACAAGCTACAGCAGAGACAAGCTACAGCAGAGACAAGCTACAGCAGAGACAAGCTACAGCAGAGACAAGCTACAGCAGAGACAAGCTACAGCAGAGACAAGCTACAGCAGAGACAAGCTACAGCAGAGACAAGCTACAGCAGAGACAAGCTACAGCAGAGACAAGCTACAGCAGAGACAAGCTACAGCAGAGACAAGCTACAGCAGAGACAAGCTACAGCAGAGACAAGCTACAGCAGAGACAAGCTACAGCAGAGACAAGCTACAGCAGAGACAAGCTACAGCAGAGACAAGCTACAGCAGAGACAAGCTACAGCAGAGACAAGCTACAGCAGAGACAAGCTACAGCAGAGACAAGCTACAGCAGAGACAAGCTACAGCAGAGACAAGCTACAGCAGAGACAAGCTACAGCAGAGACAAGCTACAGCAGAGACAAGCTACAGCAGAGACAAGCTACAGCAGAGACAAGCTACAGCAGAGACAAGCTACAGCAGAGACAAGCTACAGCAGAGACAAGCTACAGCAGAGACAAGCTACAGCAGAGACAAGCTACAGCAGAGACAAGCTACAGCAGAGACAAGCTACAGCAGAGACAAGCTACAGCAGAGACAAGCTACAGCAGAGACAAGCTACAGCAGAGACAAGCTACAGCAGAGACAAGCTACAGCAGAGACAAGCTACAGCAGAGACAAGCTACAGCAGAGACAAGCTACAGCAGAGACAAGCTACAGCAGAGACAAGCTACAGCAGAGACAAGCTACAGCAGAGACAAGCTACAGCAGAGACAAGCTACAGCAGAGACAAGCTACAGCAGAGACAAGCTACAGCAGAGACAAGCTACAGCAGAGACAAGCTACAGCAGAGACAAGCTACAGCAGAGACAAGCTACAGCAGAGACAAGCTACAGCAGAGACAAGCTACAGCAGAGACAAGCTACAGCAGAGACAAGCTACAGCAGAGACAAGCTACAGCAGAGACAAGCTACAGCAGAGACAAGCTACAGCAGAGACAAGCTACAGCAGAGACAAGCTACAGCAGAGACAAGCTACAGCAGAGACAAGCTACAGCAGAGACAAGCTACAGCAGAGACAAGCTACAGCAGAGACAAGCTACAGCAGAGACAAGCTACAGCAGAGACAAGCTACAGCAGAGACAAGCTACAGCAGAGACAAGCTACAGCAGAGACAAGCTACAGCAGAGACAAGCTACAGCAGAGACAAGCTACAGCAGAGACAAGCTACAGCAGAGACAAGCTACAGCAGAGACAAGCTACAGCAGAGACAAGCTACAGCAGAGACAAGCTACAGCAGAGACAAGCTACAGCAGAGACAAGCTACAGCAGAGACAAGCTACAGCAGAGACAAGCTACAGCAGAGACAAGCTACAGCAGAGACAAGCTACAGCAGAGACAAGCTACAGCAGAGACAAGCTACAGCAGAGACAAGCTACAGCAGAGACAAGCTACAGCAGAGACAAGCTACAGCAGAGACAAGCTACAGCAGAGACAAGCTACAGCAGAGACAAGCTACAGCAGAGACAAGCTACAGCAGAGACAAGCTACAGCAGAGACAAGCTACAGCAGAGACAAGCTACAGCAGAGACAAGCTACAGCAGAGACAAGCTACAGCAGAGACAAGCTACAGCAGAGACAAGCTACAGCAGAGACAAGCTACAGCAGAGACAAGCTACAGCAGAGACAAGCTACAGCAGAGACAAGCTACAGCAGAGACAAGCTACAGCAGAGACAAGCTACAGCAGAGACAAGCTACAGCAGAGACAAGCTACAGCAGAGACAAGCTACAGCAGAGACAAGCTACAGCAGAGACAAGCTACAGCAGAGACAAGCTACAGCAGAGACAAGCTACAGCAGAGACAAGCTACAGCAGAGACAAGCTACAGCAGAGACAAGCTACAGCAGAGACAAGCTACAGCAGAGACAAGCTACAGCAGAGACAAGCTACAGCAGAGACAAGCTACAGCAGAGACAAGCTACAGCAGAGACAAGCTACAGCAGAGACAAGCTACAGCAGAGACAAGCTACAGCAGAGACAAGCTACAGCAGAGACAAGCTACAGCAGAGACAAGCTACAGCAGAGACAAGCTACAGCAGAGACAAGCTACAGCAGAGACAAGCTACAGCAGAGACAAGCTACAGCAGAGACAAGCTACAGCAGAGACAAGCTACAGCAGAGACAAGCTACAGCAGAGACAAGCTACAGTAGAGACAAACTGAAATGATGTAAAGAAGAATTAAGCAGAAAGACTACAGAAGAAATGAAGTTAGATAATGCCAAGAAAAAGTAGAAAGATTAATTAAGTTTTTTATAAGAAAACACTGACAGGTGTACAAAGGATTACCCATGCCTAACATGTAGCTAAACATGCAGATGGCAAGAAAGTGACATCTCTGAAGATTTGACTGGGCAGGTAGAACTAAGAACTATGAATGATGAAGCAGCACATGAATGGTCTAAAGAAGAATTTTGTGCAAATAAATAAATAAACAAAATTAAAATTGATACCAATACATTAGAACACACCTACACAAGAGATTTGACCAAAATATTGGATAAGTATCACCAGAACAAGCAGTGGTCACAAAAGGAACTGCCAAAGAGTAAAAATACAATGTACATTATACTTGTGTACCACATCATCGTAAATTACAGATGAGAAAAGAAACAGTTGATAGCTGTAGAAGTAATAAAGCATAGATTTGTGAAGAATAGCAGTTCATTATTTAACATCATGTGTAAGGAGCCATATAAGATGATTGAAGTTAAATATCTGAAGACATTGAAGCTAGTAGAATTTGGAAAAGCAGAAAAGTAACAATTCTGGAAATGTGCAAAGACATAATATAAAAATGTATTTTTGCGAAAGAGAATTTCCAAGGAAGACAGTAAAACAGACAATTGCATCTAAGAGATCTTAGAGCAGACATATGAGAGAGTTATTTGTGTTTGCATTTTATATTTGTTATCTATGAATGGTATGAAGTGTTAAGAAGGTATTCTGAACAATGTTTGCTTATAGACAGAGTTCATTTGCAGCAATTTGCAATGACTGTGTCACTACACACACACACACACACACACACACACACACACACACACACACACACACACACACACACACACACACACACACACAAAGTGTTAAGAAGGTATTCTGAACAATGTTTGCTTATAGACAGAGTTCATTTGCAGCAATTTGCAATGACTGTGTCACTACACACACACACACACACACACACACACACACACACACACACACACACACACACACACACCAGCAGATGTTAGTACATAAAGTGCTAGGAAAATATGAAGAGCACAGCACACTTTCTTTGCATGTTAGTAGCCAGCAAATGGAACAGGTGGCACAGCAACTCCACAACAGCAACTCCACAACAGCAACTCCACAACAGCAACTCCACAACAGCAACTCCACAACAGCAACTCCACAACAGCAACTCCACAACAGCAACTCCACAACAGCAACTCCACAACAGCAACTCCACAACAGCAACTCCACAACAGCAACTCCACAACAGCAACTCCACAACAGCAACTCCACAACAGCAACTCCACAACAGCAACTCCACAACAGCAACTCCACAACAGCAACTCCACAACAGCAACTCCACAACAGCAACTCCACAACAGCAACTCCACAACAGCAACTCCACAACAGCAACTCCACAACAGCAACTCCACAACAGCAACTCCACAACAGCAACTCCACAACAGCAACTCCACAACAGCAACTCCACAACAGCAACTCCACAACAGCAACTCCACAACAGCAACTCCACAACAGCAACTCCACAACAGCAACTCCACAACAGCAACTCCACAACAGCAACTCCACAACAGCAACTCCACAACAGCAACTCCACAACAGCAACTCCACAACAGCAACTCCACAACAGCAACTCCACAACAGCAACTCCACAACAGCAACTCCACAACAGCAACTCCACAACAGCAACTCCACAACAGCAACTCCACAACAGCAACTCCACAACAGCAACTCCACAACAGAGCCATTGCCAGTACTGACCAATGTTTCATGTAGTGGTTGAAAGCAGATGGTGAAAGAGGTGCTTCAGAGGCTTTCAGCAGACGTTCAGACATTTCAGAGACGACCTAGCTATGACCTTCATCACCAATCAGCTATGTACAGCTGCCTGCTCTCATGTTGTATAACTAACAAAACGTCATACAGGGGCGGTGCCTATGGAATTAACTAGTTCCATATTTTTGGGAAATGGTAAAAAAAAAAGGAAAAATTTTGAACACTTCCTCATCTTTGCTACCATGAACAATCTCTTAAGTTTTGATTTTTAATAATTCAGGTGTCAAGTGAGAGCCTGTAAGAAATACTGTAGGGATGGATGAATGAAAGTGTGAATCTGTTGCCTATTTCAAAATCAAAATTTTCTGTACTAAGGTTGAGTTAAGAGGGCACCATTGCTAACTGGTATTTCAGATGAATTATTTTGGTGGTTCTATGGATTTTGGCTTTTGGACTTATTTTGCCTAAATTTCTGAGTTACTCATTGGTTACCAGGGGTATCTTTTTTGTTATTTCCCAAAATACTCATTTCTTGCAAGGAAAAAATGCAATGGGAGGATGAAGTTCTTATGTATCTAATTTTGCTCCTTCTCATCTCTAATGGACCAGAACCCACAGGTGGTGCAGGGATGCTCCATCTGTGTATAGGAGCTGTCTGGCACTGTCAACTTAGCTCACAGCAGTTGATTTGAAATCCTGCAAAGTGAGTCACAGGTGAGTACAGTGTGCAAAATCACATGTCTGAGTGCGAAAGTAGGTGTGGACATTATTAATTTATGATTCGTATTAGTTTTGCCTGAAATGAGACATAATATTTTGTAGCAGCCACGCAAAATTAGAAAAGCTGACTAACTTGAGTCGAGTTCTACAGTGGCCTGAAGAACAGAGTTCCTGGGTACAGAAAAATACTGCAGAGGAAAGGAAATACAGTACTAAACTATCTATAGCAGGTGTTTAAAGTGACCAGCATTCATCTCTTGGCACTTCTGTACCCTGGTCAGCAAGTTTCTGAAGGCAGATTCAAGCTGGAATTGCTACAGTCTCATCTGAAACGTTCTGCTGCAGTTCTTGAAGACTGTACACCTTGTAATTGAGGGCTCCCCTCACAAAGCAATTGCACAATGACAGATCAAGTGACCTGCATGGCCAGCTAGGTCCACAACTAGACTGATCTCTGTGAACAAGTCTGTCGGAAGTGAAGACTGTATAATGTGCTCTGAGGTTCAGCCCGCTGTATGGGCAGTTGCTTCATCCTATTGGAAGTAACTGTAGGTCTTTTCCTCCTCCACTAATGCTGCCACAAATGGTAATCCAATCATATCCACTTTTATTTGCCCCACCCAGGCGAACTGTGTGAATCCTAATGTACTCTGAATGAACTTTACTCATCATAGGGACTTTTGTATTAACTTATTTAAAGTAAAAGAATATATTTCAAACTTATCTGACTTCAAGAGCCCTTATTTCTTTTTGCGTGTTTCTGACTTAGTTATATGGAGTGGTAAGAGTAAAAGTTTTGACAAGGCTCGTGTCAGATATTTGGTTAGGAACCTTATTACCATGACACCTGTACCTTTGGACGAAAGCTATCCACCAATGCCATTGAGATCAAGAGTCCAACACCAAACCAATACGATAGCACATTATAACAGCACACACATTTATCTAAAACCAGTGTGGGGCTTTACTAGTTGGCTGTTACAGTGTCTAGTTCATGTTACTGAGCAACCTTCATGCCAGTTTACTTTGATCACTGCAATACAAGTGTCAGTCACTTCCCAATGTGCAGTGTGTGCAAGGGCTGGACAACACATCTAAACATCAGTGGCAGTGAATAATGTTGTACCAGTGCTGAAATGTTTACACTGCCCTATTTTCAGAAGACAAAATTCTCTATCAACAAGAGGTTCTAAACAGCTCCACTCCAGGGGCCACGTGCTTTAAAGTTAAAACCCTATGTAAGATAAATGTGTGGGGTAGCTGTGTGATGAGGTTACTGAGATCCTCCTGCTCAGCAGAGATGGTAGATGGAACAGATAGTGAACTTATGTTGCAGGTATACTGTTACAGCAACTTCTTGCACAACATATTAACGGGGAGAGGAGAAAAGTGGTATGTATCATCTAAAAAGATGACCACTTGACCTTTAGCTTTTGCATTGTCCACACTCAGGTTTCTTTCCTTGATGGCCATATCCACATAGTACAAGGGATTCGAAGCCTTAAAACGTGTATCTTGTATACACAAACACTATGGTGTCCCTTGTACTAAATGTTTCAGTTCCTCCACATGAGCTCTGAATCCATTAATGTCCCACTGTAGTGTGGGAGCCATTTTATCGGTGATATTTATCTTTCCTCCTGTTGTTTCACAGGGGTGGGGATCCTTTAACACTTGCAGATTTAGTTGAAAGGCTGGTTAATTGCCTTTGGAAACCTTCATATTCCACAGACTCTGAAGCTGAATTGTTTGAACTGTCAGACAAAATTGAATTTTCATGATCTGATGGCTTATGATTTTGTGTTAGACATTTTTCTGTGAGTTTTTCTTTTGGAGGAGATATTGAAGTTACATTTGTGGCCTTAGCAACATTTGCTGAGATATGCCGGTTCTGATATTGTAAGCTGGAAGAGCACTTCTGCAATTACACTTACAAAGTGTAGATGTTCATGCTTGTAATTTTTACCGATGTTCATGTTGGTGGATCATCTTTCTGGATGTAGTTTTTGAGGCCAAAGCTAAAAAGTAATGAACAAAGCGGATCACATGGCTTTATATCTATACTTTTGGTTTTCCTGTATGGAATTTGCTTTGTTATTCTGACCTCTTGTATCTTCTTTTCTTCCACGGATATAGTGCCATATTTACTCCAGGCAGAGTTATTTCCAGAACAGTTTACACATCAGAAGAGATAAACAAATACCTCCATCATGGGCAGCCTTATCACATCTGCTGTAAGTGGCTTTCCTTAACATTCTAGAATGGAGTGCACTTAAATCACTCCTCAAGTCCACTCATCCTTCACTTCTTTTGGAATTTCTGTAATGTCTCCACTTGAAACACCTTTGCTATAATTCAAGGTGATGTGTAGCTCAGTTTCTATGACTATCTCCTTGGCATTAAGCTATCTTGGGATCTGTTGTTCACTGGGAACTGGATGTTTCAGACAAGAATATCCCACTTCTCAACCACATTAAAGATCTTAAAGTACCAAGAATGACCTAAAGACCCTTGCCAATGTACAAAGGTCAAACTTTCTCAATGCCATCCTTTTTCTTTTAATGATTAAAAATACATTAGGCAAGCAGCATGTGTTCTGCTACTGTTACATGATGCACCTCATATAATACGTTCTTCAGGAGGGCTGGTTACCTAAGCACTCTTTTCAACACTGCATGCCCAGTGCTTAGAGAACAGTCAGCACTCACCAGCCCCAGCTCAGGAACTTTGGGAAACTGAACTCCCTGAGATGCTTGACGTATAGAATGGCCAGAGAGGCATGTATTGCTTTATTGAGGGTACCACGGATGCCACAAGCATTAGCCTCCTTAGTTGCAACTGTATCCAATCAGTGGTGAGAATTGTTTCAACAGTTACAGCCCACTAATTCCAATCTGTCAGTGCTCAGCACCATGATGATGATGATTAACTTAATGTTCTTAGAATAAGTGCTTTCAAAAAGTACTTTGGTTTTTATTAAAACATATAAAGTTCATTTTATTTAAAAGTAAGACAGTTCTATTGCATGCTGCTATCAAAAACAAGCCTCACATTGTGCACGTTTGGTCCTCTGCTTACTGGAAGAAAAAGTTACAAAAAATGAAGGAAAATTGAATCTGTTAACGAAAGAGAAAGTATGGCTGAAGTCACATGACCTTTTCAGATGTAGACAGTAATGAAAGAAAATATGATGACTGTTGGTATAAAATAATATTTGGAAAAGAAAAATGGTGGCAACAGGAATAGGGCAATGATATAAAGCACATGGTAAAGAAACAGCCAAGTAAAGGGGTGAGAAGCAGAGCTCTGCACTCTCGGTCATCCATAGACAATACAGCCACGAGTGCACGATTGGGAGACGGCAAGGCACATAATTCAACTAGGATGTTGATTAGATTGGTTTGGATACAGACTACTACTTTTGGGAATGAAGGCAAAAATTTAGATGAAGCACTCCTTATCCCAAGGAAAGATGAGACAGTCAAAGCTGTGGCGAAGAAGATAGTTGACTTCTTCAGAGTTTCAGTGGTATGGTAATTTCTGGATGATAACTGCTTCACAATGCCACTGGGTAATTGATATCATAGGAAGAACTGGTGCAAACAGCCTGTCTGTGAAGAGACGGATAATAGTCTGTCAAGTTATCCACAAATTTTTGCATGGCATTTTCTTCCTTCTCAGCTTGCACAATTATGACGAATCTCTACCCTCAACCCTTAAAGTACACTACTGGCCATTAAAATTGCTACACCAAGAAGAAAGGCAGATGATAAACGGGTATTCATTGGACAAATATATTATACTAGAACTGACATGTGATTACATTTTCATGCAATTTCGGTGCATAGATCCTGGGAAATCAGTACCCAGAACAACCACCTCTGGCTGTAATAATGGCCTTGATACGCCTGGGCATTGAGCCAAACGGAGCTTGGATGGCATGTACAGGCACAGCTGCCCATGCAGCTTCAACATGATACCACAGTTCATCAAGAGTAGTGACTGGCGTATTGTGACAAGCCAGTTGCTCGGCCACCATTGACCAGACGTTTTCAATTTGTGAGATATCTGGAGAATGTGCTGGCCAGTGCAGCAGTCGAACATTTTCTGTATCCAGAAAGGCCCGTACAGGACCTGCAACATGCGGTCATGCATTATCTTGCTGAAATGTAGGGTTTTGCAGGGATCAAATGAAGGGTAGAGCCACGGGTCGTAATACATCTGAAATGTAACGTCCACTGTTCAAAGTGCCATCAATGCGAACAAGAGGTGACCGAGACGTGTAACCAATGGCACCCCATACCATCACGCCGGGCGATACGCCAGTATGGCGATGACAAATACACGCTTCCATTGTGCGTTCACCGTGATGTCACCAAACACGGATGCGACCATCATGATGCTGTAAACAGAACCTGGATTCATCCGAAAAAATGACGTTTTGCCATTCGTGCACCCAGGTTTGTCATTGATTACACCATCGCTGGTGCTCCTGTCTCTGATGCAGCATCAAGGGTAAGCGCAGCCATGGTCTCCAAGCTGATAGTCCATGCTGCTGCAAACATCGTCGAACTGTTCGTGCAGATGGTTGTTGTCTTGCAAACGTCCCCATCTGTTGACTCAGGGATCGAGACGTGGCTGCATGATCCATTACAGCCATGCGGATAAGATGCCTGTCATCTCGACTGCTAGTGATATGAGGCCGTTGGGATCCAGCACGGCGTTCCGTATTACCCTCATGAACCCACCAATTCCATATTCTGCTAACAGTCATTGGATCTCGACCAACACGAGCAGAAATGTCGCGCTACGATAAACCGCAATCACGATAGGCTACAATCCGACCTTTATCAAAGTCGAAAATGTGATGGTACTCATTTCTCCTCCTTACACGAGGTATCACAACAATGTTTCACCAGGCAACGCTGGTCAACTGCTGTTTGTGTATGAGAAATCGGTTGGAAACTTTCCTCATGTCAGCACGTTGTAGGTGTCGCCACCAGCACCAACCTTGTATGAATGCTCCGAAAAGCTAATCATTTGCATATCACAGCATCTTCTTCCTGTCGGTTAAATCTCGCGTCTGTAGCATATCATCTTCGTGGTGTAGCAATTTTAATGGCCAGTAGTGTAGCATTCTAAACAGTACCCTATCCTATTCCTACACCTCCTCAATCCCAGTCTTGCAATGTAGCATATAATAACACTACAGAGAACTGAGAACTTGTATCACCAGGTTGTGCCTCGCAGACTGCGTAAAAGGCCGAGAAGAGCACCAACAGCTCACAAGAAAAAGGTATGTGCTGCTTCTCAAGGATCTGGCTCTAACTGAATCTTGCCCACACTCTATTTGAAGGAATTTTTCTACCCTGAGATGCCTCAGACACAGTGCACGCTGATGCATATTGCCAATCTCCGGTCAGGAAATACAACCGGCAGTCTCCTGTGGCTGAACAGTAAGCCTGCCAGCAACATAACTTTACAAAAAACCTGCACCTCTTAGCAGAATTTCCATTAATATGCATCCTCTGGGTGTTCCACAACCTCTGTTCCCTCTAACAACATTCAACAGTGCACCACCAAACTGCCGCCTTTAGTTGACACATGTTCACATATATGTGCAGTCCCACAGACACTCACAGAATCAGAGTGCCAAGCACCAACATCAATCTTGTTACAACAAGCAGTTTCTCCATAGCAGCATATGGCTGGTTGACAGTCATAATGAACATAAGCTTGTGTAGATCTTTTGAGCGGCATGTTACCAATGCCAATGTCACCTTCCCAATTGTAGGTCTCTATTTTCTGTCCTGTGACCTCATACTTGAAATGACATAGTTGCATCTTGGAACAACCAATTTCAGTACAAACAATTGGCCAGCTAATTCAGAGCAGTGATCTTATGATGCATTTACTCACAGGACAGCACTTCTGCACCTCCTAGCAGAATTTCCATTAATACGCATCCTGTGGGTGTTCCATAACCTCTGTCCCCTCTAACAACATTCAACGGTGCATCACAAACAGCCACAGCTGGCCCACCTGTGTTCTTTCAACTTCTGCATCTTGGTCCCAACAAACTTTTGATTGCCAAGACAGAATTCAGCACAATTCCACAAACAGGACATACAGTTCACCAACTTACTATATTTGCATGGATAAGTCTAACACAACTCATATGCAGTATAAGCTGTCCAGAGGCTGCCCACTAATGACTGATCTGCCACAACAGCTATCCACCTCACGAATATGTAATGCAACACATACTGAGGAAAACATGTTAGATTTGTACAGTCTTTGCAGTCTGGGTGGTTAGGGTTAGGTACCAAATCTCTGTGATACACTAGGTATCACAGTTATCCTGAAGTATTCCCAGAGTTTACAGTAATGGAGAACTGGCAGTGCAGTCCAGCACTACCTCAGGAAGAACAGAATCAGCCAGTATCACAGCAGGTCTGTAACCACTGATTTCTGGCTAGACCTCCGAAGAAAGGAACAGGACGACCAGTGGTTAGATTTTCAGTACCAAAATGGTTCAGGGCATCATATTTACTGACCCCACTTACAAAAGAGTGGTAAATGCTCCTTGAGATTCAGAATTCCAAGGCTTCTTATTCTGCAATATGGAATCTGAAGATGACTGCAGTTTACCAGATGAAACTTATGAGGTGAGCGTTGCTGCATCTTGACTAACATTAAAACTACTTCTGGGAGATGTGACAATGCACTGTAAATCATCTCTGGGCTCAACAATGAGTTTTACGGTTTCTGCTTTTTGAGCGCACACCATCGTGACAGTTGTCAAAAGTGGAGTCTGCAGCTGTGGCTGGCCTCAAACCCTCAGTCAGAGGAAATACTCAAAAAGAAGCCAAGTAGTGCAATGAATTTTATGGTTGTGCATCATAATAAATACTGAACAGTAAATCACAAGTAAGGAATGCCATCCAATGCTGAAGCATTCATGAAATTTGGAACTGTATTCTTATCTCATGGCATGATTTTGTTGCTGTAATCAAATAATGCCCTTTGACAAAGGATATAATTAACTAATAGTGCCATCAAATTCATTGTGCTTAATGAACTTTCGATTGCTTATCAATTAATACTAATGATGGACCAATCCATCATTGACAAGAAGAACCACTTTTTAGGATTCACACAAGCGGTGCTACATAATCTCATTCAATTTTGACAATATTCTTTCGCACCTTATAGTCTCAAATGGTGTCTTATTAATGAACTGGCTCTTTTTGTTATTGCTCACAGTTATTATATACTTTGAAATTAAGTAAATTACTGCACATATTTCAACAAGTTTTATAATGGAAAAGATACAGTCACAGGGCTGTTTACATGTGGTGCATTTTAGGCCGTACATTGCTAATGCAAAATGTAACTAACATACCAAAATTTATTTAAAACTGGAAGAAGAGCCACACCTATTTCCAATCTCTAGTAAACAAGTGATATATCTTGGCGCTATGCAGAGTCGTGGCTCTTGTTTCTCTTTCGTATGCAATTTATTAAGTCAATTACAGTCACATTCAAAGCTAACATTTCATTGCTAATTATTTTCCATTTTAAAACTAGAGCTAGACAATCACAGATCAGGTAGCACAGGTAGCCTTACACAAGTAGCATATATTTCAGTTTGTCTTGTCTGCACTAACAGCTTAGTTCACGAAACAGGCAACTGACAAACTGCCTATTGGCTTCTGCCTCGGGTTCTTCGGCCGACTTTCATCTAATGATTTTTCTGATGTTTCGCCAGCACGAGTGGCTGGCATTGCCAAAACTTCACCCTCCATTGCCGGTGGTGAACTGGAGCTGAGCTCGCGGCCGCAGACTATATGTACCTGGCGCGCCAACGTCCGAGGGCTTCTCCGCGGTCATTTCCGGTGCGGTTCTCCTCTTGCTACCTGCGACGGTCGTTCGCTGCAGTACAGGAAGCCAGGATCCATTTACCTTAAGGCTTTCCTCTTTCTTGTTCAAACTGTTCGCGTGTTTTTGTATTTCTACAGCTTCTCTGAACAAGTGCGTGTGATAGTGGTTCTCTACAGCCAGAACTTCCGTGTCGGCAAATTTTATTATGTGGTCGGTCTCATTCAGTGCGTGTTCTGCCACGGCCGATTTCTCCACCTGCCCCAACCTGCAATGTTGCTTATGCTCCTTGATCCTGGTGTTAATGGATCGTCCAGTCATTCCGACAAACTTTTCCGCATGTGCATGGTATGCGGTATATTCCCGACATTGCAAGTGGGTCTCTTTTCTCCTTCGCCGATCTAAGACACTCTTTGGTCTTCCTTGTCGGTTTGAAAATCGTCTTTACGCCATGTTTGTGCAATATACGGCCAATTCTGTCCGTCACTCTGGGAATGTGTGGCAGAAAGGCCGTACCCGACATTTCTTTTTCTGGTTCCTTACTTCGCCGAGTGTTTGGCTCAGTTACACTTCTAATATAATTTGTGGAGTACCCATTGCTCCTCAGGACAGTTTCCAGGTGTTGCATTTCTCGTTTGAGGTGTTGCGGCTCACATATTCGTCCTGCTCTTGTTACGAGCGTACTAATCATGCCTCTTTTCTGGCTCGGGTGGTGGTTTGACAGTTTGTGTAGGTATCGGTCCGTGTGAGTCGGTTTTCGATACACGCTGTGTCCCAGGTTTTCGCCGTCCCTTGTGACCAGCACATCTAGAAATGGCAGTTTCTTGTCCTTTTCTACTTCCATGGTAAATGTTATGTTGGCATGGAGGCTGTTCAAGTGTCTTAGGAAGTCACCGAGCTGTTCTTCACCATGGCTCCACACCATGAAAGTATCATCGACGTACCTGTACCACACCTTAGGTTTGCAAGTCGCCGAGTCCAGTGCCTGTGCTTCGAATTGTTCCATGAAGAAGTTGGCCACCACTGGACTGAGAGGACTACCCATGGCGACACCTTCCAGCTGTTCGTAGAAGTCTCCATTCCACGTGAAATAGCTCGTGGTGAGACATGCATGGAAGAGCTTTCTGATGTCTAGTGGATGTAGAAATACAAAAACACGCAAACAGTTTGAACAAGAAAGAGGAAAGCCTTAAGGTAAACGGATCCTGGCTTCCCGTACTGCAGCGAACGACTGTCGCAGGTAGCAAGAGGAGAACCGCACCGGAAATGACCACGGAGAAGCCCTCGGACGTTGGCGCGCCAGGTACATATAGTCTGCAGCCGCGAGCTCGGCTCCAGTTCGCCACCAGCAATGGAGGGTGAAGCTTTGACAATGCCAGCCACTCATGCTGGCGAAACGTCAGAAAAATCATTAGATGAACGTCGGCCGAAGAACCCGAGACAGAAGCCAATAGGCAGTTTGTCAACAAGTGGCCACGAAAGCCTCAAAAATTT
Organism: Schistocerca nitens; assembly: GCF_023898315.1. Taxonomy (NCBI): domain Eukaryota; kingdom Metazoa; phylum Arthropoda; class Insecta; order Orthoptera; family Acrididae; genus Schistocerca; species Schistocerca nitens. The sequence goes on from NC_064618.1 coordinate 733,571,471, forward strand.
TGTATTCAGCAACTGTTTCATCATCACATGGTGATTATATCAGACCTGTTTCCTGGTGTCCAGTCAGCAATTGTGCCATGAATATTTCAGAAATTACATCAATTCAAAATTTTATTGCTATACCGATCTGACTTTTCCTTAGTTACATGTTTAAAAGACTCATTATCAGATTCTGTCATAATTGCAATTTAATTTGCCTATCTGCTACATTTTGTGTCTGAAGAACACAATGCAACATATCAGCTATAAGAGAGATTTGGAGTTTTGAGACACTACAAAAGCAGAGTTTCTTGAAACTTTGCCATACAGCTATTTCTCACAGAGAATCTGTTCATGTGAACTAAGCCTTAAGGTGATTAAAGAGTTGCATCTGTATCCCCCTTTTTCTTAAATTAAAGAACTGAATTTGTATCCTACTTCTTCTCCTCCACCTCCTCCTCCTCTTTTAAGACACACTATCATTTGATAACTGTTGCTGAAATATCAAAGGCAATATATCATTATCTGCAACATGAATATTTATCAACACCAACTTAAGAAATCTGGAAGAAAACTGCTGATTAGTACTGGGAACTACTAAATTTACTGAACTGCTTTGGCAGCTTCAATAGAAAGCACACCAGGACATCAAGGATAAAGCTCCTGATAAATCTGGATCAACATTTTATAATTACAATCCACAGTCTTGTAAACTGTTTTTAGAAGCAGAATGATTGTTTTTTTTTTTATCTGCTGACACTGACTAGTGTTAGCGTGACTGTGATGGGAGAGTGGAACCTAAACCCTTATTGGAAGAAGACTCAAAATTTCATTATTGTTTTGCTGTAGACAAAGTGTTTCCCCGCACAAAACATGGAATGAGACTATGTCCTTAAAGCCAGTTAATTCATGGAAGGCATGTATTTAACTACATATTATCCAGGGAAGATTTGAAGAATGTTCTTTTGCCATGTTAGAGTCAAAAATCTAGGTGTACACATAATATCACCTCACTAATGTGGTAATGCAGTTGTAACTGTGACTGGATCCCGAGTCAGCGGTTTACTAGACAAGAAATTAAGGACAAGCCACGTCAATAGCTTATGGAAAAGCACATTATTGGCATAAAAATAACATGTTTGAAAGTCACACTAATTCTCATTTCACCAACCATGGATGACTCTTAAAAAAATATACTATTCCACTGAAAAAGCCTGTAAGCACAACTATTTATTCACAACCAATACAAAAGAGTTACATGTTTGCACCTGTTACTTTCATTCAGAGTAGTCACTGGCGTTGTCCAGAACCTGTTGCCAGCAATGTGGAAGGCGTAGTATACCGTTAACAGAGCCTGTTCTGTTGAAGGTGCGAATGGAGTGGTCTACTGCCTGTCGAATCTCTGGAACAGTTCTGAAGCGACTGCCACGAAGTGGTTCCTTCATCTTCAGAATCAAATCAAAGTCACAAGCACTTAAGTCACCTGCAGCCAGCTTTGGGAAAGAAGCGGCAACACTTTCTGTGAACCCACCCGTCATTATACACAACAATGCCCAGGTGCATACAGCGCAAGCTGTGGCTGCTCTGTTCGGTCGATGGGACGGGGAAGTATTGTACCACCCACTATACTCCCCAGACTTAAGTCCTTGTGACTTTGATTTGATTCCGAAGATGGAGGAACCACTTCGTGGGATTCGCTTCAGAACTGTTAAAGAGATTCGACATGCAGTAGACCACTCCATTCGCACCATCAACAGAGCAAGCTCTGCTAACAGTACACTACGCCTTCCACATTGCTGGCAATGGGTTCTACACAACACTGGTAACTACTATGAAGGAAAGTGTCAGGTGCAAACGTGTAACTCTTTTGTATCAGTTGGGAATAAATAGTTGCCACTATTTAAGTTCCAACCCTTGAATATGATAGTAAGAGAGAGCCTTCAGAATCAGATTTTAGATTGTAAGACATTTCCAGGGGCAGATGTGGACTCTGATCACAATCTATTGCTTATGAACTGTAGATTAAAACTGAGGAAGTCACAGAGAGGTAGAAAATTAAAAAGCTGGGACCTGGATAAACTGAAAGAACCAGAGGCCGTAGAGTGTTTCAGAGGGAGCATTAGGGAATAATCGACAAGAACAGCAAAGGATAAAGTAGGTAAAAAGATGAGAGCTAATAGAAGTCCTTAGGTAACACAAGAGATATTTGAATTTAATTGATGAAAGGAGAAAACATAAAAATGCAGTAAATGAAGCAGGTGAAAAGGAATAGAAACATCTCAAAAATGAGATCAATAGGAAGTGAAAAATACTAACCGGGAATGGCTAGAGGACAAATGTGAGGATGCAAAAGCATATATAACTATGGGTAAGATGGATGCCACCTACAGAAAAATTAAAGAGACCTTTTGAGAAAAGAGAACCACCTGTAACGGGCTCAGATGGTAAACCAGTCCTAAGTAAAGAAGGGACAGCCAAAAGGTGTAATGCCTATATAGAGGGTCTATACAAGGGTGATGTACTTGAGGGCAATATTATGGAAATGGAAGAAGACGAAGATGAGATAGAAAATGCGATACTGAATGAAGAATTTGACAGAGCACCGAAAGACCTAAGTAGAAATGAGTCCCAGGAGTAGACAACATTCCATTACAACTACGATAGCCTTGGGAGGGCCAACCATGACCAAGGTCTTCCATCTGATGGGCAAGACGTATGAGACAGGCAAAATACCCTCAGACTTTAATAAGAATATAATAATTCCAGTTCCAAAGAAAGCAGGTGCTGACAGGTGTGAAAATTACTGAGCTATCAGTTTAATAATTTATGGCTGCAAAATACTAACACAAATTCTTAACGGATGAATGGAAAAATTGACAGAAGCTGACCTTGGGGAAGATAAGTTTAGTGTCTGTGGAAATGTAGGAATACGCAAGGCAATACTGACCCTACGACTTATCTTAAAAGCTAGGATAAGGAAAGGCAAACCTACATTTCTAGCATTTGTACACTTAGAGAAATCTTTTGACAATATTGACTGGAATACTCTTTCAAATTCTGAATGTGTGCAGGGGTAAAATACAGGGAGTGAAAGGCTATTTACAATTTGTACAGAAACCAGAAGGCAGTTATAAGAGTCGAGGGGCATGAAAGGGAAGCAGTGGTTAAGAAAGGAGTGAGACAGGGTTGTAACCTATTCCCGGTGTTAATCTGTACACTGAACAAGCAGTAAAGGAAACCAAAGAAAAATTTGGAGTAGGAATTAAAACCCAGGGAGAAGAAATAAAATCACTGAGGTTTGCCAACAACATTGTAATTCTGTTAGAGACGGCAAAGGACTTGGAAGAACAGTTGAACGGAATCAACAGTGTCTTGAACGGAGGATGCAAGATGAACATGAGCAAACGCAAAACGAGGATAATAGAATGTAGTCAAATTAAATCGGGTGATTCTGAGGGAATTAGACTAGGAAATCAGACACTTAAAGTAGTAGATGAGTTTTGCTACTTGGGCAGAAAAATAACTGAGGATGGTCCAAGAAAAGACGATATGAAATGTAGACTAGCGATGACAAGTAAAGTTTTTCTGAAGAAGAGAAATTTGTTAACATCAAGTATAGACTTAAGTGTCAGGAAGCCTTTTCTGAAAGTGTTTGTATAAGAGTGTAACCATGTATGGACATGAAACATGGATGATAAATAGTTTCAACAAGAAAAGAATAGAAGCCTTTGAAATGTGGTGCTACAGAAGAACGCTGAAGATTTGATGGTTAGATCACATAAATGATTTGGAGGTACTGAATAGAACTGGGGGAGAAGAGGAATTTGTGGCACAACTTGACTAGAAGAAGGGATCGGTTGGTAAGACATATTCTGAGGCATCAAGGGTTCACCAATTTAGTACTGGAGGGAAGTGTGGAAGTTAAAAATTCATAAAGGGAGACCAGGAGATGAATACACTACGCATATTCAGAAGGATGTAGGTTGCAGAAGTTACTTGGAGATGAAGAGGCTCGCACAAGATAGAGAAGCATGGAGAGCTGCATCAAACCAGTCTCAGGACTGAAGACCACATCAACAACAAAGGAAGGAGCAATGCACTAAGGACACCATTGAACCAACAGTTACAACTGAAGTGTATGGAGGCTGATATTTTATTGGGTCCTTGATCAGAGACTAGCACAATAATAGAGAAATTATTTCAAGAGCCCAATGAACATGGAAGAGATTTTAAGCATCAAGTTTTTGTTATTCTGTTTAGTGTAGTGGAATCATATTCAGTACAGATTGGATGCCAGAGAGATGTTGCCAATTAGATTTTGAGAAGGGTGAGCTTGCGTGAAGAATCAGGAAGAAGGGAAGACCATTTGCTTTAAAAGAATTGGAGACTAAGATTGTGCAGGCACTGTGAGAATGCGCCTGACTTCTACTAACATGGAAGAAGACATGGAAATTCCAATTCTGCAGTTTCAAGGGAAAGATAATGGCACGAAGACACAGGGAGTTGTGAATGACACTGTTGCAGCTATTCAAGTGAAATTAGAAGTTAACAGAAGTTGCCGGGCATCAAAAGGAAACGTTTAAAGAGGTGATATCACCAAGAAGTATTTTCATCCCAGCCCAGACTAATGAAAGAATGTGTTTGCAAATTGTAACCAACCCTCATTAACGATTTTGTATAAAATCTTACTCTGTGCTATTAGCCCAAAAACTTGCTGTCCGCCAACAAATCCAGATAATGCTACACATGTGGATCATCTAGCAATTTGAAAGTAAGCGCAGCAGTCATACCAGCATTAATGTAGTGAAACAACTGTCAACATTGTATCAAATGCCAGTGTAATCAACAGGATAAAAAGTGATAACCCAAAAATTTAGAGAAGCTATTACAGTGATTTAATGGTGGCAAACTTTTAAACAGTTTTGACCTCACAAGCAATTACTAGTAATTTTTATTGCACCCAGAAAGCCAAAATACATCGCATTTCTGTACAATGGTCAGAGGCTTCAATTTAAGAGAACCTCATTTAATTTGAATGTATTTTCTGCTGGCATTATGGGAACACTCGCTCAGGTGTTTCAGCACTAAACAGTGGGGTCATCAATGCCCTTGCAGTAAATGAAGATAGGGGTGGGGAAAATCTATTAAAAATAAAGAATTTTAAAGCCAAGTTGTATCGACAGATGTCAGGAGACGTGCAATACCATCCACAAAATTTAGATAGAAGAAAGCACAGTAACTAGATAAAAATCGAAGATAATATACCAGTACAAACATATTCAAAAGACTGCCAGATTACTGTGGCTGGTTCACTACTCAGAAATAATAAGTGACCAAGTCACTACATGACATTCTAAAATCGCACACCTAGTATTTTTAACGAGTCCTGACATCACACAAAGCCTTAAAACATGAACTACTCTCACCTCATTAGCAGTCAAAATAGAAGGCAGGTCCTGTAGGAGACCCAGTTCTGCCGTCAGGTTGTAATATAGAACAGATTCAACAAGGATGTCATATTGACAACTGATGTCCACATTTCTTACACACTGTCGGCAACTGGAAATGTATAAGATAGCCATGTGTCAATGGGCAATGTCCCACTCCATGCCTTGTAAGTGCTACTTCTTCAGCTTTTCGCAGCCAGAAAGAAGTAAGCTATGGTCACACTGAAGGCTTCACCTGTCACAGTTTACAGCTCGACACCAGCAGCCACTAAGCCTCCCACCAACATGTGATCTTTCAGCTCAATTTGTGGTAACAGCCTACAGAGGGACCGAACAGTGAGCAGGAGGTGTAAGGGTGACCGGTAGCAAGAAGGGCACTTTGGGAATAAGAGCAGATAAGAAAGTTCTTGCCGTGATGCCATCTTATCTGCTCTCACAGTGCCTTCAGGATATCAAACGATTCAGCATAACAACTGAAAACTGCTTTTGGAGCCCTATCAGGATAAAGTCTGAGAACATCTATCTGCATCTACATCTAGACTCTGCAAACCACTCCAGGTGCATGGTAGGCGGTACGTCCCATTGTACCAGTTACTAGGGTTTCTTGCTATTCCACTCACGTATGGAGTGTGGGAAGAATGATTGTTTGAGTGCCTCTGTGTATACAATACGTATTCTAATCTTATTCTATGTGAGCAATAAGTAGGGGTTTGTGGTTTACTATTACAGAAATCATTTAAAGCCTGTTCTTAAAACTTTGGTAACAGTTCTTGGGTCGCTCAGTTGGTAGAGCACTTGCCCGTGAAAGGCAAAGGTCCCGAGTTCGAGTCTCAGTCCGGCACACAGTTTTAATCTGCCAGGAAGTTTCATATCAGCGCACACTCCACTGCAGAGTGAAAATCTCATTCTGGAAACATCCCTCAGGCTGTGGCTAAGCCATGTCTCTGCAATATCCTTTCTTTCAGGAGTGCTAGTTCTGCAGGGTCCACAGGAGCGCTTCTGTAAAGTTTGGAAGGTAGGAGATGAGGTACTAGCAGAAGTAAAGCTGTGAGGATGGGGCATGAGTCGTGCTTGGATAGCTCAGTTGGTAGAGCACTTGCCTGCAAAAGGCAAAGGTCCCGAGTTCGAGTCTCGGTCTGGCACACAGTTTTAATCTGCCATGAAGTTCCACAAAATTTCCTCATCATCAATTTGTAATCCTGTATGAACAGCCAATAAGTGTTTTGTCTCATCATTATAGTCACACACGTTAGAGTCCTGATTGTCTACAGTAAGGTAGTTCATGACACTCCTGTCCTAATGCTGTGCACAGTGACAGTACATCTGTGATTGGATGGTGGTGGTGGACCAATTAGGATTCCTGGGCTGGCAGACCTTTATTATAGGTGGTGTGTTAGGTTGCTGTCTGTACATAAAAACAATAAGTTGTTATTACACTTATCAGGCTTACCACAAGTAATGGGGGATTTGGATTTAGAGAAATCAAAATAAAACGTTTAATTTAAATCCTTGATTGCTTTAGATGAATTTCAAACGTTTATTATTTGATAGACAAGATTAATGGACAATTTCAGTAATTCAGCATTATTTTTGTCCGCAGTTTTGACTAATAGTTCTGGATTAAGACCATAAAAATAAAAAGAGTAAAAATTAAGAATTTAATGTTGAATTTAACATAATGCACTTTGGACACTTCAGAAAACATCCCTGAAAGATAGCAGTGTCATCGTTTGCTGCTTTAGGGGATAGGTTTCAACTTAATTATCTCATATAAATTATCCCATCCATCACAAGCAGCATGTGCCATCTATCATAGGTGTTTTTCCATACAGTGTTTATGTATGAAAAAAAACAATCAGAATTAAAATATAACTTACGGAATTCAGTAGATCTTGAACATGACTCAATGAAATGAGAGTCTTTCTTTACTATAAAAAACCAATGCATGATTTTAGTGATATGTGGAAGAGCTTTCATTGTAAAAAAGAAATTATTGCAGAAGAACTTGGTGATGCTTACTAGTTTCCATATTTCCTAGCTGTGCTACTGAAAACAAGCTTAATAATGAACTGTTTGTCAATAATGGTGGGCAATCATTGAAACAATGAACTGTTTGCCAACTTGCCAGACTACTGTTAACCAATATCACCCGCAAGTGTAATTTCTCTAAGATGATGGTGATAAACGAAAGGGGAAAAAAAGTTGCAGAATATTTCTATTCTCTACATGTTATTTCAGTGCCTTAGGATTTCATTGAAACTATGCACAGTCATGACTTCCATATTTTTAACTTCCTCTCATATGCTCATTCACTCATGGAATGCCTGGTATAATATGTGTTATATCAGTATTAGAACACAGTTAAATGACTTACAATAAATGGGAGTAATACAAATATATTTTGGGGTAATTAGATACAAGCTACATAATGAAGCAATTTGCAGCACGCTTTGATCTTGCACACACTGCATTTGTAGAGGTCGCAAATAGTGATTTTTGACTATTTCGGAATTTTCAAAATCCGAAAAGTCAGTATGTGCATGCAAGTGACACAATCAGATTTGTTTTATGAATTCAGCCTTATCACCTCTCTATACACACCAAATATTGTTTCAGTACTATCATTCACACACAAGATAAAAAATACCGGAAACTTGCAAAAATGTGATAACTTGTGTAGCTGTATTACTTCTCAACCATGAACCACTGCAACACATCCTTGCTTTCTCCTAAAAGGGAGAGGTGATACCTTTCAAATGAGATCAACCTTTTGGCTGTATCTGATTTAAGGAGCTAGGTGGTCACACATGGTAGCACATCTTTTTGGAGGGTGGTTGGTTGGGGGGGGAGAGGGGGAGACCAAAATTGTAAGTTTGGGAGGGCCTAGCTCAGTCCCCCAAGGGGACTCACATTTCAATGTGTGACTTATGAACTTACCTTAGTGCAGGTATTAACTGTACAAAATTTCATTAACATTTATAACCATGATGCAACCCCCTTCTGATGACTTGCAATGGATGTTAGAGAAAAAGCCCTCAGTAACAACACAAAGAAAGATGTATGGAAAAGAAGTATCAACAGACATCAGAAAGTAACACTGATGAGAATCCCTGCTTTTTCAGCAGGTTTCATTGGTGAAGTCTCTGATTATGAGCTGAGTATCATCATCTAGAATAAATGTTTTGATAAGAAATGGGTTCCTGCGGGATACGGTCTTTCATTGGTTCTTACCACACCCCTCTCCTTCAGGTTTGTAGCAGGCAAAGGTGGGGAGGGGCACACTAACATCATCAAGTTTTGATGCTGTCTGTCCGTTCCATCCATTGTCTGTACCACTCTCAGCGCAGGGATAGCAGAGTTATTCTTACAGAATTTGTTATGCTGATACAACACCCTATAATGAACAAAGTTAGGAACCACTGTGTCAATGGACAAGATTATCATGTACTCTTTACTAGCATCTCCTTGAATAGTACTCAACGACATGGAGGCAGTTCAAAATTGAACATGTGACCTTCATTGAGGCAGTGCTCTTTCACTGCAGATTTGTGTGTTTAGCAAAGGCGAATGTTTCTTATATGTTCAACACAGCAATATGTCTGGATGATGTCTTGGCATCCACACTTCCAGCCAATATTTGAAAACTTGTGGGTCCTCTAATATCTTTGATGGTATCCACCATTTCCTTAACTCTGGATTTTGGACATAACGTAACATATGTGGATATTTGTTCTGAAGATAGTTTCTAGAAGGTGTTTCATCCTGTCAGGCAGATCGCTTGATCTCTATGAGATATGATGGGAAATACAGTATTGGAGAGTAGAAGCTAGTGCAAATCCTATCACTTATGTAAAAATCTCCGAGAATTACTTTTTACTGGTACACAGACTGTCACAGTAGATCACCTGAATTCTTTTTATGAACAGTAAGTCTGGTTACCTGATATTTCACCAGGAAGATTAGCTATCAATTATGTACTGATGTAGGGCTCACTGGAAAGAGAATGCACCAGAGATGCAAAGAATCTGGAAATAATGAAAAGACAAGGATGCGAGGAAAAAGAATACATTTGTTCGTGCTGAGATAAGAATTCAGATGAAACAATACAACATCACAAGAAACAATACTGATCCTACAAATTCTCTTGGAAAATAGGTTAAGGAAAGGCAAACCTACTTCTCTAGGATTCATAAATTTAGAGAAAGTTTCTCACAATGTTGTCTGGAATACTCTGACGTTCTGCAGGCAGAGGTAAAGTACAGGGAGCAAAAGAGTATTTACAACTTTCACAGAAACCAGACAACAGAGTCAAGGGGTGTGAAAGGAAAGCAGTGGTTGAGAAGAGAGTGAAGCAGGGTTATAGCCTATCCCTGATGTTACACAATGAGTGCACTGAGCAAGCAGTAAAGCAAACAGAAGAAATAAAAACTCTGAAGGTTGCTGATGACATAATTCTGTCAGAGACAGCTAAGGACTCTGATGAACGACTCGACAGAATGGAGAGTGTATTGGAAGAGGGCTATAACATAAAAATAATAAAAGCAAAACAAAGATAGTGGAAAGTAGATGAATTAAATCCAGAAATGCTGAGAGAATTAGGATTAGGAAACAAGACTTTAAAAGTAGTAGGCGAGTTTTGCTATTTGGGCAGCAAAATAACTGATGATGGTTGAAGTAGAGAGGGTCTGAAATGTACACTGGCAATGGAAAGAAATGCTTTTCTGAAGAAGGGAAATTTGTTAACAATGAATAAAGATTTATACATCAGGAAGGATTTCCTGAAAGTATATGTATGAAGTGCAGCCATATATGGAAGTGAAACATGGATGATAAACAGTTTAGACAAGTAGATAATAGAAGCTTTTGAAATACTGTGCTAAAGAAGAATGCTGAAGATTAAATCAGTATATCACATAACTAATTAGAAGGTATCCAATAGAATTGGCGAGAAACGAAATTTGTAGCACAATATGACTAGAAGAAGGTGTCGGTCGATAGGACACATTCTGAGACATCAAGGGATCGCCGATTTAGTGCTGGAGGGACGTATAGAGGGAAAGAACGTATAGGGAGACCAAGACATGAATATAGTAAGCAGATTCAGAAACATAGGACCTAGTCGCATGGATAGTTGTATCAAACCACTTTTGGATTAAAGACGACAACAACAGCAACCTCGAAGACACATTCCAGTACCTGTATTTTATATGCTGACAATAACTGTAAAGTTGGAAAAACCCAAGATAGCTTGACAAAGCTGCTGTGATTTGATACAGTTATTGCATCAAGAATATTATATCAGCACGTACTACAAAGCCAAACCTTATAGATAAAGAAAAACACAATGCTTATAAAATAATTTTCGCATTGGCAGCATCAAATAGTAAGCATTGCAATGCAAATGGATCCCTTTTGCTCCAGTAGACATCCAAAGTGCACTTTTATTTTGAGTTAAAATTAGATATTTTAATAATTATGTTTTACTGACTATGGGCCAACACAAACTTCTTAGTAACATACCTCAAATCTGAACTGTCTGCTAGGCACATCAACACCTGCTATATCTACAAGATTGGCAAACTGTGCATTGTGATGGTCCTTGAGGAATTGTAAAACTGGAACTACACCCTCTGGGACAATCAATACTTCAAGTTCATCACCTGCTGTCAGCTGGACTTTCTGCACAAACTTTGGAAGACATTCTGCTACATAACAGCCATAATCACTCAATTGTGCACGTTGTGCAGCATCAAATTTACGAGCAGTTGCTGTAATATTAATGTCACATTAGACAAGGTAGACATATACATGTATTATCCAATACATTATATCATGAACTGAAAAAAAAAACTAATTAAAGGTGTATTATGCAAACAACCAAGGCAAACTGATTGCATATTTCTACTACTGGCCATAATTCTCTTCCTGTATGAAGAAAATAAACAAGAACAATATATGTAAATAAAAATGGGTGACTTACGCCTAGTTTCTGCTGCAGCTGCTGCATTATCATGTTTACGTCTAAGATGGATGGGAACACCACTCAGACAGCCTGTAGGGAATTGTACATTGACAGCTTTCAAATACGTTGTCTCTATCCCCACTAAATTCTATACATATCGTACTATTCAAGTTGTAAGTGAAAAATATAGGAACGTACTTTCACTGGCATACGATTAATTCATCAAAGGTTCAACAGCAAACTGAAGTGTGGTATTTGGATGTTACTTAATAACAAACACCAATGGAATGTTTTCAGCATATTAATAGTCTAATCCTGGCTCTTATATAGAGATACAAAAACTGCTGCCCGTTTTAACAAATATAACACACGAAATGAAAATTCATATAGATACGTATTTATTAGTGTGCTTACCAGTCTGAGACACCGTTGTTCTAAATAATCCACATACATTTCTAATCACAGACACAGCCATGTCTCATATAATAACACAAACACCCACAGGCTTATTAGGTTTCGGGCTTTCTGCTAGATCTAAGATGTTACACAGTCAAAGATATTTCTATTGCAGCAATAATTGCATTGCATTAACATATTTGTTAAAGTGCCGTCACACCTCCTTAGCAGCAATTAAATGGCTCGTTGGAAACTTCGTCGCAATAACTCACGCACGATCTGTTTTGAGAAATCAGTGTCTGGTTTAGTTTCTGATACCGATGAATGTTGATCACCGGCATCTCGGCAGTGAGTAGGCAGTTTTTATCCTAAGTTCAATCGTTTGAATTTCTAGTAAATATGTGAAAATAGGGTTATTTTCTGCAATTTACAAGAATTTGTTGGCTGCGCAATTTGCAAAAATTTGTTGGCTGGTCTTGATGAGTGCCAAATGAAATGTTGCACTGTTACTCGAAACGGAAAGATGGCTAACATAATTTATTTATTGATCCATTCGTACAGAACATGCCTTGTATGAATGTCACCAAAAGTTGAAATACTCGTTCTTGAAAGGATTATCATAGCTTAACATCCCTTTAACGATGAAGTTATCACACATGTAAAGTACCTGACAAACGTTTCAAAACCAAGGTCAAAAGCAGATAAAAACCATGGTAGACATGTACTACAGACTGACAAATTTGAAAATCGGTATAGTTTTATAATATATACAGTAGTATGAAGACTAACTATGCCAGATTAGCCTACGTTGAATGTAGGGAAATACGGAAGCGTCCGATCTAACCCGTCGGCTTTGACCCATGACGTCACAAATATAGCGGAAACGACAATTCCAATATGGTGGATATAGAAACGTTGCATACGTATCACAAAGACGAAAACACATAGAAAAACAACACACACAAAGGTTTCACAAGAACAATCTGCTAACATTGATAGCAAACAAAGATAATAATAAACAAGTGGTACTCAAGGCCAGGCAGGGGGGGGGGGGTTGCGCCCCCCCCCCCCCTGACCCCCCCCCCCCCCCCAAAAAAAAACTCCCAACCTAACCTCGTATTCAGGGCTACGCTACAGATCAATGTGTAGGTCAATCAAAAGATAAAAAAAAGAAACATATATAAAAAAACAATATTGATTCATTAGACATAACGAGTAGCGACAAAACATATAGACCATAAAGATTGAACAATCTAATGGCAAACTGATAAAAGCCTCATAGACGACGTTAAAACAAAAAGTACAGTAAAAAGGTAAACTATATATTACAGGCCCTAACACTCCTACTAAGGTAACGTCAACGAGGCAACATCTACAAACACGCCACACTCACAAACCAAACTCCGCGCCGTAATGACGTCACACACCACAACACCCTTACGTCACGGGTCAAAGCCGACGCGTGAGATCGGATGTTTCTGTTGACCCGAATGTAGAAATGTGTATAAAGGACAAGTAATGTTCAGTAAATAAGATAAAAAATCAGTAGTTTCATATCTCAGTGAGGAACTTCCACTTTCAGCACATGGCAGGAATATGTAGAGAACTATGACTCATGTTTAAAAGAATAGTTGACTATGAACTGGATAGATATGTACCTGGTAAAAATAGTTCATAATGGGAAGGACCTCCATCGTATACAGTCACTGTAAAGAAACGTCCAAAGAAATGACTACTGCATAATAAGTATCAAACAAAGCATAGCGTTATAGTTAATAAGATGCTGAATAAGACGCGTTTGGCTGTCAAGACAGTAGTGCGTGATACCTTCGACGATTGCTGTAGCAAAATACAGTCAAATAATATTTCGCAAAACCCAAATAAATTCTAGTTGTCTATAAAGGCTGTCATTGGATGTTTATGGGTAAATTACCCCAGAGAAGGGAACTTACACCAGCTATGAGTGGACTCAAGGAAGGGAGGATGTCAATCACTTTGTAGGAGTTTATGGATAAGTAGCTCCAGAGAAGGGAACTTATACCAGGTTTGGATGGGCCCAAAGAAGGGAGGATCCCAACCACTTTAGGGGACGAGAGGTACATCACGTCAGTGAGGGTGGAAGTTAGAGAAAAGAGTACCTAATCTCTGGAAGGGCAGTGCTGACAAATAATTATGAGTATCATTATTTGCACAGGGTAAGTACCCTGGGTAAGGGAGTATTTCCTCCAGACTGATTAAATAAAATTATTAAAGTTAAATAATTTACCTGTTTCCAAGAACACAGTGTAATCTCAGAGTGTTCTGACGTTTGATCCTAGAATTGCAGAAAATATTTACCTTCTACAAGAAAGAAATAAAGAAATTTTCGTAATAAGGTATAATAAAATGTGTGTTAATGGTAAAACCAAATACAAAGGAATGTTTACTGCAATGATAAAATTAAAGAAAAACTGAAAACAATAGCGAAGCTATTGTGTCTATTTATGTAATACTTTTATAATAATTGAAGTTGAATGAGTGGTTACAACATCTTTTCTCTTAGTGGCGGGATACGTGCTGATAGCCGACCTTAGTGACCGAGCGGTTCTAGTCGCTTCAGTCTAGAATCGCGCGACCGATATGGTCGCAGGTTCGAATCCTGCCTCGAGAATTGATGTGTGTGATGTCGTTAGGTTAGTTAGGTTTAAGAAGTTCTAAGTTCTAGGGCACTGATGACCTCAGATGTTAAGTCCCATAGTGCTCAGAGCCATTCGAATGTACTGATACATCCCATTCCTTAATGAGAGATATCATGCCCTTAAATACGTATGTCAGAGAAAAGACGTTCATGACTGTGAGTAGTCAATAAGTGGTGAGTACCCCACTCTTGTGAGGTGTTTAAATTGTAGGTTCTGATATCAAGAGCTAATGATCCAGTGACTGTACAAAAGTGGGTAGCAGTCAGACGACCCTATCTGCTCAGGTACAGTAAGGAGTTCCATGGAGTGGGCAGTGCAGAAGAAAAAGCGCCATGAAATCTAAGAACACGAAATTTCAAAGATAATAAATGTATTGTAATTGTTAATTATCAAGTTGAATATCAGATCTGTAATGTACATAGTACAGAGAGGCAGTAGCTGTTCTCATTTATCATGTACTGACTTGTAATTTTGAAGGTAATATAAAAGGTGAGTTGAATCTCACTTCCTATTTATGTAGCGGAGTGAATGAGAATGAGAAGTTAATTTTCAGCAGCTTTATCTGCAGCCTGTAAGGAGACGAAGTCTGTAGGAAGAAGGCACACGGATTCAGGGCAAAGACTACCATGAACCTGGTTAATAATACTTGATGGCGACCAAATATTCAGTAAGCAGCATTGATTGTGCGACGCTAATTCGGAAAGCAGGTTACAATAATTTTTTGAAGAGGACAAAATTAATTCATTTTAATATAATTTACACTCGTTGTAGTATAGGTCTTGCATTATTTTTTCACATAATCACCATTTACCTCAATACCTTTTGTCATCATTGGGACGAGTATCATAGATGTCTCCTGCCGCCTTTTTCAGCCAGTTCTTCACTTCGATTTTCACTTAGTCGTCGTCGGAAAAGCGTTTTCAATAAAGGCGTTCTTTCAATTTAGTGAACTGATTATAGCCACTAGGTGTGAGATCAGGGCTGTGAGAGGTAAATTATCCCAACCAGACGAAGTAACAACTCTTTGTGTTGCGTGAGCGCTGTGCAGACGCGCATTGTCATGAACAAAACAGACTCCTGTTGTCAGCATCCCGCGACGTTTGTTTTTTATGGCTTGCGAAGTTTCTTCGTGGTCTCACAATATCTTGCAGCATTTATTGTTTCATGTCTTTCCAAAAAATCAACGAGCAGAATCCCTTTTTAATGTCCTAAAACACTGACACCATGATTTTCCTTGCTGTTTTCTGAGTTTCAAATCTAGCAGTGGGGGATATATATTGCATGTTGGGGATTGTGGAAAACAGTGCCATCGTTTTCATAATGTAGAAATGGAATGATTTATCTGACATCCAAAAGGGCATGATCATTGGCTTTCCAACCAAGTGTGGAAGAATTCCTGAAAGTTTGTAAACTGTTCATGTGCTGCTTTGGTTAAAGTATACCATATATGGCAAAATGGCACTATCCCAAACAGGCACCGAGGCAACTTTGATACACCATGGGCCATAGATGGCATTGGTGAACGACAGCCGTTGAGATGTGTAGGAGCGAACAACCAACTGATGAGCAACTAATCACCCAGACGAACCAAAAGCTACCAACATTGTCTCCCCAGTGACTGTTCAGCGAAAGTTACTGTTTATGTGTCTCAACAGCAGGTGCATGGTCCATGCACCCATGTTGACAGCTGTTCCTTGCGACAAAGGCTAGAATTTGCACGCCAGTGCCGCAACTGGACGTCAACTGACTGGTGACAGGTGACCTTTCAGATACATCACATTTTGTGCTCCATTGGACAGTGGCGACACACTGCAACAATCGTTGGAGGGCTCTAAGCCAGAGAAGGGATCATTGTGGCCTGGGGAATGTTTTTGTGGCATTCTCTGGGTGATCTCGTCATTTTGGAAGGCACAATGTGTCAACCCAAGTATAGATCTATCCTTGGGGATCATATCCAACCCCACATGCAGTTTGTTTTTCCTCAGAACAATGGCACCCATCAGCAGACCAGTGTAATGTGTCACACAGCTCGCATTGTATGTGTATTGTTCAAAGAGCACCAAAATGAGTTTACCATACTCCCATGGCCACCAGACTCCCTAGGTTTGAACCCAATTGAGTTTCTGTGTGACCACCTCCAATAGGCAGTTTACACTGTGTACCCTCAGACGAGAAGTCTAGCATAACTGACTCTCTTCCTGCATGTCTCACAGCAGTCTGCACCAGTGTGCGATTTGTGCTTTTACCAGTGGGGGGGATGTCTTAGGGGGTTAGTATAATTACATATGTTACTAGCTTGGACCGTGGCGTTACCCATGGTTAAACAGTTATTTATAAACAGATGTTAATGCCGAAACTCACTATTCACACGTATGCACTGTCAGAAAAGCCATCCCTTGTTATATCTTTAAAAGTACATTATAGGTAAAGCTTATTTACATATCATATATATACAGGTATACGACGGGAATTCAAAAAGTAAAGGCACATTTGTGAAAAGCTGCACTTATTCTGATGATAGAAAACTGAAACATGCGTTATTTTTCTACGTAACCTCCCTGGACTTCAATACAGTTTTCCCGACGTTTTACGAGTTTTTTTTAAATACGTTTTTCGGTTGCATCTGTAACCAATTTTGCACCGCAGCAATGACGCCTTCATCACTTTCAAATCTTCTTCCCTGTAGTGCTTCCGTTAAGGGTCCAAACATGTGAAAATCACTTGGAGCCAGGTCTGTACTGTATGGTGGATGCTCCAGCACCTCTAATCTCAACTCATTGACGGCTGTCCTTTTGGCAGAATGTGGGTGAGCGTTATCTTGCTGCAGGATGACACCTCTTCACAGTTTTCCACGACGTTTGGGTCCGATTGCAGGTTTTAGTTTCGTACGCAACACATCACATCCACCATACAATACATATCTGGCTCTAAAGCCTCGTTTACGCTGGGGCGACGTCTTGCAACATTGTGGCATGCTACGGAAATGTGGCGTGCGTCGCCTTGTAGCATGCTACAAAAGGCAACATCTTGCGGCGTATGTTGCATGCGGCAGGTTAATTTATACCAAAGCAACAGAATTTGTGCCACACGTGTGTCGGTCTTGCAGTATAAAGGATGATAAAGTATCGCAGCGGCGGCCTACTTGGTACTTGCACACGCAGCTAACAACGGAAATGAAAACCAAAGGAAAAGAAAACGATGGTGGAAGAGAAGAGTATCTAAACAAGGTCCACGAAATAGTATCCTGGGAACTAGAAGCAGACGATGGTGCGTTACTTAGTAATGTGTGCTTTCGTCCCAGGCGCGTTAGTGCGCGCCATACTGTTGCCAAAAGGTGGCCTAACGGTGAATGTTTGCACAGGTACCGGGCCGGTCACCACCCTGTGTCAGGGCCCAGGGTGGGACTTTCAGCCCCCAGCTCACCCAACTCTGCGGTACGACTGCTGCGATATGACTGCCACACTACTTCCCTCGCAAGCTCGCAAGTAAACGGGTGACGCACCATAGACGAAAGCATCAATGACAACATGAGAATGATGATTTAGTTCTAAATGTTTTGAAATGCTTAACTACTACATAACACTTTTTCAGAATCAATAAGCAAACATATTAATAGTATTAATAGTAAGACTGTATTAAAAACTTTCAGTGTTCGGCTCTACAAATTTAAATTATATGTAAAGTTTTACTTCAGTGCGTGGGAAATAAACATCCCAGGTTGGGATGCACAAACTAAAGTCAGAGGAGGGGATGGCTTGATGCAGAGGGGGGGGGGGGGAAGTACCCCCCATCCCCCCCCTTCAAATCGCACACTGGTCTGCACTGCAAAAAGATGGTTATTCAGACTGTTGGCAGGAGGTCACATTAATGACTAATGGGATTTGACACTGATCTGAGTGCATGAGTTTTCCCTCATCCTGTGTGTGTGTGTGTGTGTGTGTGTGTGTGTGTGTGTGTGTAATGAACACACCCTGTATCTGCCTACACAACACACACACACACACACACACACACACACACACACACACACACACACACACACACAGGGTGAAAATCGTGCACTCTGACTTCACAGAGTGATTCCCCACATGCTGGCAATACAAAAATCTCTAAATTTGGTCCTATGCATATTTCCGCCAGTAAATGGACATTAAACATTGACAATCTGGCAACACTGTAGTTACATGTATGGTAACCACCTCTGTCAGCAAAGAGGAGTACTGATGTGCAGTTGGTGCAGTGCACATTGTTTTGTGTTAGCAAGCAGGAGGTTGAGGGTTCGATTCTGTGTCAAGTCGTATTTGTTTTCATTTGATAAATGTAGTCTGCATGGTATGGTATCTGGCATCTTAATCGTCATACACACCGAGCGAGATGGCGCAGTGGTTAGCACACTGGACTCGCATTCGGGAGGACGACGGTTCAATCCCGCATCCGACCATCCTGATTTGCTTTTTCCGTGATTTCCCTAAATCGCTTCAGGCAAATGCCGAGATGGTTCCCTTGAAAGGGCACAGATTTCCTTCCCTAATACGAAGAGACCAATGACCTCACTATTTGGTCTCTTCCCCCCCAAAAAACCAATCCAATCCAATCCGATCCAATCGCAATACTGAAATTACAGTGGATCTTCTACAAACATTTGCACTTACGTACTAAGAACACATAAATGGAAGTACAATCGTTTTCGTTGCTCAGCTTTTAAAGAGGTCTTTTGCATGTCGTGGATGCGAATTGTTTCTCAAGACTGCATCTAATAGTTTCCAAACCTGTTTTCGGTGTACCCTCCCCCAGTGGTCCCATTAGTACCAACTATTATTCTTGCCACGTTTAGGTCTATTAAATTTCGTAAGGGCCTTACGACACCAGCAGTTCTAGCAACGTGCTTTGAAAATAATTTTCAAACTGGGTTACCATTTGTATGTATTATCACCATGGAACCACTAATTATGCCTTTCAGCACTGAGTCTGGTAAGTGCATGCTGTTTAGTAAGTTTCTCCATGTGTTATTGTTATCATGATCATGATGGTGATCAACATCATAATCGATGGAGATGTGGAAACATCAAGTGCGTTACGTCAGGAAATCTGTGTAATTCGAAAACGAACATTTCACAGTTAGCAGTGTCAGGCTGAATCAAGCAGAATAAAGATGCAAGACAGATGATGTACCCATTAGGTGGAAAAGCCCATTGTGACAAATGACATGTTTACACTGTATGTGGTGTTCGCCAGATAGGGACTAATTGTTAGCAGAGTGACACACCCATGACAGACTCCATACACATTCGTGCACATATCATATTTTCTTATTCTAAAACAATGAGGCAGATGTATGCAATACACAAAGGATGAATATGTGGATATGCTTGTGGTCATTGGTGCATCTGATAACTGGGCTGGTGTTGCTGCTCACGAATATGCTGCTAGATATCCTGGTCGACGTCATCCAGATGAAAACTTGTTTCACCATCTGGAGCTTCACCCTCAGGACACAGGTTCTCTTCTTCCATCATCACTTGACAGAGATCGTCCATGGACTCACCATACTCCAGCTATTGAGGAAGTTGCTCTGGAGGTCATACAACAAGATCCCCAGCGCAGTACATGTAGCATAGCAAGGAAGCTGTGTGTCTCGCAACACACGTGCTGCATGAGCATGGACTGCACCTGTATCATTAGTCTTTAACGCGAGACCTGTATCCTGCAGACCGCTATCTGCAGATGTAATTCTGTGTATGGTTCTGACAACAACAGGAAGCCAATGACGACTTCATAAACACTGTAATATGATTAGATGAAGCAGCTTTCACTCGTCAGAGTGTCTTCAATATGCACAATACCCACCCTCAGTGTGATATTAACCCACACATCACCCTGACCGTGGATATTGAGTTCGCTTTGACATCAATGTCTGAGCCTTAATATTGCGACACAAGAGTTTGGATCCCTACTTGTTGCCTGACTTGTTGACTGCACAAAGGTATCATGCACTCCTCTCAAACTATTTCCCTAATGCACTGGAAGATGTTCCACTTCATGTTTGGCAGAAGCTAATGTTCCAATATGATGGTGCCCTGCACCTCTACGCTTTGGAATTATTGGGCCACGATATTTAGACCAAACATTTCCACAGAAATGACTCAGACGGAGAGCTCCAGTTATTTGGCCTCCATGTTCACCTGACCTAAATCCCCTGGATTTCCTCCTGTGGGGACACTTGAAGGAGCACATGTATTCTACTATACCAACACATGTGGGAGCACAGATAGCATGTGTTCATATTGCTCTTGTATCTGTAGAGGCAGCCATGTTGGGAAGAGTCTGGAGCTGTATCATCCAGTGGGTTGCACAATGTTTGGATGTAGAGAGGGTCGCTTTGATCATACACTCTGAGGACAATGTACTCTTCTGTAAACGTCATATGGTCATTAATATGGAAATTATCATCATCACTGGTTGCTAATGTGTCATATCTGAGCACATATACTGCATGCATTATGATGATGTTGCTTTATTTAACTGTGCAGTCATCTTTAGCATATTGAAATTGGTATTGTTTTTGTAGTTATTCTGTTCTGTGACAGGTCATTTGTTTCAACTGTCTATTACTGACTTATCTAACCACGTTTTTGTTATGTTCCCAGTTACAAAACACTGTGCTATGTAAATGTGAGATATGCATGGCTTAAGAAACAGTGTACACTATATCATTATATGGCAGAATGAAACTGGCAAATTAAAAACAAGTATGCCTCGACCAAGAATCGAACTCTCGACCTCCTGCATGCTAACCCAAAATGCTATCTACTGCACCAACTGCACAGAACTACTCCTATATGCGGACAGGTAGTTCCCGTACATGTGATTACCGTGTTGCCACATTGCCAATCTTTAACGTCCATTTACTGCCAGAAATATGTTCAGGAGAATATTTTGTGAGAGATATTTTTGTATTGCTAGTATCGCATTATGAATCCTTGTGCATGCAGTTTTCTTCAGCCTGTATGTACACCTTGTGATCAAAAGTATCTGGACACCTGGCTGAAAATAACTTACAAGGTCATGGCGCCCTCCATCGGCAATGCTGGAATTCAATATGGTGTTGGCCCCTTAGCCTTAATGACCGCTTCCACTCTCGCAGGTACACTTTCAATCAGGTGCTCGAAGGTTTCTTGGGGAATGACAGCACATTCTTCACAGTGCTGCACTGGGCAGAGGTATCGATGTTGGTCAGTGAGGCCTGGCACAAAGTTGGTGTTCCAAAACATCCCAAAAGTGTTCTGTAGGATTCAGGTCAGGACTCTGTGCAGGCCAGTCCATTACAGTGATGTTATTGTCGTGTAACTACTCCGCCATAGGCCGTGCATTATGAACAAGTGCTCGATCATGTTGAAAGGTGAAATCGCCATCCCCGAATTGCACTTCAACAGTGGGAAGCAAGAAAGTGCTTAAAACATCAATGTACGCCTGTGCTGTGATAATGTCAGGTAAAACTACAAGGTGTGCAAGCCCCCTCCATGAAAAACACTACCACACCATAACACCACCGCCTCCGAATGTTATTGTTGGCACTTCACATGCTGGCAGATGACGTTCACTGGGTATTTGCCATACCCACACTCTGCCGTCGGATTGCCACATTGTGTACCATGATTCGTCAATTCACACAACGTATTTCCACTGTCGAATCTTCCAATGTTTACACTCCTTACACAAAGCAAGGCGTCGTTTGGCATTTACCGGCATGATGTGTGGCCTCTGAGCAGCTGCTTGACCATGAAATCCAAGTTTTCTCACCTTCTGCCTAACTGTCATAGTACTTGCAATGGATCCTGATGCAGTTTGGAATTCCTGAGTGACAATATGAATAGGTGTCTACCTGTTACACATTACGACCCTCTTCAACAATCAGCAGTCTCTGTCAGTCAACAGACGAGGCCACCTGTACGCTTTTGTGCTGTATGTGACCCTTCACATTTCCATTTCGCTATCACATCGGAAACAGTGGACCTAAGGATGTTTAGGAGTGTGGAAATCTCACGTACAGACCTATGACACAAATGACACCCAATCACCTGACCGCGTTCGAAGTCTGTGAGTTCCGCAGAAGCCCCATTCTGCCCTCTCACGATGTCTAATGATTACTGATGTTGCTGATATGCAGTAGGTGGCAGCACAATGCACCTGATATGAAAAATGTATGTTTTTGGGTGTGTCTGGATACTTTTGATTACGTAGTGTACATACAGACACATACAGGTGAAGACATTGAAATGTCTCGAAGACTACACATCGGATCATGCCGTGTGTGGCTGGTGCATATTAACATTGAAATCTTCAATAGGAACCCCTGTTTGTTTATTGCAGATTATGATTATACGTCAAAATCCACACACACACACACACACACACACACACACACACACACACACACACACACACACACACACTCTCTCTCTCTCTCTCTGTCTCTCTGTCTCTCTGTAGGCCTGTAACTTGTGAATTTTTATTTCACTCTATTTTATTGTTGTTTAAATTTCACTTTGTATTGTTTTATTTAAGGGTAGACTTAGTCTTTAGTAATCTGGTTCTTTGTCACAGGATGCACCAGATCCTCTATCTCCACTGAATACAGACACAAATGAGGATGAAATAGGTAAACTCGAATTAGACTCAGGAGACTGCAGTACATTTGAAGAAATTCCTACACCAGGATTATCTTCCTCGTTCATTAGCGCTCCATCAACATCAGAAGGTGTTTCTACCTGCAAGTCTATAAAGAAACCAATGAAAGAAGATCCATTATGGGCAATGATTATTAAGCTACATCAGATGGAAAGAGATGATGCTACTGAGGTAACACAACTGGTAATGTGTATACTGAGATGGATCAAGTGAAGAGAACCGGCACAGAGAAATTTGCAGATGTCTTGTTTGATGTCCAGCTTAAGAATCTCATTAGATACACTACACTAACAGCACTGGAAGTCCAAGTAATTTTCGACAGTCTATGCCCAACATGCAACGATCTCAAAGGTCTACTCAATTTCGAGGTGATCAAATAAATTCTTCTTCTTCTTCTTTCATCATGCATTAGGCTTTCCTTCAGCCTGTTGAAGCTACACCTGGTCCTTCCTTCGTTTTGCAGATTTTCCAATGCATCTTTTATCTTGCGGAGTATATCGCCAAAAATGTAGTGGTGAAATGAAATGAAGTGATCGTATGGCACTGTTGGCTGGGAGGCCCCATGTGGGGAAGTTCGGCCGCCATATTGCAAGTCCTTTTTAGTTGACGCCACTTCGGCGACTTGCGAGTCAATGATGATGAAGAACACACAACACCCAGTCATCATGAGGCAGAGAAAATCCCCAACACCACTGGGAATCGAACCCGGGACCCCGTACACGGGAAGTGAAAACGCTACCGCAAGAACATGAGCAGCGGACTTAATCTTGATTTATCCATTCGTAGCAGATGGGATATCCATTTTTTTTTTTTTTTTGGCATTCGCTAACCTTACTGTTTATATCTAAAATATTTAATTCCTTCCTGGTATCTATATTTCTTTTGTTGTCTAGCTTGGTGTATCCTGCTATGTACCTGAGGAATTTAATTTCATTGGCTTGTAATCATATTTTATCTTTCTTTTTCATTATCCAAGATTCACTTCTATATAGTAACGTTGGTACTGACGTAACTTTATAAAATTGTAGATACGTCTCTGTTCTTACTTTACGTTGGAGGTCTCTTCTAATAGTGTCATTTAGTTAAATTTCTCAATTTTGTCTTTTTGATCTAGGTCTCCCCTGAACGACAGCATAGTTCTTAGAAATTTGAATCTATCTACTTGCTCTATAATCTTGTTATCTATAATTATTTTTGTTCTTACTGGATTTTTTCCACAGAAAGCCATGGCTTTTGTTTTTGTATTGATTAGATTAGATTAGATTAGATTAATACTAGTTCCATGGATCATGAATACGATATTTCGTAATGATGTGGAACGAGTCGAATTTTCTAATACATGACATAATTAGGTTAATTTAACAACATACTTAAGTTAATATAACAACTTCATTTTTTTGTGTTTTTTGTTTTTCTTTATTTTTTATTTTTATTTTTTTTATTTTTTAAATATTTTTTTCTTTTTTTCTTAATTTATATCTAAAAATTCCTCTATGGAGTAGAAGGAGTTGTTATTCAGAAATTCTTTTAATTTCTTCTTAAATACTTGTTGGTTATCTGTCAGACTTTTGATACTATTTGGTAAGTGACCAAAGACTTCAGTGCCAGTATAATTCACCCTTTTCTGTGCCAAGGTTAGATTTAATCTTGAATAGTGAAGATCATCCTTTCTCCTAGTATTGTAGTTATGCACACTGCTATTACTTTTGAATTGCGTTTGGTTGTTAATAACAAATTTCATAAGAGAGTATATATACTGAGAAGCTACTGTGAATATCCCTAGATCCTTAAATAAATGTCTGCAGGATGATCTTGGGTGGACTCCAGCTATTATTCTGATTACACGCTTTTGTGCAATAAATACTTTATTCCTCAGTGATGAATTCCCCCAAAATATGATGCCATATGAAAGCAATGAGTGAAAATAGGCGTAGTAAGCTAATTTACTAAGATGTTTATCACCAAAATTTGCAATGACCCTTATTGCATAAGTAGCTGAACTAAAACGTTTCAGCAGATCATCAATGTGTTTCTTCCAGTTTAATCTCTCATCAATGGACACACCTAAAAATTTGGAATTTTCTACCTTAGCTATATGCTTCTGATTAAGATCTATATTTATTAATGGCGTCATACCATTCACTGTACGGAACTGTATGTACTGTGTCTTATCAAAATTCAGTGAGAGTCCGTTTACAAGGAACCACATAGTGATTTTCATCAGTTAATTCTTGTTTGTCAGGTGTGATTACTATACTTGTATCATCAGCAAAGAGAACTAACTTTGCCTCTTCATGAATATAGAATGGCAAGTCATTAATATATAATAAGAACAACAAAGGACCCAAGACTGACCCTTGTGGAACCCCATTCTTGATAGTTCCCCAGTTTGCATGTTACGAGAACTACTTATTTCAACTTTCTGCACTCTTCCAGTTAGGTACGAATTAAACCATTTGTGCACTGTCCCACTCATGCCACAATACTTGAGCTTGTCTAGCAGAATTTCATGATTTACACAATCAAAAGCCTTTGAGAGATCACAAACAATCCAAATGGGTGGTGTTCGGTTATTCAGATCATTCAAAATTTGACTGGTGAAAGCATATATGGCATTTTCTGTTGAAAAACCTTTCTGGAAACCAAACTGACATTTTGTTAGTACTTCATTTTTACAGATATGTGAAGCTACTCTTGAATACATTACTTTCTCAAAAATTTTGGATAAAGCTGTTAGAAGGGAGATTGGACGGTAATTGTTGACATCAGATCTATCCCCCTTTTTATGCAAAGGTATAACAATAGCATATTTCAGTCTATCAGGGAAAATGCCCTGTTCCAGAGAGCTATTACACAGGTGGCTGAGAATCTTACTTATCTGTTGAGAACAAGCTTTTAGTATTTTGCTGGAAATGCCATCAATTCTATGTGAGTTTTTGCTTTTAAGCAAGTTTATTATTTTCCTAATTTCAGAGGGAGAAGTGGGTGAGATTTCAATTATATTGACATATAATATATCTGGCATGTTTGGTATAGTTCATAGAGGAAGCTTCTCGGCCCGCAAGGTCTGGGCATTCACAGATAGTGGGGTTGCTGGTAGTTGGGAGCTCCAACGTTAGGTTCATAATGGGACCCCTTAGGAACATGACTGAGAAGGAGGGGAAGGAAGCCAGTGTGCACTCCATGTGCATACCGGGGGGAGTCATTCTGGATGTGGAAAGGGTGCTTCCGGATGCCATGAAGAGTACAGGGTGCAGCCAACTGCAGGTGGTGGCTCATGTCGGTACCAATGATGTGTGTTGCTTTGAATCGGAGGAGATTCTCTCTGGTTTTGGGCCAGTCTTGCTTGCAAGATTATGGTGGAGCTCACCATCTGCAGCATAGTCGATAGAACCGACTGTGGTCCTTTGTTGCAGAGCCAAGTGGAGGGTCTGAATTAGAGGCTCAGGCAGTTCTGTAACCGTGTAGGTTGCAGATTCCTTGACTTGCTCGTCTGTGAGATAGGTTTCTGGGTTCCACTTATAGGTCAGTAGTCCACTACACACAGGAAGTGGCTACACGGGTAGTGGGGGCTGTGTGGAAGGTACTGGGTGGTTCTTTAGGTTAGAAGGTCTCAGGGAACCATAGAAAGGGTGTCCGTCTAAAAGAGGACAGGTAAAACACAGTAAGTTAGTTGTAGAAATGATCGCCGGCCGCTGGTGGCCGAGCGGTTCTGGCGCTACAGTCTGGAACCGCGCGACCGCCATGGTCGCAGGTTCGAATCCTGCTCGGGCATGGATGTGTGTGTTGTCCTTAGGTTAGTTAGGTTTAAGTAGTTCTAAGTTCTAGGGGACTTATGACCTCAGCAGTTGAGTCCCATAGTGCTCAGAGTCATTTGAACCATTTTTTTTTGTAGAAACGATCGGTATTGTAGTTGTAAATTGTCATAGCTGTATTGGGAAAGAACCCAAGCTCCAAGCCCTAATAGAAAGCACTGAAGCTCAAATAGTTATAGGTACAGAAAGCTGGCTAAAGCCAGAAATAAGTTTAGCCAACATTTTTTTCAAATGATCTAACAGTGTTCAGAAAGGATAGATTAAATACAGTTGGTGGTGGAGTATTTATTGCTGTCAGAAGTAGTTTGCCTTGTAGTGAAATTGAAGTAGGTAGTTCCTGCGAAATAGTATGGGTAGAGGTTACACTTGACAGTCGGACTAAACTATCAATTAGATTGATGATCGATTTACTGGCCCCCCGACACAGAAGATATAGTTGCTGAACAGTTCAAAGAAAACTTGAGTCTCATTTCGAATAGGTATCCCGCTCATACAGTTATAGTCGGTGGTGACTTCAATCTACCCTCAATATGCTGGACAAATTATACCTTTAAAGCCGACGGCAGGCATAAAACGTGATCCGAAATTTTACTGAATGCTTTCTCAGAAAATTATTTTGAACAATTAGTTCATGACCCCACTTGAAGCATAAATAGTTGCGAAAGCATCCTTGACCTCTTAGCAACAAATAATCCTAGACAAATAGTGAGTATCGTGATGAATTCAGGGATTAGCGACCATAAGGCAGTTTCTGCTAGGCTGAATGCCGTAACACCTACAACTATCTAAAAGAAACGCGAAGTATATCTATTTAAAAAAAGCTCTTAACACCTTTTAAGAGCCAGTCTCCACTCCTTCCGATCTGGTTATGTAAGCGTAGAAAATCTGTGGAATGATTTCAAAGAGATAGTATCGACAGCAATTGAGAGACTATATAAGTGATGGTACTGATTCCCCATGGTACACAAAACGGGTCAGATCGCTGTTGCAGAAGCAGCGATAAAAGCATGCCAAATTTAAAACAACGCAAAATCCCCAAGACTGGCAGAGTTTTACAGAAGTTCGAAATATAACGCTTACTTCAATGAGAGACGCTGTTAATAATTTCTAGGACGAAACTCTGTCTCGAAATCTGGCAGAAAACTCAAAGAGAATTTGGTCATACATAAAGCACATCAGTGGCAAGACGCAATGAATACCTTCACTGCACGATAACAACAGTGAAGTCACTGATGGAAGTGCCACTAAAGCAGAGTTTTCCGAAACTTTTTCACCAAAGAAGACGAAGAATTTATTCTTGAATTCCAATCAAGATCAACTGCGAAGATAAGAAACATAGAAATAGATATCTTCGGTGCCGCAAAGCAGCTTAAATCAATTAATAATCTGGTACAGATTGTATACCAGTCAGGTTCCTCTCAGAGTATGCTGATACAACAGCTCCACGTTTAGCAATTATATGCAACTGCTCGCTAACAGAAAGATCCATACCTAAAGACTGGAAAATTGTTTAAGTCACACCAATACCCAAAAAGGGAAGTAGGACTAATCCGTTGAATTACAGGCCCATATCACTAACGTCGATTTGCAGCAGGGTTATGGAACATATACTGTATTCGAACATTATGAAGTACCTCGAAGAAAACGATTTATTGACACATAGTCAGCACGGATTCAGAAAATATCGTTCTTGCGAAACACAACTAGCTGTTTATACTCATGAAGTAATGAGTGATATCGACAGGGGATGTCAAATTGATTCCATATTTTTTGATTTCCAGAAGGCTTTCGACACCGTTCCTCACAAGCGTCTTCTAACTAAACGGCATGCCTATGGAATATCACCTGAGTTGTGCGACTGGATTCGTGATTTACTGCCAGAAAGGTCACAGTTCGTAGTAACAGACGGAAAGTCATCGAGTAAAACAGAAGTAATATCCGGCGTTCCCCAAGGAATTGTTATGGGTCCTCTATTGTTCCTGATCTATATGAACGACATAGGAGACAATATGGGTAGCCATCTTAGATTGGTTGCAAATTTTACTGTCATTTACCTTCTTCTTGTAAAGTCATCAGATGACCAAAACGAATTGCAAAATGATTTAGATAAGATTTCTGTATGGTGCGAAAAGTGGCAATTGACCCTGAATAAAGAAAAGAGTGCAATCCACTAAATTTCGATTACGCGATAAGTCACACAAATCTGAAGGCTATTAAATTCAACTAAATACTTATGGATTACAATTAAATAACCTAAATTGGAACGATCACATAGATAATGTGGGTACAGCAAACCGAAGACTGCGATTCATGGGCAGAACAGGTTTCCTAAAGAGACTGCTTACACTACGCTTGTCTGCCCCATACTGGAGTATAGCTGTGCGATGTGGGAAACGCATCAGGTGGGACTGATGAATGACATCGAAAAACTACAAAGCAGGGCGGCACGTTTTGTATTATCGCGAAATAGGGGAGATAGTGCCACAGACATACGTGAATTGGTGTGGCAGTCATTAAAAACAAACGCGTTTTTCGTTGCGACAGGATCTTCTCATGAAATATCAATCCCCATATTTCGCCTCCAATTGTGAAAACATCCTGTTGGCACCCACATACATAGGGAGAAAGGATCATCACGATAGAATAAGAGAAATCAGGGCTCGCACAGAAAAATTTAAGTGCTCGTTTTTCCAATGCGCTGTTCGAGAGTGGAACAGTAGAGAGACAACTTGAAGGTGGTTCACTAAACCATCTGCCAGGCACTTTATTGTGAATAACAGAATAATCATGTAGATGTAGATAGCTCTCTGCAGTCCATCTTCATTATTCAAAATTAACACTTGGTCATGTGTGAATAACAAAGCGATAATGTAATCTTTTTGGTTGTAGTTGTATGTACAGTTCTTCAGTTTCATTCTCCATTGCCGTATAATGTCGTCAATGTATACATTAAAAAGCAGTGGATTAGATTAGATTAGATTAGATGGAGAGAGGCTGCAACCTTGTCAAACTCCTAAATTAATAACCGTTGTTGTTTCTTCATTATCCCCAATTATTTGGATTCTTGTATTAGCATAGATCTTTTGAACTACTTGTACAATGTGTGATGGTATGCCCCTTCTTATTGAAATTTCCCACAATAGCTGTCTATTTACTTTATCAAAAGGCTTTACATAATCTACGAAAATGATGTGTGTTTATTTATTGAATTCCTTATGTTTTTCTATAATTTGTTGTTGCATAAATGTTACCTGTACAGCTTCTCCCCTTTCTAAATTCATTTTGTTCTTCTGACAGCAGGCACTCCATTATGGGTTTTAATCTTTCGGTTATTATTCTAAGATAGATCTTGCACACTGTATTTAATATTGATATGCCTGTCTAATTTTCAGGTTTTGCTCTGTCTCCTTTTTTAAATATTGGTTTTATATATGAGATGTTTCTTTTGGTATTTCCTTTGTTATCCAGCAAAGACTCAAAAATCTAAGAAACTTTTTTTTTAAATGCTACTGAAGAATATTTTATTAGTTCACTGTTAATGCCAAGACTTCATACTGACTTTCGGTTCTTTGTATATCTGAGAGCATGTTCTAATTCTTGGAATTCAAGATGATCTGGATTTGTTTCAAGATCATCATTTTCTGTGTTTGTTTCATCAGTCCACATATCCTTGTAATAATGCAGTTGATATCTGCCACATCCTTTTCGCTGTTATTCAAGTGTCTTACCATTTTATATGCAAGTGTTTGTCTCCCATGGACATCGTTTTCGATCCTGGCAACAAAGTTATCCTAACCGTCTTGATGAAGCTTCCTGCTTAGTTTTTTCACTTCTGTTGTTTGCTTCTTGTATGCTTCATTATTCACCTGAGTTGGGTGTTGTAGATGTTTCTTATATAGTTTTCTCTTTATTTCAACAGTCTCCTCAATTTCTTTTGTCCAAATCATGTGGCCTTTTTTCTTCTTTCTGTGTTTCGTTTTACCTAAAGCTTCACTGGCATCAGTTTTTAAAATGCTCTTAATCTGTTCCCACTCATTTTCATTACTCTCTGATTCTGGAACTGTGCCCATTACTGTGTCTAAGCGTCTTTGATAAAGATTCTTGGTTGACTCCTCTTCTAGTAAGTAGACTTCATATACATCCCATGGTTGTTCTGGGGATTTTTTTGCTTGTTTTATGTCAACTCTGCTTTAGGGCAACTTTTGCTTATAGCATGAATCGTCTGTGTTAACGTCGTAACCTCTATATACATGCACGTCTTGGTACGGAACAGCTGTTTTTTAGTTTCCTACGAAGTAGTCAATTTTGGTTCTAAATCCTCTGGCGGACCTTGTGTAGTCATGTATGTCTTTGTGTTTAAAGAAAGAGTTTAACATTCTGAAGTTGCTGAAACTTGCAGAATCTCTTAACATGGTTCCACTGCTGTTGACTGTAGTCTCTCCAGTATAGCCAACTATATTATCCACTCTTCCTATTCTTGCAGTGTAGCCTCCACTAATTACAACATAAGCATTCTTATTTATCTTATCTAGTGTTAACTGTAGATCTTCATAGAACATCTCGCTTTCCTTCTTTCTCCCTTCCTCTAGGGCATACACTGCTATACAGGTTAGATATCCTCTAGAAATCTTACATCTTATGCTGCATATCCACTTGTTTATCCATGCATAGCTTATCAATCAGTTTGTCCGTTTTTTAAATTTACTATTTTGGCAACCACATCTTGTGCTTTTCCTTTGTTCTACTCCACTGTATATCATAGTATAATTTCCTATATCCTTAGTTCCTTTCATTTTCTTTTTAGTTTCTGTGATAAATGCTATATCACAACTCCTCTCATATAATATTTCTTGTAGTTCTCCTTCCTGTGTCGATATCCCTCTGGCATTCCATGTTATTAAGATTACATGTTCTGCTATACCATAATATTTAACCTTTTTCATTTTCCGGTTCATCGTATGGTTTTCCATCTGGATTTCCCTACGTAGCCTGTAACTTTTTATTTCGCCTGGCCGCCTTACAGAGGCTGTGCGGGTATAGTTGGATAGTGGGGCTGCCACTTCAAAGCCTTCCAACGTGTCTGATTTTCTTGTAAGGGTTTACTCCCCTAGGAAAGCTGGCTTCTCTACGACTCTAGAGCCCTCCCTGCCCTGTGTTGTGGCACACACTTCGTCTGGCTCCTCTGTCAAGGCCGTCAACTTGGGTGGCCCTGCTGATAGCTATGCTACCATTGGCATAGCCCTTGACTTCATCGAAGCATACCAACCCTCCTGCCCCATTAAGGCGGTGTCCCTTGGGAGATATCAAATAAGTTATGAAGAATTAACATCTATAGAACATTAGAACTACACCTAAATTTTGGAGAAGTGTCAGTACAAATGAAAAGAGAACTTTTAACAAGATAGGCACAATATCATTTTATCAGTTCTACTTATAACTATTATTACTATTACTATTATTACTATTAGCAGTATTATATTTATATATCTAACAAAAATGTTTTGCTTTAATTTCATGTTGTAGCCTTCTATCTTGTGTAAATGAATATATCCTCATTACGCAAGAATAAAGAAGCATATTGGCATTTGAAAAGTGTATAATGCACAGCCTCCTATAATGTCTTACCAGACATTATGTATATAAGGCAGAGTGCATATATGTGTGTATGTTTTGGATCCCCTCCCAAACCCCCAGATCAATTTCAGTGAAATTTGCCACAGAAACAGCATGTCTCATAAGTATCAGCACTATAGGGTTTAAAACTGCCTAGCTCCAATTAGCAGAGATAAAGGCAAAAACATGTTTTTCCACCCTGTGGCGTATAGGCTACCCTGCACAACAGGCATGTTGTGTGGGAACATTACTGGCCTGCCAAATCAACCCTCTGTGGAGGGCAGCTTACATTTCAGGATCCCTGACATGTAGGCCACCCTGCATGACAATGTAGCTAAGAGCGTGGCTGGGGACAGGTTGAGATGGATAGAGGAAGCGATGGACAGAGTGGGGGGGGGGGGGGGGGAGGAAATTGACAGAGAGAGGAGAGGATGGACAGATGCTTGAGGCAGGTGGAAGGTGTAGAGGGGGTGTGGGCAGGTGGAGAAGGAAGTGGTGGAGGCAGAGATGGAAAGAGAGAGGGGGAGGAGGATATGGTGAAAGGTAGGAAGTTACTGTCACAGAGGGGTGGAAGAAATGGATGAAGAGAGGGAGATGAGGAGACGAAGAAACAGAGAGAATGGGGAGGAGGAGATAGATGGACAGATGTAAGAGGATGAGGTGAACAGACAGAGGGAGAAATAGGTGGACACAGAGGGGGGGGGGGGGGGAAGAGGAGGTGTGTTCAATATATGTGTCAGACACACATGCAGGTGAAGCTGTGGGGAAGAGGCTAGCAAAATGATATACTCAGAGTTTCACCTTTAGTTAATTATGCTTTAGTTCTTCATATATGGCGCAATATGTTTCTGGAATCGTGTGGTTCAAGTGTGAAGACATCACAGCACAAAGTTTCAGATCAGCATAGCTTCTGCCAGATGTCAATTACCCATAAGTCTTTCATAAGCATTAATAGATTCTCTCATTATTGTATCATTTCTTCTTATATATGATGTAATATACTGCAGCAATATGAAGAATCTTGCCTTTTCCATTCTTAGGTAGTGAAACTAGCTCTCTTTCTCTGTTTTTAGCTCCTCCAAAGGATTATCACAGGAAAGCATTACTCATTTTAGTAGCTGTTCTTTTGTCCATCTACTCTATACTGATTATTTCTTTTTGTAACTTCCAAAGTAATATCACTGGACAGAATAATTATCTTATAAGCAAATCTACTTAATTTGACCATGGCCACAAAATGCTCTGTACTCTTGGACTACTTACCCAGGGCTGTGCAAAGTTGGACTGTGATTGTTGTTGTTGTAGTCTTCAGTCCTGAGACTGGTTTGATGCAGCTCTCCATGCTACTCTATCCTGTGCAAGCTTCTTCATCTCCCAGTACCTACTGCAACCTACATCCTTCTGAATCTGCTTAGTGTATTGATCTCTTGGTCTCCCTCTACGATTTTTACCCTCCACGCTGCCCTCCAATGCTAAATTTGTGATCCCTTGATGCCTCAAAACATGTCCTACCAACCGATCCCTTCTTCTAGTCAAGTTGTGCCACAAACTTCTCTTCTCCCCAATCCTATTCAATACCTCCTCATTAGTTACGTGATCTACCCACCTTATCTTCAGCATTCTTCTGTAGCACCACATTTCGAAAGCTTCTATTCTCTTCTTGTCGAAACTGGTTATCGTCCATGTTTCACTTCCATACATGGCTACACTCCATACAAATACTTTCAGAAACGACTTCCTGACACTTAAATCTATACTCGATGTTAACAAATTTCTCTTCTTCAGAAACGATTTCCTTGCCATTGCCAGTCTACATTTTATATCCTCTCTACTTCGACCATCATCAGTTATTTTACTCCCTAAATAGCAAAACTCCTTTACTACTTTAAGTGTCTCACTTCCTAATCTAATCCCCTCAGCGTCACCCGATTTAATTAGACTACATTCCATTATCCTCGTTTTGCTTTTGTTGATGTTCATCTTATATCCTCCTTTCAAGACACTGTCCATTCCGTTCAACTGCTCTTCCAAGTCCTTTGCTGTCTCTGACAGAATTACAATGTCATCGGCGAATCTCAAAGTTTTTACTTCTTCTCCATGAATTTTAATACCTACTCCGAATTTTTCTTTTGTTTCCTTTACTGCTTGCTCAATATACAGATTGAATAACATCGGGGAGAGGCTACAACCCTGTCCCACTCCTTTCCCAACCACAGCTTCCCTTTCATGCCCCTCGACTCTTATAACTGCCATCTGGTTTCTGTACAAATTGTAAATAGCCTTTCGCTCCCTGTATTTTACCCCTGCCACCTTCAGAATTTGAAAGAGAGTATTCCAGTTAACGTTGTCAAAAGCTTTCTCTAAGTCTACAAATGCTAGAAACGTAGGTTTGTCTTTTCTTAATCTTTCTTCTAAGATAAGTCGTAAGGTTAGTATTGCCTCACGTGTTCCAACATTTCTATGGAATCCAAACTGATCTTCCCCGAGGTCCGCTTCTACCAGTTTTTCAATTCGTCTGTAAAGAATTCGCGTTAGTATTTTGCAGCTGTGACTTATTAAACTGATAGTTCGGTAATTTTCACATCTGTCAACACCTGCTTTCTTTGGTATTGGAATTATTATATTCTTCTTGAAGTCTGTGGGTATTTCCCCCGTCTCATACATCTTGCTCACCAGATGGTAGAGTTTTGTCATGACTGGCTCTCCCAAGGCCATCAGTAGTTCTAATGGAATGTTGTCTATTCCCGGGGCCTTGTTTCGACTCAGGTCTTTCAGTGCTCTGTCAAACTCTTCACGCAGTATCTTATCTCCCATTTCATCTTCATCTACATCCTCTTCCATTTCCATAATATTGTCCTCAAGTATATCGCCCTTGTATAAACCCTCTATATACTCCTTCCACCTTTCTGCCTTCCCTTCTTTGCTTAGAACTGGGTTGCCATCTGAGCTCTTGATATTCATACAAGTGGTTCTCTTCTCTCCAAAGGTCTCTTTAATTTTCCTGTAGGCAGTATCTATCTTACCCCTAGTGAGACAAGCCTCTACATCCTTACATTTGTCCTCTAGCCATCCCTGCTTAGCCATTTTGCACTTTCTGTCGATCTCATTTTTGAGATGTTTGTATTCCTTTTTGCCTGCTTCATTTACTGCATTTTTATATTTTCTCCTTTCATCAATTAAATTCAATATTTCTTCTGTTACCCAAGGATTTCTATTAGCCCTCGTCTTTTTACCTACTTGATCCTCTGCTGCCTTCACTACTTCATCCCTCAGAGCTACCCATTCTTCTTCTACTGTATTTCTTTCCCCCATTCCTGTCAATTGTTCCCTTATGCTCTCCCTGAAACTCTCTACAACCTCTGGTTCTTTCAGTTTATCCAGGTCCCATCTCCTTAAATTCCCACCTTTTTGCAGTTTCTTCAGTTTCAATCTGCAGTTCATAACCAATAGATTGTGGTCAGAATCCACATCTGCCCCTGGAAATGTCTTACAATTTAAAACCTGGTTCCTATATCTCTGTCTTACCATTATATAATCTATCTGATACCTATTAGTATCTCCAGGATTCTTCCAGGTATACAACCTTCTTTTATGATTCTTGAACCAAGTGTTAGCTATGATTAAGTTATGCTCTGTGCAAAATTCTACAAGGCGGCTTCCTCTTTCATTTCTTCCCCCCAATCCATATTCACCTACTATGTTTCCTTCTCTCCCTTTTCCTACTGACCAATTCCAGTCACCCATGACTGTGATTAGAAAGTATAAATGTGAACTGCTACTCACCAATGTCTCCATAAATGGGCAAATTCCCCTCAAGAGTATGACTTTGAAACAAGAGTGGATCAAGGGAGAAAAAAATGTAATTGTAAAAGGATTATCATGGGTAAATGAAGGTTGAAACAGAGTGCCTGTAAATTCTGAATCTGACCAAAATGTCAAGGTTTCAATGGTTCAGGACAAGTGTTGTAAGAGATATTTCTTAAATATGTTTCCCCACATGACAGATGCAGAAACAGAATCTGCAATGATAAGAAGTATGAGAGTTATTTCTACAGAGGAATGACAAGAAACTGAGTAAATACTATGTTAACAACTGTGACATTTTGTTCTATTGGTGGCATGCCAACAGTGATCATTGCATGGTATGCATTATGCAGAAATCAGAGGAGAGATTAATTTGGTACACTCATTATAGTAGGGAGGCAGTTTGGTGTGCCTAAATGTATGAAAAAAATAGCTGAATATAGTAATTTCAACATGTGAAGGTGAATACAGAACATTTTCAGAATGTGTTTTGTTTGCCAGAAAATTAAAGCACTCAATAAATTTATGAAAGATGAATAACATCTGATCTTAAAACAAAACTGATGGAAATTATATCAATCGACGTATGTTAATGATCAAGAGAAGGTATTAAGTATGTATATGCGATCTGAGATAGTTTCATAAAATATGTGAAGCTGTATGCACTGAAGAAAGCTGTCAGCATATTAATTATTAGGCGTATGTGTGATAACCACTTAATGACTATGGGAAAACCTGATGCTATACTGTCAGATAATTTCAAAATTTCTTCAAGAAGTGAATCATGCTGCATGTGTTTTCTGAGAGCTGAACTAAGTAATGGCATTTGCTCGATGTTTCCAAAGAGGTATATGTAAGATAAAAAACGAAGTGATGCCCTACAGCAGATGTGCTCTTACAAGGGAATCTCCCCATCGCACCCCCCTCAGATTTAGTTATAAGTTGGCACAGTGGATAGGCCTTGAAAAACTGAACACAGATCAATTGAGAAAAGAGGAAGAAGTTGTGTGGAACTGTAAAAAAAATAAGCAAAATATACGAACTGAGTAATCCATGGGCCACATAGGCAACATCATGGACAATGTGGGCTCAGGAGCGCCGTGGTCCCGTGGTAGCGTGAGCACCTGCAGGACGAGAGGTCCTTGGTTCAAGTCTTCCCTGGAGAGAAAATTTTACTTTCTTTATTTTTGCATAGTTATTATCTCTCCGTTCGTTCATTGACGTCTCTATTCACTGTAATAAGTTTAGTGTCTGTGTTTTGCGACCGCATCGCAAAACTGTGCGATTAGTAGACGAAAGGACGTGCCTCTCCAATGGGAACCGAAAACATTTGATCGCAAGGTCATAGGTCAACCGATTCCTCCACAGGAAAACAGATCTGATATATTCTATACGACACTGGTGGCGGCATGTGCGTCACATGACAGGAATATGTTGTCGACCCACCTAACTTGTACACTTAGCGAATGGGTAAAAAGAGTCTTCTACCTTGCCCGATTTAGGTTTTCTTGTGGATGTGATAATCACTCCCAAAAAAGTGATGAAAACATAAGAGTTTGTCACATAAACTGAAAATAAAAAATTAAACTTTTCACTTGATGGAAGATTTGAACCAAGGACCTTTCGTTCCGCAGCTGCTCACGTTACCACGAGACCACAGCGCTCCCGCGTTCCTAGTCTCCTTGATGTTGCATATCTTCCCATGAACTACTCAGTTTGTATATATTTTGCTTATTTTTTCACAGTTCGACACAACTACTTCCTGTTTTCTTAATTGATCTGTGTTCAGTTTTTCAAGGCCTATCCACTGTGCCAACTTATAACTAAATCTGAGGGGGATGCGATGGGGAGGTTCCCTTGTTAGATGAGAGAGACGTGACTGTCAATTTTTTTTAAGTAGGCAGAAAGAGGAGTCTCTGGCGTGCCCTGATGAAGACAGTAGGCGAACTTTTTATTGCTTCTTCCATTGTAACAATTTTGTTAATAATATTGGATTTTGGATTAATAAAAGTAGTGTCAAGTAAAATACAGGGCCTGTCTATTTATTTGACAAACAGTTCAGTTCACTGCATCTTTCATTAGGTCAACATTTAGCAACTTCCATGGTGGCTGTATTCAAGACAACCATCGCACCAGAACGAAGAGTTAGTTTCCCACTGAGAAGAAAATACAACTAAGAGAATTTACTATTGAATTTCCTAGAAAGTTTATTTCAGATATATTTGATGGTGTCTGTTTGGCAGTAGGCCATAAAAGCATTTCATTAACTTCCATTTATGACTTCACAGTTAAAAGTCATAAAACATTTCCAGTCCAAAAACTCTAATTCATTATCCAGTCAGTAGTAAAAATAAAATAAATCACTTTGACGAATGAACAGAGACCAGATCCCATAATCTTCAAATCATAAATAAAAAGTAATGTAATTGTACCAGTGATTGTTGAAGTACAAATTGTACTCTGTCTTTGTTCCACATATTTAACACTGAGGATACAATGAGAAAAGGAGAATATTACCAGTAAAATGGGAATAAAATTCATGACACTGAAGAAAATTTTCTCCAGAGACAAGTAATTGAACTTAACGCAATGTGAACAGAAATACGTCAGCCAATGGTAGGGTCAAGAACATTCCATTGATCACAGCATGAAAAAGCAATGTCGCCACAATATCTTGATTATTAACTCACTTTAAACCTTTTTGGAAGCGACAATATTTATTGTAGAGTTAATTTTCCACTGCAATAGAAAACGATTTTCATACACATAACAATGACAGTAATGTGAAGACATTTTGTCGTAAACACATATCACAAGCAAAATTTTCCACAACTATTGAGTTTGTTATATTTCGATAATTCAGTTACAGTGTGTACATTGATTCATTGTCAGTAAAAATGGAAAAAATGTCAATGAAAAAATTAATACAAACAATAGTGACACCAAAAATACTAAATCAGAATTTAATGTATCGGAGAATGAAAATTACAATGTATTGCAACAGGATGGCAATGTCAGTCGAAAACCATGTAAAACTGACCTCAACTGCAATGAATGGACAGAATGTTAGACCAGATACTGGCATGTGGCTAACGTTTGATAAGGTTCATTCACGATTCTTAATAGGAAGTGTCTCCTTTAAAAAAAAATTAGGATGGAAACAATCCAACAGATGTAGGAAATTTTCTAAGCTCAATATTGAATGGAATGGACACAAACAAACTCAGGTTGTATGCACATTAAGACAATCATCATTCACAAGTATCAACCATAGCAAAATACTTACAAAAATTAAAACAAATAAATACACAGTTATGTACAGACTTGAGAACAAAAATCACAAATGTGTCCACTGGTCTTGGCAGTTTA
This sequence comes from Schistocerca nitens, assembly GCF_023898315.1. Lineage (NCBI taxonomy): Eukaryota > Metazoa > Arthropoda > Insecta > Orthoptera > Acrididae > Schistocerca > Schistocerca nitens. The sequence goes on from NC_064618.1 coordinate 733,611,222, forward strand.
GATTCTCAGTACCTTAGACCAAAAAATCACAACACTTTCGGGCACTTCGAAAATTTGCTTACTAACTTGAACACACAGTTGACAGATGCAACCAATAAATTAGACACAAATTTTACTAATATGTACAATCAGCTAAACAAAAAAATTTCTAGTGTGATTGTAGGTCAAGGTCAAAGTGCATGTGAAGTTGAGAACCTTGCAACGGTGCACAGTAGTTTCCAAATGCACATGAAAGCTTAGCTCAAGTGGTAACAACATCTCAAATACACAATCTGAAATGAAGTCTGCATATGAAAATTTACCGAATGGTGTTCAAAAACTCACACAAGACGTAGGATTTCTGGCTTAAATACAAACAGAAATCAGTAAGGATGTAAAAAGATTAAATGAGAGAACTGAGGCTGGCGCCTTTGATAGCAATTTTACCCTACGTGAAACGTGCGTCTGAGAACAAAAAAACTTATGTTGACAGGGTTGAAGAGGTCACAAACAAAAAAGAACGTAATATTCCCACTAAAATGGATAGTGATATGGAGGCAACAGAAGGTAAAATTCGTTCCAAACTTGTCACTGAAAGAGAGAGTTTGAACACACCATCTTCTGCAGCTAATCATAACAGAAAAGCAGTAATAAACAGTAGGCACACGAACATTGTTTTGCAGGAAGTCGGATTATGACAAAAGCGAAGGAGACCAGTTTGCAAACAAACAAATGTAAGTTCCAGTTCTACCATAGGCAGTATTGCCGCCTATGAAAAGGCGTAGGACTGTGTCGCAACCTGGTGACATGATGCCTGGCCTATCGTCAGTCATAATAGACGAGGATCTAATAAAATATAGACAAGTCCCAGCCTTCTCACAAGGAGCCGTGAAAACACACACTCCATTGTCTTTGTGAGAGCTTTCAGAAACGTTTTACCTCAGTATTGGTCCGAAATTCTAAACATTAAGTTTGTTGTTGGTTTCGTACAAGGTGACGCACAGCTGAGAGCAGCCAAAGAGCCAGATCATTGTCAAACTATGAAGAATTGGAACAGACATTCCTAGAGAATTACTGGTCTCAGGGGATTCACAGAAGACTACAAAATAGATGTTTTTGACCCACAGCCATTTAACAGAAAGTAAGGTGGACTCTGTGATGCCTCCTATTTGATGCCTATCGGCACGTCCAGCCAGTATTCTTCACCGAGGCGATATAATACTATCTGTCATTGCAGTCAATATTTGTTTATCAATAAGTTTAAATTCAAATTATTAACATCAGCTAGTTGTTTAGCGGTTGCTGCCAAAGATGATCATTTACAATTACTAGGCAGCCGATTTGTGTTTCAAACTTCGACCATAGATATTGGAACTATGGTCGAAGCATGGAGGTATAAGGATCTCCATGGGTAGAAGGTTTCAAAATGAATTGATATTGTTGATTTTCTGTAAGATATGCACACTGAATTAGTCGCAATTCCTTCAAAAGTCACTGACTTGTTGTAACACAATTTATTTAATATGATTCACTGTGATGGGTATTGGGTAGTCAAACTTAAGCCCGATAATAAATGTCCAAACAGGGTCTATAATCAAAATTCAAAGAAATTTACTTTTATTAGCCTAGTTTTCAATGAGGTTAACTACTTCACGCAGTAGCGCATGAATGTGAAAGAGTTGTGAATATTCAGAGCTACAATACTAAAATCTTGAACACAAAGATGCTAAAGACTCACAGACACTACAAATATTTACAATACATGTGTTGGGTTTATATAATAGTTATGAAACTCTTTGAATAAAGCCCCTTGCTACTTTGCATATAATACTCTATTCCATTGGCTCATATTATTCTTTTATTCAATTTTTTTGCTTTAAAACGAGAATTCGTGATTTTATATGAAACATGGGAATTTAATAATCTTGGTAATGGTAATAACAACAACAATGGCAATTATAGCAGGAATCAGTACAGCAGCCGCCATAGGAATAAAATAGTAATGGAGGATTCAGAAATCGACAAAGTAATGGATTCCAAGACAAAAATAATAGAAATTACAGTGCAGTGTACAATGACTCACCGTCAAGAAGTGATTGTAATGGTTGGAATTATTGGCACTGTCCTGATAATAGCGCACCCACACATAAATATTAATTATGAAAGTAATAGCTAGGGGAGCAGCATAAACCAAAATCAGCAGAACGCGCCCCCCCCCCCCCCCCCCAAATAATGCAAAGAATAGAAAATAGCAAAATTCTTATCATGTTGTAAACATTGTATAAATGACTGATGGGAGTGGCAGCTCCCACCTCCCCAGATGGTAAATGACCAACGAAAAACTGGACTGGGGTCACGACACTAATAAGACAATTTCTTAAGGTACGGTATGATAAAGAATGATGTGGGAGGTGATTATATATATATTCACAATTCTCTATTATGCCAATCTCGTATAGCGTGTGGGAAGAATAAACACCTATATCTTTCCGTACGAGCTCTGAGGGGTGGGGGGGAGGGAATTAGTGTTTAACGTCCCGTCGACAACGAGGTCATTAGAGACGGAGCGCAAGCTCGGGTGAGGGAAGGATGGGGAAGGAAATCGGCCGTGCCCTTTCAAAGGAACCATCCCGGCATTTGCCTGAAGCGATTTAGGGAAATCACGGAAAACCTAAATCAGGATGGCCGGAGACGGGATTGAACCGTCGTCCTCCCGAATGCGAGTCCAGTGTGCTAACCACTGCGCCACCTCGCTCGGTACGAGCTCTGATTTCCCTTATTTTATCATGGTGATCGTTTCTCCCCATGTAAGTCAGTGTCAACAAAATATTTCCGCATTCAAAGAAGAAAGCTGGTGATTGGAATTTCGTGGGAAGATTCCGTCACAGCAAAAAACGCCTTTGTTTTAATTATGTCCACCCCAAATCCTCTATTATTTCAGTGACACTCTCTCCCCTATTTCGCGATAATACAAATCGTGCTGCCCTTCTCTGAACTTTTTCGATGTACTCCACAATCCTATCCGGTAAGGACCCCGCACTGCACAGCAGTATTGTAAAAGAGGACGGACAAGTGTAGTGTAGGCAGTCTCCTTAGTACATCTGTTGCATTTTCTAAGTGTCCAGCCAATAAAATGCAGTCTTTGGGTAGCCTTCCCCACAACTTTTCTATGTGTTTCCTTCTAATTTAAGTTGTTCGTAATTGTAATTCCTAGTTGGAACAAATGATGTACATGTGATACTAGACACAGGAGCAGCTATGAATCTTGTTTTGTACAGCTTCTTCAATCAAAATAAAAGGGAAACTAAAACCACCTACTTTACCTGTGGAGAATTGCCATATTTCAACAGCTATAGGAAATAAATCAAAAGGTGTCAAGTTTCAAACCTATATTCCATTAGCTTTCACTGGAGCCACAATTACTTTTATATTCCTAGTGGTAGAGAACCTAACAGCTAACTGTGTCTTAGGAATGGATTTTTCAGGCAATATCAAGTGAAAATTGATTTAGGCAACAGCAGATGTTATCTTTACTCAGATGACAAAACATTCATTTAGACTACAAAAGAAGGCAGTCAGAATAATAAAAGGTATAGGATATAGAGACTCTTGTAGGCATGCTTTCAAAGAATTAAAAATCATGACACTACCATCCTTATACATATATGGAAGTATATGTTTCTTAAAAGAACACGAGGAATTTTCTACATTAAACAGAGAATTTCACAACTACGAAACAAGGAATAGGAATGAGTTCCATAGAGAAATTCATAAAACAGCTATGTATCACAAAAGTGTACTATACCAACCCAAAATCCTCTACAGTGCTCTCCCCAAGGAACTAAAAATAATACCAAAACTGCACATATTTAAAAGAGAATTAAAAAACATGTTATTGAGCAATGGTTTTTACAGTACTGAAGAGTTTATGTATCATTAACAATAAAAGCGCAGTTAATATTTCCCTGACATAATAAATATGTGTAATTGCTCACATTTAAATACTTGCTGTTTCTGTGAAAGTGTGAAACAGTGTTAATGCAAGCATGGAAATAATCTTTGTTGTGAGAATCACTAGCTTTCTTTTTTTTTCCTACTTGTATATTCTTATGTTAATGTTCTTATAGTTCTATTAAAATTGTAATGTCTAAGTGACAAGTAAAGTCATTTATAAATTTTCATGTACATGTATTTTAAATTGTAATGTTTATTGACAAGTCCTATGTCATTTTGATGATGTACCACAAGCACGCTAATAAATTGAATTGAACTTAATTGAATTTCAGTCGATTTAATGAAAACAGACTCTTGTGTGAATAACCAATTAGACAGATAAAGTGAGTATACATCAGCTGAGCAATGTAATGAACCAATCACAGAGAAAACGATAGTTTTACACACTATTCAGAGTAAGGTAGAAGAATCGGGTAGTTTATCAGCCATATACAAACAAGAACAAGGTACATTGTTGTTGCAATATTTCCATGTTTCTGAAAATAAACAAGGGTAATTAAAGGATATGTCTGTCAACAGAAGTATACTACGGCAACTTTTTGTCATACATCGTATGCAATTCCTTGCACAAAGGCAGCAGCAGTGAGAAAGGAGACTGAACATATGATTAACAGCAATTTTATTGAAGCATCTCATTCACCATATTGCAGCCCCATCCTAGCAGTAGCCAACCTGATGGAAGCGTATGAGTTGTTTCTGATGAAAGGAGAACTAACAGAATCATAGCACCTGTAAGAACCAAATCAGAAAACCTAGAGGAACACTTATTAAGATTCCATGGAGTAAAATTCATTTCAACAATAGACTAGTGGTATCATACTGGCAAATCTGGTTGCATCCACATAGCTGACAGTATACAGTATTAGTCTGTAATGGTAGAAGTTATCAATTTCACATTTTACCATTCAGACTTTCTGTTAGTGCTGGAGTGTTTAATGCAATTTTGGGTAAGGTGAGTCAAGTTGGAGTCTATGTGGATGACATACTTGTAGCTACAGCTGAATGGGATGAGCATTTAACCATATTAAGAAGTGCGTTAGACAAATTTTCCACTTATGAAGTCACAGTTACCTCACAAAAATTAGAATTTGCAGGAAAAGATATTAATTTTTTAGGTCACATTATTTCACCAAGAGTCATTCGGCCTGATCCACACAAAGTAGATGCCATCAGACACTTTCCTATCCCATAAACTAAAAAACATTAAAAGCATTTATGGGCTTAGCCTCATTCTTCTATAAGTATGTGCCTCACCAGCCTCTAAATAGTGACGCACTTCTCAATCTTTGAGGAGAAACCACACATGGTTGTGGGCAGAAAACAGTCAGAAGGACTTTGACAACATAAAACAAGCTTAGATAATCTCTGACATATTAGTACATCCTGATAGGACACAAGATATTGACTCAATATCAGTGCATCCTTCCGGCGTCTGGGGGAAATATTGTTTCAGATTACCCATGACAATGAAAATCAAAATGTAAACATAATTAGTTTTGCTAGTCACACACTGACGGAATGTGAAAGAACTCATTCCATAACTGAGCTTCAAATAGTATGAGCATTCCGCAAATTCCAGTACCTCCTATGGGGAAATTACATAAAAGTATATTGTGACCACCAAGCACTTTCATTCTCCTGAAATGTAAACTATTGCACAAAATATTAACCAGATGGTGTGTTTCTCTTCAAGAGCTCGATTTTCAGGTAATTTGTATCAAAGGTGAACAGAATATTTGGCAGATGCCCTGTCTAGACTTCCAGAAGGACTAAATGGATATACAGAATTGACAGAACAAACATCTGACTTTATGTTCTACTCATGTGTGATGGTACATATAGGCCCTATTACGTGAAAACTTGACTTTAGAAAATGTTATAAGTTACATAACGGAATTTTGTTTTATCGTCGAATGCCTCAATATGTAACTGGTGTATTTGCGTACCCAAAGCATATGCGGTCAGTTTTATCAGGTATACACATAACTCCTGGGGTCATTATGGTGTAGCCAAGGTGTTCAGAAAATAATGTCATACTGCTATTTCCCTAACATTAAGTGTAGAGTACAACAGGTCATTAAAGAAATGTGTAATCTGTCAAAAGGTCAAACACTTAAACATATCATGATTCAATGAATTACATCCTCTTATACTAGTAAAATTGCTTGACTTCATATCAGTCGATGCTGCAGGACCTTTTCCAACAGCAAGAGGAGAAGGAGGAGTGAAATATGTAGCAGCATTGTACAACATGTTTTCTAAGTATCTGTAGATGTATGCTACTAATACTATAACGGCAGGGCTTATAATCAAACGAATCATGAGAGAATATTTTGTGAGAGTGGATAAACCAAAAATTATTCTGACTGATAATGCAACTAACTTCACAAGTGTGAAGTGGTATTTATGTATCCAAATTTCATCCTGAGGCCAGCCCAATAGAGTGGGCATTTCGTTACTTTAACAGGTTTGTCAAAATGTATAAAACACACAGACACACTAAGTGGATTGAATACATGAGGACCTTTCAACAGATAGTGACTAATTTGCCACACTTACCAACAGGTTTTACACCAATCGAATTAATGTACGAGAAGTATAAAATAGGACTAAGTTCAGCCCTTACCTAAGTTTTCTGAGAAAGAGATACTGTTAGAAGAAAAGATTAGACAGGTATTAATAACTATAGAAGAAAAGGCAGAAGCTGGGAAAAAACAGTGTGACAAAAGAATACGTCACATAACTACCTTTCACATTGGACAGAAGATGCTGGTGTGCACACATCTTCAATCTACAAAACACAAAAAGCTTAACCAAAAACGGCAGCAGTTGCACATAGAACTGTACATTATACACAGAATACCACACCCAGGCTGCTATTTGCTGAGCAACACAAAAACAGGGAAAATATGTGGATTGTATTCACATACAGGTATCAAAGAATTTATATGCTAAATGAAAGACGGCAATGCATGTGAATCACTACTGCACCTACTAAAACTCTAAAAACAGGTCTCAGAAGACCCAATGTATGACTGACTACCATGTCAACCTCAGATTATAGGCATCACTGGATGTGGATATGGAGGGGTGTGAGGTTAGCACACTGCTCTCCCGGCCATTGTCAGTTTTTGTGACCGGAGTCACTACTCCTCAATCAAGTAGCTCCTCAATTTGCCTCAAAAGGGCTGTGTGCACCCCACTTGTCGACAGCACTCGGCAGATTGGACAGTCACCCATCAGAGTCTACACCTACAACCTAATGGAAAATACAACACTCTGTTATATGTAAACCAAAACAAAAGAGGTCAATGCACCTCAACCACAATCCTTGTGGAAAATACAACAGTCTGTAATCTTTATAGAAATTTGGAGAGTCTATCTGATAGTAAAAAATGAAAACACTTCTAGGATATGACAATATACATTTTTTGCTTAACTACACACAAAATATCCATATTACTTTTGGAACAAATTGGAGAATCTCATAATGAATGTTACACTAGGCATACTCCAAGGTAAATACGTATGCTCTTTCAACTCTATTATGAAAACTTTGTTTCTCTATTCAGAGCAAAATGACAATAAACAATCTGTACAGCAAATACATTTTTGGAAACAGTGAGTGTGGATGACAACAGTAGAGTCTGGCAGCCTGTGCTCGACACAAAGCAAGGGAAAGAATTAGCTGAGCTGTGGGTGGTAAACATTTCCCTCCACTCCTCTTCTCAATTAGTCTGCGGCAGCCAAAATAGCGAACGTGTGCTATATCCAATGTGCCTGTGTGCCACTAAACAAACAGTGACTGAATGTAACAGACACAGCATGTTGTACAAACATTAACTAGTGAAACTGACAAAATAAGACTTAATTGTGCAAAGGAAATACTACAAATAAACCACATTAAGTAAACAATGATACATACCTAAGGAAATTCGAATGAGGGGAGTAGCAATTTTTCCATGTTATGTATACAACTAGATGTGGCAATCATCGATTACCAATGACTCTGAATGAGAAGTGCTCTATCTTCAGGGTCAGTGAATTTTGAGACTGGTTTTACTCTTGTTGTTCTTTTGAATACTCTGCGATGTTTAGGGTGATTTTACATTTACATTTACATTTATACTCTGCAAGCCACCCAATGGTGTGTGGCGGAGGGCACTTTACGTGCCACTGTCATTACCTCCCTTTCCTGTTCCAGTCGCGTATGGTTCGCGGGAAGAACGACTGTCTGAAAGCCTCCGTGCGCGCTCTAATCTCTCTAATTTTACATTCGTGATCTCCTCGGGAGGTATAAGTAGGGGGAAGCAATATATTCGATAACTCATCCAGAAACGCACCCTCTCGAAACCTGGCGAGCAAGCTACACCGCGATGCAGAGCGCCTCTCTTGCAGAGTCTGCCACTGGAGTTTAATTACATCTCCGTAACGCTATCACGGTTACCAAATAACCCTGTGACGAAACGCGCCGCTCTTCTTTGGATCTTCTCTATCTCCTCCGTCAACCCGATCTGGTACGGATCCCACACTGATGAGCAATACTCAAGTATAGGTCGAACGAGTGTTTTGTAAGCCAGTGATCATGTGTTAATAAAGTATGTTTGCCATAAAAGATTGATTATTTCTATCCATGGAATTCGTCAACATTGATAGAAAACCTATGTTGGTGACCCTGAATTGCGTGCATACCCTTCAATCTGTATAGCCTATTACTTATTACCGGTTTCGCACCAACTCAAACAATGACTCAACTTCCAACCTTCCTGAAAGTGCATGATGTCACTACTGTGGAACTGACTTTTGATTGGGAAGTGAAATGTGCGCAACGTTTTTTCCACAGGTGCTACCAATACAAAGAAAATGTTCAGTTCTCCAGTATTTACTTGGTAGGGACATATATCACTAAGCTCCTTTGTTATGCCACACTGAGTGCAGCACAAACCTACATTGACACCTGCTGCTGGATTCTGTGTTCACGAAGAAGTTTCTTCAGCATAGATTCAGGTTTTCTCTCTCCCCTCACTCCACTACAGACCACTTGACTGTACAGTTTCGGGGTTCACATAAATGTTTCCTCTCTCCCCAGTGCGGTCCCGTGTCGCACATCTTCGGTGCTGACTTTCCCGCTGATCGCACTAGGCCATTTAATGTGCCCACTTCCGCATCGGTCAATGGGGCACTGGTGTCAACTGCATTGGGATACCCCAGCATCTACCCAACTTACCACCCACTGCACACCACAGGGACATTTGCGCCACGGTCATGTCCCACCACTTGGCGTGCAATCACAATTTTTTGGGAATCCATCTGTGTTGATCGTCGATACTTCCACAGCTACTGCATCAGGTCATGTGGTGCTCCCTCCTACAAAGACCACAGAAGACGGATCTATCACAGCTCATCTTGGCACTGCTGCTTTCGTTTCATCCATCTTGTTTCACCGTTCTTCTGCGTCAGCTACACTGTGTTCATTGTGTGGCCATACAGGGCCCTTCTCCACACGAATGTGAGTGCTGGGCATCATATCACTCCAACAGAAGTGCCAGACTTCCTTTGGAACATCGTACCTGTCGCCATTGCACAGTCGACGCCAGTGGATGCTACTCATCTGAAATCTCACACAGTCCGCATCCTACTGACTCTGCCACAAGATTAGCCTTCAGGTCATTTTTTGAAACTGCTGCTGATACACATGGACAACTCCGTGTACTGGGTTACCTTGGTGGACAACTTGTTGGGCATACACGGTATCGTAGATGATGGCAATCGTTTTGTCTGTTTCGTGAACCATCTGTATAACCACCCAGATTTTATTAGTGATTTGTTACTAAATCCACCCCAGCTTAACAAATTCGCTTCTGCTCGCACATCCTCATCGAGCATCTTTCATTTATGTCAGCAGAGGCAATCCACAGTATCATTTACGTCACGAGTTTAGGTGACAGAACATCTTCCCAGGTGTGGTGACACCCACATGCTCAGGTTAGGACAGAAGTTGAGCTGGACTTAGTGCTCTAGGCATTATGGTCAGTTAAACTGTTGCAGAAACACACCTCATCATCACGCAAGGATGAATTATGGTTGGCTAACCTGGCATACGACATTATTCTTTCACTGCCACCTACTTCCCTTGCATAGCGCAATGTCTGCTACTAAGGTTGGTATGCCAGCACCAGTACCTCCTCTGCTGGCTGGTAGATGTCGAGCGTGGGCTCACCTTGGGCAATGCAATGAACCGCAGTCACTTAGCAGCCAGAAATGGGAACCACCAGCCACTTCTTGCTTAACATCCCTGATTACAAACGAGCTAGCACATGCCCTCATGCCATTCCCCTCTCCTGCTTCCGCAGAAGGCGTAGTGGTCCCAGTTGACCCATGTGCACCACCCCACCCAGTATCCTCTATACTGGTTCCACACAACTTTCCGGATACTGCCTGCAACTGCCAACCAGCCTGCACGTTCCCAAATGCTTCAAATGGGCTCCAGTAGGTGTCATGGCTTACAAGGATAACAAAGGCCACCTACAAATGTTGCATTTTAGTTCGATCTTCTACTCCACGAGGCCGTCTGTACACCTTGGATTTATGCTCACATCACGATTTCCTTGTTGACACTGGAGTTGACATTAGTATTCTTCCACTCTGATTCATGGTAGCAGAAGTGATACCAACCAAATTTTTCCATCAAGCAGCTAGTAAACTGGCACTTCACATTGATGGCATGCTCATCTTACCTATTAAACTCAAGTCCAGCAAACCGTTCATGTGGTCCTTTCAAACGGCCAATGTCAGAGACACAGTACTTGGCTCTGATTTCCTGATTCACTTCTGTATTTTGCCTGACCTCCTCTCATCTGCTTTATTTCACCATGTTTCAGGTGCATACATTGCATACTCAGTCACTCCCTCTGCTCTTTCTCTCTCTCAGCCCCCTGACGATACTGATGCAGTTGTTGAGTGCTCTTCCTGGCAAACTGCCTCACCAATTCTGTCACTTGGCTCCAAACCAAGCACTCTGAAGTCGACGACCTTCGCACTCGCAACAATTGAACCGCGCCATCTTGATGGCTGCCTATGCTGCCATACCTTGACACTAACGATGCACCTCCTGTGACTCCTGCACACTTGCCTTTATCTGCACTGACAGCACCTCTGCTTGACACATCACCTTGTGGTGTTCATCAATTCAAATGAACACTATTACAAATGGAACAACATGTAAAATTGTCACGACAGATGGTCTCCGTGGCATCATAAAGCACACTGCCTCCCTCCACACAAAATATGCCTTTCTAAGACTACAATCGATGAATTTCTGCAGGCAGGTATTGTTCGCCTGTCTGATGGTAATTGGTCTTCACCCATCCACTTAGTGCCCACGATGAACGGCACAGCGCTCCTCTGTGGTGTCTATTGTCCGTCTCAATGCACATACTTAACAGAAAATTATCCTGTCCCACACATTCAAGACTTTGCACAACTACTTAGCGGGGTATGCATTTTCAGTGTTTTGGACTGCCACAAGGCATATTCACAAATACCTATGGAAGAGAGTGACAAGAAACAGCCTTTATCATTCCCTTTGGCATTTATGAATTTTGTTACATGTCTTATATGACCTCAAAAATGTGGCTCAAACTTGGAAAAATTTCATAGACTCGCTTCACTTTACTTGCTCTTGCTGCTATGTATACCTAGACGACATTCTCATTTTCTCCTCCTCTAACGAAGAACAAGAGCCACACCTGGCCATTGCACAGGAATTTCTGGCATGTAATGGAGTCGAGATTAATCGTGATAAATCACAACTTTGATGCTTTTCTTACCTTTCTTGGGTACACTGCTTCCTGTGAGGGTATACATCCTCCATGAAATTAGGTCAACCACATTCACAAGCTACCACTCCCGGTTACTTCACGAATTGCGCTGGTTTTTGGGGATCAGCAATATTTACAGATGCGATCTGCTGATGGTGGCAACTATTCAAGCCCCTCTTATTACTAATGCATTAGCTGGCAGACAAACTTCCGGTAGCTGCCAGGTGCAATGGTATGATGATACGATGAAAGCTTTCAAGGATCTCAAAACAGCTGTAGAATATGCCGTCACTCTTGCCAACCCCTTGCCAGACACTTGCATCTCTATTACAGTGGACACAAGTGATTTCACAGTAGGTGCAGCAGTTCCTCAACATCACGTTCCTGACACAACTCTGCCACTCCATTTTTTTTACTCCAAAAAGCTATCCACGGCTCAACATAAGTCATCGGCTTTTGACAGGGAACTCCTTGTGGTATACAAGGTCGTCATATATTACCACGGAGACAACAAAGGAAGGAACATAACAATTTTCACGGACAATCCTGCCATTGCCCTTCCTCCATGCAGGTCTCAGCAGATGGATCTCATCTGTCAGTACATGACGGACATCTGATATATCTGTGGCTCAGAAATGTGGTGGCTCATTATCTGTCATGTGTCAATGCTATTTCGACTCCAGTTAATTTCGATGAACTGGTCTGCTTACAGGACAATGACATTGAACTTCACAACCTATGTCAGGCTTCTTCCACTTCCCTAAAGGCAGTTTCTTCTTCAGTCAGACCTTTACGGTGCTGTTTGACCATGAGTGTCGCTCGGCTTATTGTCCTGGTTGCTTTATATTGCCAAGTTTTTGCTGCTTTGCATAATCTTTCACACTCTTTCGCTAAGGCTGCTACAAGTCTTGTCGTGGAACACTTTGTGTGGCCAGGTGTTGAAGAAGGGCTGCCGTGTGGTCGCTCATGTCCGTGTGCCGTGTCAGTACAGCAAAGTCAGCAGACATATGCAGCCCCTCTAGACAAATGTGACATTCAAAGAGGCTGTTTCTGACAAGTGTATGTAGACATCAGCAGGCCATTACCTGGGTCTGATGGTTTGAGATATATCTTGTCGATCATCGACTGTGTTACACATTGGGTGGAGGCATATTCTGTAACAAGAGCATTTGTATCTTCCTGGATAGCTAGAGTTGGGTGCCCTACATCCATCACTAACAATCATGCTAGGTAGTTCAAATCATTGTTGTTTAACAAACTCAGCATGCTCTGTGGTGTGGATAAATTTTGCACTACAGCGTACCACCCTCAGAGCACTGGATCAGCTAGCATTGCCACAGGACTCTGTAAGCGGCCCTCAAGTGCCATGGTGGTGAATGGTTTGACGCCCATCCCTGGGTTATGATAGGAATCGGGTGACTTATACAGCAGACATCCAACGCCACTTACCGAGGTCCTGTATGATGAAACATTAGACCTCCCAGCTGAGCTCATTGAAGATGCTGCAGCTTCATCTTATCTGATCTTCCCACTCTTGTTGAGCATGTCTGGTCTCACACAGCTGCTGTCCATATGCCTCCTCTGTGACCACATCCCTGTACCCTGGTTTTCTTGCATTCAGCCCTGGCTTGTGAGTTTATTATGTTAAAAGATAGCACAGTTGAAACAGCACTACAGCCATCTTACTCTGGCTGACATTTGATAACGGCACTTTAACACTATTATCGAAATTACCTATAATGATATTATCTAACTTCTTTGTTTGTAACATTTATTTAAATGTATTCATTATTGATGACAATTCATGCAATTGTAATTAATATATGGGTGTAATTTCAAAAGTAATTTTCTGTAGAAGAATGTAACAATCAAAACATTAATTGTAATACTGGTTCACACATAGGGAAATTAGGCGTGTAATCATGTGAAAATTGGAGGGAAGTCCCTCTGCAACGGAATTAGATAGGCAGGAATTGAAAAGATGGATGGTTCAAATGGTTCTGAGCACTATGGGACTCAACTGCTGAGGTCATAAGTCCCCTAGAACTTAGAACTACTTAAACCTAACTAACCTAAGGACAACACAAACATCCATGCCCGAGGCAGGATTCGAACCTGCGACCGTAGCGGTCGCGTGGTTCCAGACTGTAGCGCCAGAACCGCTCGGCCACCAGCGGCCGGCGAAAAGATAGATTTGGCAGTTGAACTGAAAAGTATCTTTGTGGCAAGAGTCAGTTGGTGGATAGCAGGCAAAGGGTGTGCAACTTGTGAAATGAAAGAGGTAAGAATCGTGGAGTGGCCGCGCGGTTAGAGGCACCATGTCACGGATCGCGCGGCCCCTCCTGCCAGAGGTTCGAGTCCTCCCTTGGGCATAGGTAGTTGTGTGTGTGTGTGTGTGTGTGTGTGTGTGTGTGTGTGTGTGTGTGTGTGTGTGTGTGTGTGTGTGTGTGTTGTTCTTAGCATAGGTTAGTTTAAGTAGTGTGTAAATCTAGGGACTGATGACCTCAGCACTTTGGTCCCTTACGAATTCACACACATGAACATTTGAGGTGAGAAGAACTGCAAGATTATATAATAAAGCCTCAGATGCAGAAGTAATTTGGCTCATCGTTCATGACATACTTTGGTTAGCTCTGTACTATGAAAATCAGACGCTAAGAAGAGACTTTTCAGAGCTCGCTACACAGGAGCAGCCATGGATACTTTTGCTGCCCTTTTTTTTTTTAATAGCACAGGAGAATGACATTGACACCTTCATCTCAAATTATCAGTTGAGGACTGTATAATTGCATGCACCAATTATGTGGTTTTGTTTGCAATAATAACTTTGTCTTCTGTAAATTTTGTGTTGAGCCATCATATTTTATCATTAGCCGTTTACCTACAGGTTCCTATCAGAAGTGCTATGATGAATACGAGTATCCTATTTTACTGAACTGAAATGTAATTATTTTTCTTAACAAAAGTTAACAAACTTTGTGGAGTTGTACAGAACACAATTATTTAGTGAGTGTAAGTTTTCAAATACTCCGTGTAGTTTTCATAAATGGGTAGTTAAAATATTCAGTTCAAAGACGTTTCTTATTGAAATAATAGTCTTTAGTGTAGTTAACAGTGTTTCCCATATTGTGTTGTGACTAAACTGCTCAGCCCTGATCTGAATGTACCAATAAATTCCTTTCTGGCTCCCCATGCTAATAGTTGAGCCACATTTACATGTGATGTTACAATAACAGCAATCAAGAATAAGCAACTGACTACAAATATTCAAACTATAGTAGATACAGGTATCACATGTCCACTTGAGTTAAGTAATATAAGGAAGTTAATGTTCCTTGAAAATGCAAATAATAATCAGTATAAAAGATATAATTTCTTCATAACTATTTCAATAGTAGTAATTTCCTATAATTAAACTAACAGAAGACCTCTTGTCCAAGTCAGTTGTGCTTCACCACTAGTAAGCATTTTACCTATAATTATCATTATCTTTCTACTGTAATGTACAGATAGTAAGTGTTATTGAGAGCCAGTTGTTGCCTAAATGCATCAGTGCTCCTCCAGTATAGTTCAAGTCAAGTCACTGGTACATACTTGTTAAATCATTATGCTACTGTCTTGTATCTTATCTGCAAAACAGAAGTTCCGTATCAAGTGAAGTCAACTCTAAGAGTTAACTTCCTTTGCGAACCATACAAGTACTGGGTACAACTTTGCCTAATTAGGCTGGTTGCTTCCTTTGAATAGAAATCTTTAGGGAAACAAAACTAGCACAATATCTTTCCATTACGTATGACCACAGTCAAAGAAATATCCTTTCACAGGAATAACATTATCGGCATATTACTAATTTAATAGCAGCCAGTAGAGCTATAGCATGCTTGGCCAATTTTGTGGACATCCTCATTAACGGCCGGTGTCAGACAATTTCACTTCAGCAGGTTAAATCAGCTCGGACAATCGAGTAATCCATCCCACAACCTTTTGAGTTGAGGTCACCACAGTAGTGTGATGTCCCAGAACTTGCACATACCACACCTCTGCCTACGCACCATTCAGATCTTGTGTGAACTTAGTCTATGCTCATCAGTCGCTCAGTAGTTGCCTGTGAAGATCCCCCTCCCTTGCCTCACTCAGACTCTATGTGTGATGATCTGCTGCCTCAGGTTCAGCCACATATTGTGTGTGACATTACATTGTCGCAAGTGTTGTCATCCGCTGTTCTGCCAGTGTGTGCTAGTGTTTCTCCTGAGCTACAACATTTTTCCCCTACTTCTCCTACAGCTCCCCCTATGACTACCATCGACGAGATTTGCTTTCCTATCAGCACTTTTGGGTGGCTGTGGCAAGCTTTCCTTGCATCTCCAAGATGGATCACTCTTTATCCTCTGAGTGAGCGAAACTTTTCACGAGGCCACATTTGCTTCACATGTAACCATCCTGTGCACACAACCCGTCCCAGATAGGGTGAAGGTAGTTGGTATAACAGCTACATTTGGCATGAACGGAATGCTCAAGAAACACGCCCCCCTCTTCGCCACTCCTCCGACACTGCCACATCCCGTGCTGGTCCAGTTCATATGTGCAGGTCCACCAGTCCATCCTCCTTACTGGATGGTGGATTATATCTTCTCTAGTCCACCCTGCATGGACCTCCCTGACCCCATGAGAAACACTCCATCCATGCCTTCCATTCGGACCATGGGTGGTGATGCTACTTTGCACAATCAATAGACATCTGTCGAGTGGCCTACAACACCCCTGCATTCAACAACTATACCCCCCCCCCCTGTGGTCCGCATTCCCGGGGAAAGGGGGTGGGGCACCTCTGTGGCGGTCATCGATTGCCAATGACTATGGAATGAGGGCTGCTCTATGTTCAGTCAGTGAGCTTCAGAACTGATGATGTTTCATGAGATCGTGCATTGTTTGCAGTGGCGTCTCACGTGCATACATTCTGGGTGTTCACAAATTGTTAGATCCAGAAAAATTTGTGTGTGAAATTAATAGCATCAGCTGTATAACAGTTATGCTTATGAACAAGTTTATACAACTACAGCCACTGCCAATAATAGTAATAACAACAGTAATAATAAAAATTTTTGTGCTTTTCCATTTTTTCGGATAAATGTACAAGATCCCAAGCAGATGCATTAGTTCATGAGTTTATTTTCGGGCTGAAAATCAGATATTCTTATGCTGCACCCATACAACAACTTGTGCTGACAAGTAGTGTTAAATGTTCACTTGTAGTTACACTCATTTGACTTTGTCACTCTCGCAATCACAGGATTCGCTGTCAGAGACCAAATTCCTTTGCGGCTAACTTTTCCCGGTAATTTACCTTTCTGTTCCCAGAATTTGATTTTCACTCTGCAGCGGAGTGTACGCTGGTATGAAACTTTCTGGCAGATTAAAGCCATTGTACCGAATCGAGGCTCGAAGTCGGGACTGCCTTTCGCAGTCAAGTCCTCTACCAACTGAGCTACACAAGCACAACTCACAACCCATTCTCATAGCTTTACTTTTCTGTTAGCATTTAAAATAGATTCAATATAGTTCTTGTTTACACTGCACACGAAAGCTGATTCCCATACAGTACACAAACAAATCCAAACACAAAGTGCAATTTTCAGAAATGAACACACTTGACTAGAAGACAAATGACACACTTAGATCCATAATGAAATTAGAATGCTATTAATACCTTCAGCTGCTGACGGGCGTTGATATATATCAACGGTGACAGGTGAAAATGTGTGTCCCAACCAGGACCCGAACCCAGGATCTCCTGCTTACATGGCAGACGCTCTATCCATCTGAGCCACTGAGAGCACAGAGGATAGTGCGACTGCATATGGTTTGACAGATAACAGAGAAAACTGTGTGACTGTGAAACTTGTGTTTATTTGTTGCAGCTTTTGGCCTAAAGCACACCGCTGTCAATCCCACATTTAAGTGATTGTCAGAGAAACCAGTGATACAGCTTTTTGCGAATGTTCATACATACAATGTGGGCCTACAGCACAGATAAACGTGACTCACCACAAGATCATCAGATTTCAGAAGCATAAATAAATGCAACAATTTTCACAATCAACGGTGATGTGCTTTAGGCCCTTATGATTCTCACAAGGGAAACTCCCCATCACCCCCCCCCCCCCCCGCTCCCCTCAGATTTACTGATAAGAGGGCTCAGTGGACGGCCCATCAAAAAAGCATAAACTTGGGGAGGGGGCGAACCATGAATGGCCCAAATTTGAGAAGTACAACACCGAACACAGATGAAAAGCCTTGGCGTCATGGTTAAGTGGTGATGGAGTTAGACTACAAAACGAATGAGCCTGTGTTGAAAGCCAATCCCCCCCCCCTCCCCCTGCCCCCCACAAAATTATGAACTGCCTGTGCAGCCATGGATGTGTGTGTTCATTGCATTCAAATTTATATCTGTGTCATGGTGTAACATCAATTTGCAACAGTGAGGTGCTAGGAACAGACATATAATGAAAGTTGATTCTGCACAACTACTCTACCAGCAGCCAAAAGGAAGTGGCTTTGGAATGGGAACCACAAATGTTTGATGACAAGGTGACAAGTCAAACAAATCCTCCACTGGAAAACACGTCTGGTGTGTCATTAGTGACAGTATGTGTGTGATATGACAGGACTCTCATATCAATGCACATAACTTGTACACCTGATGAGTGAGTGAGAGATATGCTTCCTTCCCCAATTTAGGTGTTACAAATGTGGATGTGATCACTCCCAATGAAATGATGAAAATATAATAGTCTGTCACATAAGCTGCAACAAATACATGCAAGTTTCACAATCACAAAGTTTTCTGTTATCTATCAAAGCATATGCTTTTAACTTTTTTGAAGTTGAGTTCCATTTTGGAAGTTTTGAGCCTTGAATTCCTTTGTTGTAACATTGTAACCCATTTACTTGTTGTTTTCATTTCTATGAGATATCTATGTGGTACCTCGCCTGCTCTCACTATTCATCACATTTACTTGGGAAGTAATGTACCCTTACCACATGACTCATATTCTATAACCAATGTATAGTATGACAGTTGCCAAGTCTATAGAAAGAGAACAAACATTTCAATGACCAGATGGATAGTTGACAATTTTCTGGAAAAAAACCATAAAAAAATTTGCACTAGGCAATTTTGAACACTGCTCATCTGCTTCGCAGCCCAACACCATGATCACTGAATGATGACACTTTGGCTATGCAAATATGCTCGATGTTGTACTTGTTAAGCTTGGACCATTTGCTGTTTCTATTTTGCTTTTTTTTCCCCTCACAGTTTAGTATATCTCCTTCCTGTTTTCATGCTTGATCTGTGGTCAATTTTTGATGGGTTATCCTATACCCTGGACCATCTTATCACTACATCTGTGTGTGTGTGTGTGTGTGTGTGTGTGTGTGTGTGTGTGTGTGTGTACTATGGGGAATTTCCCTTGTCAGCACCTTAACTGGATTACTGTATGAGATAACATATGACAACAACGTTATGAAATGGAAAGTTGTTACTTTCCTTTTCATAATATTGTTACATTCAATCCTGGATTTTTCATTGTTTGATTACTGTATGATAAACTTCATAGCTTAATATACTATAACTCATTCCGAAACCCAAAAAATAGGTTTACTGTCAGTACAACTTTAACACATACCGATATCTGACCTAATTTTACTACAGTATATAGTGAGTGAATTAGCATATCTGAGAAGTGGTCTATCATTTAGCAGAATTTATGCCGAGCAATCAGGAATAAAATTCTGCTGCAGTCTATTACCCCTTGGTGGCACTGATGTAAGCTTCTAGTTGAGTGGCAAGGGCTAGGGCTGGCTGTGCAAATCGCAAACCATGCACATTGTTAATCAAATCCATATGCATTTGTGCATGCGCAACAGCTCCTTATAAAGTGCACAACTAAAGGTGTGCTCATGACCCTGATGCCAAGTTTCACGGAGTACAGAGGAGCAGTAGCAAGGTAGATTTAAGTGCCGTATCTTTCAGATTGCAGGATCTATGTTAAGCTTAACAGTATTCAAAGAAAAGTAACCATAAATATGCAAGGTGTCAAAAGATAGGGTGTTCACATGCTCTTACACAGCAGCCACCGCTATGTGTTTGAGTGTAATAGGTTGGTTATTTCTATCTGTGGAATTTGTCGGCAATGACAAAAGACCCACATGGTTGTAGGAACGAAGAGTACACTTGATAACCCTATCGCTAGCCAATCTATTAACCATAAGAATAAACATATATAACGAGTATCATTACTGCACATGTTGTATTTTCCACACAGATTTTGATAATATGAAATATTTTATCTAGTGACATGTCCATATTGCCACATTAAGTGACGAACTTCAAAACCAAAATCACGGATCCAACCGTACGTAGATGTAGGACTATGTACATGAGGAAAGATAATCAGAGTAAGAAGCTATATATAAAAGAAATTATTTACTTGGAAACAGCTATGGTCACACCAAGCAAAGATCTATTTACAGAAAGGTTATGATTATACTAAAGTAATAAATAAAACAAATGTTAACGATTAAGGTATGAAGAGGAATAGCCTCATGAATACGGTGACAGTACTAAAATTTAAGTTCGGTTTATATTAAACTATCTAGAGCTACTTACAATAAGAAAGAACTACACTATTTAAATTACTCCTACGTTAAAGTGAATATGAAAAACTAATGTACTCCATAGGAAGAAGAAGAGAAGAAAAATAAGAAGAAAATGAAATTATATCAAATTAGGAACACACAATTAACAAGGCAAAAACTTTGCTAGCTAGCAAGTACAAGTCTCAAGCTAAATTAAGGTGCATTGCAGCAAATAAGCATTACTTACACAAACACAGTGCAGCAGGGAAAGCACTGTCAAAGAGCACATAAGGAAATATTAATAGACACATACACTGATCAGCCAGAACATTGAGACCACCTGCCTAATAGCTGGTACATCCACATTTGGCACAGGTAACGGCAGCAGCGCATCATGGCATGGAACTAATGAGGCCTTGGTAGGTTGCTGGCACCACATCTGCACGCACAAGTCATCTAATTCCCGTAAATTTCGGAAAAAGGGGGGGGGGGGGGCGGTTGAGCTCTGATACCACATTCAGTCAAATCCAAGATGTGTTCGATCAGGCTCAGATCTGGAAAGTTGTTAGGCCTGTCACTGTGTTCCTCGAACCACTCCAACACACTCCTGGCTTGTAACAAGGTGCATTATCTTGTTGAAAAATGCCATTGTTACAAGGAAATGTGGTCATGAAGGGGTGTATGCGGCCTGCAACCAGTGTACGCTACTCCTTGACTGTCACGGTGCCTTGTACGTTTTCTACTGAACCCATGGATGCCCACATTAATATTTCCCAGATTATAATTGAGCTGCCTGCTAGTTTCTCTCTGCCCCACAGTACAGGTGCCAAGGAGCTGTACCCCTGCAAGATGACGGATTCATGCCTTCCCATCAGCATAATGAAGAAGGTATCAGGATTCATGAGACCACACAATGTTCTGCCACTGCATCAATATCCAGTGCCAATGGTCATGTGGCCAGTTCAGTCATAGCCGCCGATGATGTGATGCTAATATTGGCACATGCATGGGTCATCTGCTGTGGAGGCGCATCGTTACGAGTGTTCCGTGCACTGTGTGCTCACATACACTTGTACTTTGCACAACATTAATGTCTGATGTTAGTTAGGCCACAGTTTGCCAACTGTTCTATTTTACCAGTCTGCCCAGTCTAAAACGTCCAACATCTGTAATGAGGGGTGGCTGCCCACCTCCGACGATGTCTGGACATGGCTTCACCTTGGTTTCGCCATGTGTTGAAGACACTCACAACGGCACTCATCGAACTGTTGATACGTCATGCAGCCTCCAAAATGCTAATGCCAAGTCTCTGGGCTGTCACAGTCTGCACATGGTAAAACTCAGATTGCTCACCTTCCTTATTCTACACCCACACAGCATGGTCACTGATACTACATGCACCATGCATGTGTCATGCTAACAGTCATTCCTCATCAGGTGACACTACTATCAACTGGACGGGTTTATATCGATAGTAGGTCGGTGTCATAACATTCTAGTTCATCATCAGTGTTCTGATGAGGTATGAGGACAAATCGTTATTAACAAAAATGTTAAATGTACTGAGCTATACTTTGTGTGTGCGTAAGTGTGAATGAACATGCTGACTGAACTATGGGCAGTTATGCATAATTAAGAAGCTATGTAGTAACAAGAATTTTGTACGGAATGATGCAAAATAGCATGCCCTGCTTGGCGGAAGGATTGAACTGGAGGTGGGAGGTACCAAATAAAAGAGCCCCCTCTCCCTCCTCATACTAGTTTATAAGTTACGTATAATTGTGACTCTGTGAGAATTTATGGAAAGGAGGGTGAGTACGTACATTTATAATCAGTACATTGAAACAGCTAAACATGGGTGTAGCCCTGCTAGCTGAAGAGTAAAATGAGTACATTAGGTCTCACATTAACTTAACCTGCATGTTAAGCTATTACATAAACCTTTGTGTGCTACGTCCAATGAAATACATACATGAATATGTGAGACACATCTGAGGGTAAAGTAACGCTACGTTCACATTGTACAAAGAGTAATACAAATCTAGCACTGTAGAAGCACTTAAACACTACATTCAAATACAGAGTTTCCAGTGAACCTGAACATAAAATGCAATGCACATGTGCGCACGTGCCCGCACATGCACACGCCCACGCCCACGCACGCACGCACACGCACGCACACGGTTATATAAAATTGGGTTGCCACATACAAAGACAATTTCAACAATGATTAGCTGAGTGAAAAATATATATATATTAAAGAAAGGATTTTCAGACATAGATAGGGATATAATAAGTACTATGCTGTGAACAGAACATGGTTTTATGACCAGTATTTCATGTGTCCTTGTAACATATAGTGTTAATTGCTTGTGAAAACAATTACTAGTACAAGGAGATGCCTGATGTTTATCTTAACAAGATTCTCTTGTAATTGTGTTTTTTTTACATTTATTTGTCTCATATCTTTATAAATACGTTCGTGTAATTTTGTAACCCTGTGAAAAGCAATTGTACATGGCATCAGACATATTAGAAAGTGGAAAAACATGTGAATGAGAGCTACGCAAGTTTCGAAATGTACCTCAAATATGTGTAGTTGCCACCTAGTGGTTAAAAAATAGTATGGTGCAAAACATGTGAATGAGAGCTACGTAAGTTTCGAAATGTACCTCAAATATGTGTAGTTGCCACCTAGTGGTTAAAAAATAGTATGGTGCAATGATTCAAGTTAGCTAATCACCAAATGATTCATCATCTGCAATGGCAGAAAGTTTAACGAATCTACAGTGCCGAGCCAAATAAGTGGAACAGTGGAAAGTGTGTGCTAATGGAAAGGTGAATGTTCACCAAAATCTTGATGAAGATTTCATCCAGACATAGCAGGTCCAGCAGCGTCCTTCAGCCTCACAGTGCAGTGGAGACCATTATAGCTTACGGACCCATAGGCAGATGTAAATAGTTACCCTGAGAATATTATGAACTGTTCACTCTCCATCACATGTGTGAATACTGCTCTGTGTGGCGCAGAAAACAACAGCCACAAGGCACTTCAAACAATGGACTCAGCTCATGCCAATGACGCAACGACAATAGAATACAAAGGACAGAGAAAATGAAAATTTTCGTTGTAAACTAAAGGAAAGACATACAGTTTTCATAAATGTAAATAAACGAAGATAAATATTTAACTGAATGTGAAAAGGACTAATTGATGTGACATAAAATTCCCACATAGCTGACACACACATTAGTCAAATAGTATGTTAAAGACTAATAGAGAAATATGCCAATAACTGAACAGCCAAAATAAAGGTTTCTGACCCTTCGGCCATTAAAGCAGACGACCGCACCTTGCCCCTCTGAGTATAAAACGTAAAATGTATAAGTTTGTATAAATTAATAAGAAAAGGAAATTTGGTACTGTATGCCATGTATATGAACAGACAGCCCACAGTAGGGGGCAGATGTAATGACACTTGCTAGAAGTTTCCAAAGAGGTACACGTTGGTTGGATGGTTGGTTGGTTGATTGGGGTTGAAGGGACAAAACAGCAAGGTCATCAGTCCCTTGTTTCAAATGTAGTCCATTCAGATAGTTTGACATCTCAGAAAAGTCAGAACAATACAAGGGAAAAGGCTAAAAAACGTAAAAATGCAGTCGTGTCATCAATGGTAAAAACAAAATGAGGGAAGTCAGCAAGAGAGCGACCCCAAGGCTATGCTAGAGGCAGGAAATATCCCACCTCTGAAGCAGTAGAGGCAAGACCACCAGTGACTTAAAAGCGTTCAAGACAGGGAGCGCGGAAGACAGGACAAAGAAAGAAGCTGAAAATCATGGCAAAGAGACGCAATGTGGAGCCCAACCGGTAAACCCGCCCGAGGTGGGAATCAGGTGTGTGACGTCCATGGTCTGGGAACAGGATAGAATAGGAAGGATGAGTGGGAGAGGAACGGACAGCGATTGCATAAGACACCAGAAACTGGGACCGCCGAACAGAAAAGGGGGGGGGGGGGGGAGAGATCCCAGCTTCAACCAGGAGACTATCGGCAGGGCTAGTAGGGAAGGCACTGGTGGACAAACGGATACCACGATGGTGGACTGGATCCCGCACGTGCAGTGTGGGAGGAGCAGCCGAACCATAAACTTGACAACCATAGTCCAAGCAAGACAGAACTAAAGCACAATAAAGGCGGAGAAGGATGGAGTGGTCTGCACTCCAAGAGGTGTGGGCAAGGAAGCGAAGAACATTGAGTTTACGGAAACATTCTACCTTCAGAAGTCTGAAATGAGGCAGCAAAGTGAGCTTGTTGTCAAAAAGAAGACCCATGAAACAAAACTGTAGGACCACAGGCAATCATCATGCATCGAGATAGAGCTCTGGATCTGGGTGGATCGTAGAATGGCGACAGCAGTGGACTACCCGCGATTTTGAAGGAGAGAATTGAAACCTGTGTGAGAGGGCCCATGCAGAGGTACACCGTATAGCTCTCCGGAGCTGCCGCTCTGCAGAGGCCATAGAAGAGGAACTAACCCAAATGCAGAAATCATCCACATACAGAGCAAGGGTGACCAAAGGACCGACAGAGGCCACAAGTCCATCAATAGCAATGAGGAAAATAAGTACACTCAGTACAGAACCCTGTGGGATGCCAGTCTCCTGGGTCTGTGGAGAACTAAAAACAGTACCAATCCGAACCCTGAACGACCGATGGAACAGGAACTGCTGGATAAAAATTGGGAGTGGGCCCCGAAGACCCCACTGATGAAGTGTAAGTAAGATGTGATGGTGCCAAGCGGTGTCATAGGCCTTGCAAAGGTTGAAAATACTGCAACCACATGGTGGCGCTGAGAAAAAGCCTGCCGAACTGCAGATTCCAAGTGAAGTCCCTCTCGGAAGCCACACTGGTACGGGGACAATAGATCCTGAGATTCGAGGACCCAATTGAGCCGACGGGCTACCATCCGCTCAAGTAAATTGCAAACATTTGTCAGACTAATTGGCCGATAGCTTTCAACAAATAGGGGGTTCTTACCAGGCTTAAGGACAGGAATCATGATGCTATCCCTCCACTGAGGAGGGAAGTCACCCTGGAGCCAAATACGGTTAAAAACCCGGAGAAGATGTGGCCGTTGTGGAGCACTGAGACGTTGAAGCAGTTGGTTATGAATGGAGTCTGGGCCAGGGGCCATATCATGAGAAGAAAGTGCGGAAAGAAATTCCCATTCAGTAAAAGGTTTGTTGTAAGATTCTGACTGACAAGGGGTAAAACATAAGGCAGAAGCTTCGGCCTGCCATTTCTGGTGAAGGAAAACAGCTGGATAGGAGGCTGATGCCGTTGCAAAAGGGGTTGCAAGAAGTTCCGCAAGAATCAACGGGTCCATACAAAGGCCATCTGGGAGGTGAAGACCTGGGAGCGTGGACTGCTGATGGCAACCTTGGAGAGTGCAAAGTGTAGCCCAATACCCGTGACATAGGGACAGTAGAACCGAGGGAAGAAACAAAGCATTCCCAACATATCCGTATGCTCTGTTTGATTAAATAACGAGCTTCAGCGCGAAGGCGTTTAAAGGCAATAAAGTTGGCAATGGATGGGTGCCTCAAAGTGTTGCAAAGCTCGATGGGAATCATGGATAGCAATGGCAATGGCTGTACTCCACCACGGGACTTGCCAGCGGCAAAATGGTCCTGATGAGCACGGTATAGCAAGGCTAGCAGTGTGAACAATTGCATCAGACACGTCATGTAGGACGTCATCAATACAACCCGACAAAGAGGGAGAAAACATGACCCGTGCAGTGTATAGAGGCCAATCGGCAGGTTGGAAAGACCAACGAGGTAATCTGTTCATCGGGGAGCGGGAAGGGAGTGAGAGAATCAACGGGAAATGGTCACTATCACAAAGGTCATCATGTGGTGACCAGTGTAATGAAGGGAGGAGGGTGAAGAAAGAGAAAGATCAATGGCACAAAAGGTACCATGACCGGCACTGAAATGAGTAGCAGAGCCATCATTAAGAAGGTACAAGTCGTGGTCTGCAATAAACTGGTCTATGAGAAGACCTCGTCTAGATGGAAATGCACTGCCCCACAAGGGATGATGAGCATTAAAATCCCTGAGGAGGAGGAAGGGAGGAGGAAGTTGCTGAAGAAGGGCAGTTAAGGCAGCAGGTGTAAGAGTTCTGTCAGGAGGGACATAAAGATTGCAAACCGTAACCTCAGAGTCCAGGTGGAACCTAACAGCAACCGCTTCCAATGTAGTTTGAAGAGGAATCCACGTGCTAGCAACGTCTGTATGGACCAACATACAAACGCCACCAGAGGCCTGCAGAGGGCCGACCCGATTTCGACAGCAAACACGGAACCCACAGAGGGTCGGTGAGTGATCATCAGTAAAATGAGATTCCTGTAGAACCACACAAGCTGCAGAGTAAGACGAAATACAGGATTTCAACTCCAGAAGGTGATGGTAATATCCATTACAATTCCATTGGCTACCCACAGAACGATGATTCAAATGGGGGTTGAACAGGCTAAAGCCAGTTGTGCCTCTGGGTTACCACCCGTCACCGACAAGGAGGGGGCAACATCCATGAACGACAGGTCAGAATCTGGTTGTCAAACTGGGGATGGGGCCTTTGGTGACACCAGAGGCTCCTTGTCCTGGGACTTATGTTTCTTCTTCTTTTCTGTTTGAGATCGAGGAGGGCTGTGTGGCATAAAGGAGCCACCTGCAGCAAGATCGGGAACAGAAAGAGATCGGGGACCTGGGGGTTGACAGACCATGGTTCTCGCGGTAGTCGCGTGGCAGCAGACCTTTGGCCTGGAAGGGGTATCCTGGGAGGGACGCCCTTGACCGGCAGACATTTCTCCAGCTGGGGAGGGGGAGCAGCGCCTGGAGGAGAAGGTGTGGGAGCCGTAGGGGAGGGGGGAGGAGACTGGGGTAAGGAAGGGGTGAAGATGTAACTAAAGCATAACTAGGCCTCATGGACACATGGTGAAGACATGCATACTTTTTATGAGCCTCAGTGTAGGTTAAACGATCAAGGGACTTATATTCCTGTAACTTCTTTTCCTTCTTATATACTGGGCAATCTGACGAATGTGGAGAATAATTGCCATGATAATTAACACACACAGGAGGGGGAACACAGGAACTCCCCTCATGGAGTGGACATCCACAGTCACCACAGAGAGGGGCCTGTGAACAGCAGGTAGACGTGTCCAAAACCGTAAGCACTTAAAAACACCTCATAGGAGGTGGGATGTACAGCTTCACATCACATCGGTAAACCATAATCTTTACTTTTTCAGGGAGTGCATCCCCGTCAAAGGCCAGGATAAAGGCACCAGTATCAATGCGATTGTCCTTCGGACCCTTCTGAACACGCTGAACAAAGTGAACAACTCGCCTTCTGAGATTGTCCTGAAGTTCACCATCAGTTTCAAGGATGAGGTCCCTGTGGAAAACCACATCTTGAACCATATTTAGAGGCTAGTGGGAGGTAATGGACACAGGAATTGTGCCAAGATGGTTACAGGCACAAAGGGCCACAGACTGGGCAGCTGAAGCAGTTTTTACCAACAATGAATCCGACTGCATCTTGCTCAGGGAGTCCACTTCGCCAAACTTGTCTTTAATGTGTTCCACAAAGAATAAAGGTTTGGTATTGGTGAAAGTATCCCTATCAGTCCTGGTGCAAACCAGATAGCGGGGGAAAGGTTTCGCTCCTAGCCGACGGGCCTGACCCTCCTCCCAGGAGGTAGCCATGGAAGGGAAGGCCAAAGGGGCAGAAGTGGCACTAAAAGAATCAGTTCCATGCAGAGAGACGGCCGCAGAAGAACAGCCAGAGTTCTGGACCCGTATGCGTTTCATTTGCATAGCGTCTGCCCTGATACCACCCACTCCAATCAGGGGCTCTCCTCATGAGCGCCAACCAGCCACAGCAAGAGCCGTCTGGCACGGGAGTTCCGATGCTCCAGGATGACAAGCAACCACTCCTAGGCTTACATGAGGTGGACACAGCTCAGGTATCAGAAGTTTGATCTGTGTGTGTTCAGGGAGCTCAACCAAAGGGTACATAGCGACCCCACCACATGAGCTGGCTACCGTGCTGGCTATGCACCCTAGCATCAGACAACGACGTGAAAGAAAAGGTGGAATGCCAAGGATGAGGTGATTACACAACAAAACTAAATTGCAAGACCAACATAACCAGGAGGATAGTGGGGCCAACATATGCAAGGACACCAAGAGAGGGAGAAGAGAGGGTGAAGGGGAAGGAGCAAGGAGAGGAAAGGAGGGGAAGGGCAAGGAAATGCAGCCCTGGAAAGAAGGAAGGCTGCAATAACTCAGGGGCCCGTGCTCCCCACGCACGTACTCACGAAAGAACCGTGAGCCCCCTGGGGGGGGAGGTACACATAAGATAAAAAAAGGAAGTGATGTGCTGCAGCAGAGACGCTGTAAGATAGGGCATGTGACTGGCACTTTTTTTTAATTAGGCAGAAAGAATGGAGACTGTGATGTGTTTTGATGAAGAAGAGGACGCAAACATTTTATCGCTCCTTCTCTTGTATTAGTTTTGTTGTTAATAATTTGGATTTTGACTTAATATAAATAACATCAAGTAAGATACAGTGCTTGTCTATTTATCTGACAAACAGTTCACCTCACTGCATCAAATATGAGTTTGTTTCATTACATGGTGAACAATTAGCAACTTGTACGGCAAGTTCGAGATGACCATCACCGCAGAAAGAAGAGGTAGAGTTTCCCACTGAGAAAAAAATACAACTAAGAACACTTACAATTAAATTTCAGATATGTTTGATGATGTGTGTTCGGCATCTGGCCACAAAAGCATTCCATCAACTTCCATTTATGATTTCACTGTTAAAAGTCATAAAACATTTCCAATTTAAAAGCTCTCATTCATTATCTGGCGAGAAATAAACATATAACATAATACAACTGACTTATGCAAATGCACTGCTTACAACGTCAGAGCCTATGGATACATTATCTAATCATTACCGAAGATGATGTGAATCCTTTGGGAAAAAAAAAAAATTTCAAGTGATTAGGCATTGCAAGTTAACCATGCAAAACAAGTGGTTGGGACCTATTCCAAAGTGAAACAAAAGAAAAGTGTAGTGCCACCTCTCTTTTTTGGCTATTCTGTGGAAGCACACAAGTGCAGTACTGCAGAAGGCACAGGCAGCTGGTGGGTCCAGGATGTTGACTGCTAAGTACAGCAGCAAAGTTGTTTTTGTATTGTGAGACAGACCATGCCCGATACTGCGAACTGCCAGCACAGCAGTAACGCAGGGGTCTTATCAAACAGGCCAAGCGGTTTCCCCACCGGTGGGTTGCAGAAACGTTGTGAGGAATGCGATTAGAAGCAGTTGCTTGGCATAAATGAGTCACTAACTTGTAAAAATATCTGTGTATTTTTAGCACTCATTCAGAGCCCAACTACGACGAAGGAGCTATGGTGGACACTATGGCACTGCGAGACAGCAAGTGGTGACCATTAGCTTGGCCAGCTAACAACGTGACGCCATCTATTACGCCAAGTCTTCCTTCAGGGACTTGCTGCTTCATTGGTGGGTCACTTCTGCCTTACCAAGCAGCAACTTGACTCCTGCCCAGGGGGCAGAGGGTCAAGACTACAGCTACTCTCTCTTTTATGCAGGCCTGGGCACTGTGGTATCTCCTGCCTCCATGCACAAAGGGAGGACTTCCCACTGGTATGTGGCACCTTCTGCAAGCATTCTGGTCATTCCTGCATCACTGACTGCACTCACACAACATGGCATTCATAACTGGGTTGTGTGCAGCCAGCTGGCCACATCAATCAGCATTCCAGTGTGTACGTCAGCATCTGGTAGCTGGATGCCAGATGAAACCAAGCTGTATGCGCCAACCTCTCCGAGTACTGTGACAGGCACAGGCACCATACTGTGGCATCTGAGTGTAGCTTCACGAGTATCCGTAATACAGTGACTGACTCATTGTTATCATTTTAATGAGCTGCCACTGGCATACATTCTCATTGGGACTTACCGCCACCGCCCGATCATACACAGAAGGCAACTGCCAAGCCCAGGCAGACTTTAGTTGGTGTAAGCAACGGGTTCCTTCACGCCTGGTCAACAGCTTGTAACGCTCCCGCCCGCTCGGACGTACGTTAGCTGTATAAAGCCTGTACTGTAATAAGTTCACGGGCTTCACCTTATAAACAAGGATTTTAGTACATAAGTTGACCGCGTGTACCTAATAGAAGCAAGATCGGACTTATACTCAGTCAAGAACTACAGTGATGCATCAAGCAAATGTAAAGTATAATTATTGTTTCGCATGGACAAGAAGTACACACAGTAGATGCTACCTATAATTAATAATTCGGTCGCCAGCCTACTTAGGCAATGAGTGAGTTTTTTCTTGTACAAGTGGGTGCATGTACAAGCATAGTAACACGAGGTAATGATGCGTTATATGGCAAAGTTTGTAACCAGAAAAAGCCACTGAACTAAAGTTTTCTATTTTTGTACAAATTATGACGAAATAAATTCACACTACACCCCACAGCTATGATTACTACGAACTGCATTTTGTATATTGATCAGACTGAAATCGGGCATAGATTGTCCTAGAATGAGCAGTTTTGAAAGCACACATACAATGTCACTATTAAAATTGGAAAACAACACTAATATCCTTAGGTTCAATATAGAACTTAACTTTACTGGTCAAACCTGATCAGCACATTTCAAGGTTTGAAAGAATGGACAAGATAAGGGGGGGGGGGGGGGGCTGAAACTGTTATGGTCGTTATACTGAAACTATTAACTATTGAAGGCAAATTAACACTCAAAATTATCAATCTATGGATAAATACTCTTTTGTCTTACTTCTGAATAATTTAACTGTCATTATTTTTGTCTCAGATTAATTAAATAACATTGCTAACTCAATTCAAAAAACTATCTTCCAAGTTAGTCATACTTTTGTTCTTTACAAACATTTGCAATAACACACAGAACTTTTAAACTTCTTTACAGCATAGATTGATCTACTGATAATTCTTATTAGCACTAATTGTTAAACTTTCAGTTCAGGATACTTGGGTTGCACAATACGAGGTAAGGATCCTGTCTAGGTCAGTGATCAGGATAAGTCATGGCTAAAGCAATTCTGGTAAAAGTCACGTTATTATTGAACAGTTAGAAACATTTTCGACACTGGTCCACACAGATACACTTCTAAAGATGAAATAAATGTTTGACCTGTGCAAGTCGGTGCGGCGGTTGGCGGGCAGCGAGATAGCGGGCAGCACGGCACACATACAAGCACGGCTAAGGCTCACACTACATAGGCACTTTCCTTCTTCTTAGCGTCGTAATCTTTCCAACTTTGTGCCTCAGAATATAGCCATGCCAAGTAGTCGTCGGAATCGGTTCATCCGAGGCTCAATGGAATCCACTTTTCCTGGGTAGCCTCCTCGGTACAGTACGTGTACTTCTGAATGATGCCCAACTCCGACTGTTGCTCGCCTCCGACTGTCTTACTGAGCCCGTTGTGCCGAACCGCGCCAGTGTGCGTCTTCCCGCGCTCGCCTGCCTCCACCTTTTCCCGCTCCCCTACAGGTAGGGTATTCACCACAGGTTTTCTACTACACATATCCTAATGCATTACCTACGTATGGACCAAGTGTATAAATTACAATTTTCACATCTTACAATAGTTTTAACATTAAATACACTTCCCTTTGATTACCACATTATTTGAAATCCAACATAAATAATAATATTCATTTCAAAAGTTACTCACAGTTTCTTTAACATTACGATACGAACTGAAAAAGACGTTCAAAACATTGCTTACATTAATTTATCTAAATTCATAAAAAAAAAAAAATTATTATATGTACAGTTGTCGTTACAAGCTTCAGTTGGTGACAGGAGCAGGAAGACGACTCAATTACTGCAGGGTTGCAGTTAAATCCACATGTGGTGGGGTGAGTGCAGTTTTTTTCCCTCCTTCTTCTTCACTGCAGGTATCATGGAGAGCCAATGGGTCTTTTGCCAAGTGTGTAATTGCATTGGTATGCTCAATATGTGGCAGTTAGTTGCAGACAGTGTTCTGTGAAGGTGTAAATACTGATGAGAATGGTAGGAAATCCGTATTAGTTTGCACTGTTTGCCACATTCATTGTTATTGTGCAAGGAATATGGCTCAGTATGTAAGCATGTAAGATAGTGAAAAGTGTTGGGGGGTAGTGGTTTGCATAAAAGGGATTTTGTCGTGTGTGTGTGTGTGTGTGTGTGTGTGTGTGTGTGTGTGTGTGTGTGTGATGTAGAGAGAGAGAGAGAGAGAGAGAGAGAGAGAGAGAGAGAGAGATATTGGAGGGGGGGTTGATTATATCATGGTAGAACTGGTAGCACGGTTTTCAGTTCCAAAAGGGGCTACCATGGAGGAGGTGTTGAAAATTGCAGCACCCTAAGTAGATAAGATGTAAGTTGACAATGCAAAGATGACTAAGAGACTGGAAGTACTTTGTGCTAAGAAAATGGAAATAGCTTTTCACAATATGTCAGAGTTTGCAGAAATGATGATGAGAAGACTCAATGGCTGGTGGATTAAAAGTGGGGTTTGGGACATAAGGAATATGAAGATTTTGGAGAGGATGGAAAGAAAGGAAGCAGAAAGAAGGGAAAGAGAGGAAGCTGAGAGGCAAGAGAGAAGGAGAAAGTTGAAAGGGAGAGGAACAGGCCTGTGTGTATTTTATATGTTCATGCAGTATGTCTTGCTCATGTTAACATAGTTAAGCCTTTCACTCATGTGAAGAATAGGATGAAACTTGACAACTAGTGGTATGATCTTTTAAGTGGGAGAATTAAGACATTTAATGAGGAGGCTATTTAGCATTGTGCAAATCCCTGAGACTTTATGCAATACATGGAGTACTAACTCTGTGGATGTCAAAAGGAGTAACAGGAAACTAACAGTTCTGATATCACACGGAATATGAATTAGCTGTACTACACAAGCACTAACTCACAACCTCAAAAAACAAGCAGCTGACATTTGATGCTTAAGCTTTCTGCCAAAAGTGACATATGATGACACATGGAGAACTTGTGAAGAACAAAATTCCCGGAAGGGGAAAACAGTTGTCAGTGGAATGTTGTTGCAAGGTTCGTACACTTGAAGGGACAAGCCAGTTGAATTACAAATAAAATTACTATAATTTACTTTGTATGATTTAGTGTCACAAGGCACCACACAGTTGCTTTGGTTGAATAGGAGTACCAAAATACCTAACATCGTGAGAGGAATACAGTCTGAGATTAATATTACAGCGAGACTGATAAGTGCCAATGGCATTGACACAGTGGTAACACTGGTTCCCGTCAGATCACCGAAGTTAAGCACTGTCGGGCTGGGCTAACACTCGAATGGGTGACCATGAGATATGCCGAGTGCTGTCAGCAAGTAGGGTGCACTCAGCCCTTGTGAGGCAAAATGAGGAACTACTCAACTGAGTAGTAGTGGCTCAGGTCTTGTAAGCCGACATATAGCTGGGAGAGTGGTGTGCTGACAACATGCCCCTCCATATCTGCATCCAGTGATGCCTGCGGACTGGGGATGACATGGTGGCCGGCTGGTACCGTTGGGCCTTCATGGCCTGTTCAGGCAGAGCTTAGTTTTAGAGAGAGAAAGTGGGACTACCAGTCAACATATTGTAATTGTTAGTATGATATGTGAGCATTGTGTGAAGATAGATTTGGGAAAATGTATTCTAGGAAAGCAAACAGGGAACTGTTGTCGCTGGGACAGTGGTCTCCTATGCTGCTGAAGGCACTCTCACTGTGTGGCAGATGTAATTGGGTCATGTGCTGCTTGCTGGTCGCAACTGTCGGTATTCTGGTGCATGTACATCAGGATATGCTAGCTGGATGCCAGCTAACACCGCTCCAGCCTCTTTACGTTCTGTGAGGGACACAGTTGCGACACCAAAGCACTCGAGTGTGGTGTCACGAGTTGTTGTAATTAAGTGACTGCCACCAGTGTGCATCCTGTCAGTGATCCTCTGCTGCTGCCCAATCCTGCACAAAAGTGGCCCACCACTGCTGGGCCGACTTTATAAGTATCATATGAGGACAAAATTAGACAAGCATTAACTAACCTCAGTGCTCACTAATGGATGAAGTTTTATGAGAAGTACAACATGCAACTGAGGCATTTTTAAGTAGGAGACAAAGTACTGATATGTAATCATCTCAAGTTATCAGTGCTGAACAAAAAAGCGGAGAAGTCTAAACGCAGGTGCATACCTATTGAACTCGGGAAAAATGAAATGATTGTATTGTTACCAAATCTTAAGAAGTTTTCAAGACATCTTACGTCAGTGGAGCTGCTCTGCAATTTTTAAGAGACTCATAAAATACTATCATGGAAACTGTACGAAGCAGCAGAATTGCCACATAGAAATTAGAATGTTCAGATGTGTTTACTCATTAGTTATTAAAGTGGCACCATAAGAGTGTATATAAACTTAAATTTTCAAATGATTTGTTTTTCTCTACTTCTCATTCTTTATTTTATCGAGTGGTTCAATGTTTAGGAAAGACTGATGAAAACACATCACTTTATGATTATGTGGAATGACTGATGAATGTGAGCATACATAAAGAGCAAACAATATGTTATATATCTAAAAACAAAGATGATGTGACTTACCAAATGAAAGTGCTGGCAGGTCGACAGACACACAAACGAACACAAACATACACACAAAATTCAAGCTTTCGCAACAAACTGTTGCCTCATCAGGAAAGAGGGAAGGAGAGGGAAAGACGAAAGGATGTGGGTTTTAAGGGAGAAGGTAAGGAGTCATTCCAATCCCGGGAGTGGAAAGACTTACCTTAGGGGGAAAAAAAGGGACGGGTATACACTCGCGCGCACACACACACACACATCCATCCACACATATACAGACACAAGCAGACATCTCACAAGCAGACATATTGTCTTTAAATATGTCTGCTTGTGAGGTGTCTGCTTGTGTCTGTATATGTGTGGATGGATATGTGTGTGTGCGCGCGAGTGTATACCCGTCCTTTTTTTCCCCCTAAGGTAAGTCTTTCCACTCCCGGGATTGGAATGACTCCTTACCTTCTCCCTTAAAACCCACATCCTTTCGTCTTTCCCTCTCCTTCCCTCTTTCCTGATGAGGCAACAGTTTGTTGCGAAAGCTTGAATTTTGTGAGTATGTTTGTGTTCGTTTGTGTGTCTGTCGACCTGCCAGCACTTTCATTTGGTAAGTCACATCATCTTTGTTTTTAGATATATTTTTCCTACGTGGAATGTTTCCCTCTATTATAACCAAACAATATGTTATGTTATACACATTCCCACATGTTACACTGAGGCTACACAATACTGAATTTTGTGGTAAAGTAGCATCATAATTATTGAATCCATGCAATTCTTGGATACTGAATTACACTGATCTCAGAGTCATTTGCTTACTAATAACAGTGTTATGTCTTGGATACCCCTGACTGATGTGTGACTACATGTGTGTCCTTGATGTAGAGTGATACTTCATTATTATGATAGAGATAGAGAGAGAGAGAGAGAGAGAGAGAGAGAGAGAGAGAGAGAGAGAGAGATTTCTAACTCACCAATGTGGAAATAAGTTAAGAATTTGTGCAGCAGGTGACAAACAAGGTTTAAGGAAGTATGGACAGTGAGCAAGTATTTATTATTTGCACATGACACTGAAGCACCCAGTGCAGGGAGGACTGTGCCTAAAACTACCCCCCTCCCAAAGAAAAATCCAGAATGAAATATGCAAAGTCAATTTACATGTACTTGTTTATACAAACAATGAACTGTAAATATGTTATGTAATAGAAAGTTGTGTTTATGCCCTTACTAGGTAGGTGTAAGCTATATCAGTAGGACAGAGCATAGAAATACAAGATTTGATAACCACATGAATCACCAAACACTTTTTGGTACAGGAAAGTACTATAAGTTTATTGGTAAAATATTCATACACTTGTGGATTATGTTTTGCAATCTGATTGACTTGTTGCTAACAACAACTGCATGATAGAAGATTTCATGTCATCTATTTACACCAACTAACATCACAATCACTGCCAATGCTATAAGCTGTGCCCAGTCCAGCACCATAGCATGATAATGTGCTTGTGAATTTCTGGTTGATGCCCTCCTGGTGTTGGATTTACCATCCAATCCTTTTCCAGCTCGCCGCAGCAGAATTAAGGAGGAACAATTTCTGGGACTGGAAATTAAATCATCTACCATACCACTCCCTTCAGCTTAACAAACACTTACTAGCAGTGACACAGAAGCACGCTCCCACGAAAAAAAGAAAGATTGTCTTACTGGTCCTGGGGCCCAGTGTAATGCCCCAAGGCGGAGAACCTTTTCAATTACACAGATTCTAAGCAAAGATATGAGTGGACCAGCCCTCACTTGTGATGTTAATAATTTTCAATGGTGTTAAAAAATTTCTTGTTTAACGTTTTTTTGGAACCAAATGAAGATTCTTAAATATTAATATATCACTGTCTGGCATTCTGGTTGTTGCTGTAGACAGATATTCTAGCTGTAGACATATTATTATTATTGTGAAGAAGGACTTAACATTGTTAAAATGAGAAGGATGATTATATATTATTTATTAACTACAAATACAACTGATCTTGGTCTAAATGAAATGTTGTGATCTTATAGTTTTAGCACCAACAAAGAGCACCAGATGTTTTCTGCCAAGAGGAAAGTGGTGGCTATGGCTACAACAAGACAAGAGGGAAACTTCAATTAATTTCCATCAAAATCCAGAGCCACCAATGAGGAACATGAGACATGGTAGTATTGTAAGAGTTGCTCTGCTGTTTGATATTCTCCAAATAGAGGCAATACCTTTCTTGTATTATGCCGGTTTATGTTGTCACCTTCATTTCCCGAGAAAATTCTTCTCTGTCCCTGGTCTCAGTTGTTGTGCGATTCCTAATGGATAAAAAATGTACACATGGTCTACAGTACACTGCAATGTGATGTTTATTCAATCATTCAATTAGCTAACTTTGACTGTCATTGTCAAGCACATTTGTAACATCTGTATTTCAAGCCATTTTCAAATCACTTCCAATTACAAGTAAAAAGTAGCCATATTCTGTCATTTTACAAAAGGATCCACATTACAGTGACACCTTTTAAGACCGTATTCTGAACTTTGCTCTATTTATAACAACATGGTAACTCCATGTTTGAAAGAAAAAGACTCCATGCATTCATTCATATAATTGATATGCCTAACTGGGCAATGGATCCACCTTCTGCAGTGTGGATGCCAAAATACGTCTGATTTCCTGTAGGAACCTCAGAGTAGCGAACATGGTGTCAATGAACAGGGACTGCGGACAGCGGTACTCGATGGGAGTGTGAATCGGCCTTGAGGCATGCTGAGATAGTCCATGCAATTGCGATGACACTGTGTCCTGGATGGTGCAGTGGTTGATGTACCTGGTTAGTAAGCAAGAGATTCTGGGTTCAAATCATGGTCCGGTGCACATTTTCACTCGTTGCTGCTGATTCTGCATAATGTCCTGCTGCAGTTGATGGCAATGATCCCCTTCAGTTCACACATAATGTTTCACAGCTGCAGATTCTGCGTGGTGTCTGTTCTTTCACTCATATGCCATCTATCAGTTCTGATGTTACTCAAAACTTCAGTTATCATCCCTGTTCTTTCTAAAATCTGTCAACACAGCTTGCAAGTATAAAATACAGGAAGCATGAGAGGTAAGAAATTCAAAAGAAAGAAGGCCATCTGTTATTTATAATCAAAATATGAAAATATTTATTTTTATTAGAAAATTATGAAAATATTCCAGAAATCTGTCATGGATACAACCAAGAAACACTAAACTGTCAACAGTGTGCTGAACATACACAATATTTTGAACATGAATAGAACACAAGTTAATGAAATCTTCGCAATAATTCTTCTTCGGGGGTCTGTAAACACACACATACATAAAAAGTAATTAGTCCACTGAAAACACAAATTAATAGTACACGCCATAAAAAATATTCAGAAATTTGTACCAGAAGGGACATCATCAAATTAGTCTAATTAAATGGAAAATGGTATGAACTAAATATATCATGGAATTCAAGTGAAAGGACATATCTTGCGGTGTGAACATTTAGAATATGTGGCTGTGTAAGACCTTGCACTTATGGTTTAAACCATTAACATTACCACTAATTTTAAAAGTTAAGTTTCAATTGAAGGCACTTTTCCTAATCCTGGCTTACACAAGTATTTGTATAACTAGATACAACATACTGCCTACCTCTATTATACTGTTGTATATAGCAAGAAGTGATTTGTCTTGGTCACTCAGCTGCCTCTGCTGCTTGCCCACATCTCTATATATTAAATCAGAAGCAAACTTGGCCAACTCTTTTATGTGGCATACTTTAACAGGTATCTGTAAGAAGATAATACAAGCTGTTAGAGAGAGACAGAGAGAGAGAGAGAGAGAGAGAGAGAGAGAGAGAGAGAGAGAGAGAAGAAGAAGTCCAATAAACAAGAGTCCAGAAATGTATACTTTCTGCAATAAACACGTGTTTACAGGAAGTGTTCAACATGGCGGCAATTCATTGATAATGCACCCCTCTGCCTTCTGGCATAAGGAATGACTTACCCTTTGAAGTATACCCGGTTCTAGTTGCACCTGCTGTCCACATTGAAGATGCACCCCGTTAGTGTCTGCACACTGTTGATTGGCATGGCTCAGACAAATTCCTTCAAGTGTTCCCACAATCAAAAGTCTCGGGGATTAAGGTCTGGGGAACAAGCAGGCCAAGGCGTGCCCCCCCCCCCCCCCTCCCCCGACCAATCAAGTGGTCCTGAAATGTCTGCATCCGATGTTTGCGCATACTGTGGTGAAAGTGTGCTTGTGCACCATCACACATGAACCACATTTGTATTTGTAGTTGCAATGGCACTGCCTCCACCAAGGTAGGCAATACATTAATGAGAAAGTTCAGATAATGCGCCACAGTTAACATTTGTGGTAGCATGTACGACCCTATTAATCTATCCCCAAGTACACCTGCCCACTTGCTGTTTGAGAACCAGTGTCGATGACCCTTTCCTGAATTGCTTGGGGATTTAAATCTGCCCATACATGCTGGTTATGGAAATTCACACTACCTTCTCTTGTGAACTCTGCCTCATCAGTAAATAAGATCTTGGATGTGAACAATGGATCTGCAGCACACTTCTACAACAGCCACTTACGGAACTGCCATCTACAATGATGATCCTGAGGACTCAGGGCCTGAATGTCCTGTGAATGATATGAGCACAGCAATCATTCGTGAAGTACCCACAACATAAGAGAGTGAGACGTGTTCTGCTGCTGCCAATTGTCGCACAGTGGTCCCAGGGGCTTCTTCCAACAAATGTAGTACCCGCTCCTCCACGTCACGCATGCCAACTGTGCGAGGCCTTCCACTGTCAATCTCTGAGGTGCAAGGGTACCTGTGTCCCTGACACTGGAAAAGTCTGCTGAATAGCTTATCAGAGGGTGTTCTGCACCATGGACATTTTTCAGTGTAGAGGGCACAGGCTCGGAGGCTATGTCCCTTTGCTAAACCACAGCAGAATTACATATCTGCCACTTCACTTGCTGAGTAGTAGGCTTCCATTGCTAACAAATGGCAGAAGAGAGAAAATGTACATGTACTACACCATTTACATATACAAACAGCACAATAACAGTAACACGTAAGTGAATTTGTGTTTGGAAGAAGCTAAAACCCCACATACATATACAGGGTTGACAGTACTGCGCAATAAGGCACACAAACGTGACGTAAACTAACGTAGCCTACTATACAACTTGAACCACATAAATGACTGCAGATCACCCAATGGTATGTAGAGTACTGTGAGTAAGACATCATAATACCCTGCTGACACATTTAATGGAGTGCCAATGCAATGACCGTGCTAATATCCACAACCGAGCATCGTGCAGCCCTTGCTATAAACACATGTTTATCTCAGAAAGTATGCGTTTCTGGACCCATGTTAACTGGACTTATTTTTCTTCGCTCAAAGTATTCGACACTTTTTTTTGAACATCCTGTATATTAAGACTAAACAATAAAATTTCAAACAGGAAGAAAAGCAAAATAAGTATTCAAAAGAAATCAGTTCAAAACTGTAACTAAATAAGTTCTTCATTTAAATGCCTCGATGTCTGCTCCTCAGAGTCAGTGTTGTCCCTCCACAGTCCCCAGCAACATCCATTACCTGATATGGACAGGACATACACAATTT
Organism: Schistocerca nitens; assembly: GCF_023898315.1. Lineage (NCBI taxonomy): Eukaryota > Metazoa > Arthropoda > Insecta > Orthoptera > Acrididae > Schistocerca > Schistocerca nitens. Next base: position 733,652,080 of record NC_064618.1, read on the forward strand.
TTGAAGAGAAAATCACATGCAACTGTGAAAATTAAAACTGGAAAAGTATGCAATATGGCTCTCATTCAGTTCACTAAAATAATACTTCATCACAACAGGCAACACTCCTACAGAAAATTTTTATCATCCTTAACCAAAATTGAATAGGCCATTGTCAACCAATCATTACAGAATGATTACAAAGTAACCTTTATTTTTTAATTTCATAATCAGAAAAATAAAATTAAAGGGTTGCCAATGCACTCGTATACTACTGCTTTTTAGCAACAATGCGCAAAATGTTTGTGTATACATTAAATGGGCATGGAAAATGGGTAGAAACCCTAGCTTGAGAAGCGGTTAGACATCCCATCCCTCTTACCAGTCTCCAACATCTTTAATAAATACAGCTAGCACATTTGAGACTGATGTAGATGATCTTTCATTCTAGTATATGGTAACTTTCCCGTATTTGGTTAAGTTAACAAGTATAACATGTAGTGTTAGGCTGCCCTTACAACTGAGATCCGATGACCAGATATTCTAAAGACTGTATCCTTTGATATCCCAGTCAATGTTTATTATGCTACTTCTGAAAAATTTTGTCACCTTTTGACCCATGCTTTAGCAGGGCACTTATGGTAAACTGGAAATGACAAGATTTTATTATGAGCCATACATTATAACAACACTCATACTAGTTAATTACACAATTTTTTCTAATGGTAGTACATTATAATCGAGGAATCCAAGTTCCAAATTGTTCAAAATTTCTCTCAAATATATTTAAGTTGCTATTGTACAGTTTTATAGCTCTGCTCAAGGAACAGTTTCCAATTGTTGTGCACATCTGCAAAGGGAAAGTGATATTTGAGCAATCATTCCCCTAGCCCAAATCATTAAGGTTGGCAATAAATTGTAAATGTGACGATTCAAACTGGTCACAGACAGTTTCAATCAGAAAGAGCCTTACGTATTTCCTTAAAATATCTCAAACTGGAAGTAAGTGGTACAAATCAATGAAAATAAAACATGGTCGTTTCTGATTACATTACTGAATTATCTGTAGTGTGCAGACCAATGGCTGACTGGGTGTGTCAGACTACAAATTAAATTAAAGAGTTTGAGATTCGACCCTCAATCGATTACAAGAGGAAAACTGAAAACAAAACCTAAAGTTATCACAAAATCTGCATAAATTCTGGTTTTACATGTTTTACAGTAAGCAGAAACAAAGTAGTGACAGTTCAATAAGATGTGAACATCGGTGATATAGTTGCTAAGATGAAAGGGCACTGGATATACGCAGTGGGCAAAGATGGTCTGTAAAGCTTATAAGGATGTTGCAAGATAGGTTGTGCTGCAAAATAACTATAAAGAAAAAAATTCAATATGTTGTGCAATTTATGAGTCAATTACCATTGAAGTTAACCAATCGGGCCACTGTGCGTGCAAATTAAATTGCCCTGCCAGAGACGGTTTCACCAAACCTATTCTTTGTTTGCTTTCTTAAGACCGAAAAAGAAAGCAACAAAAAAATTGGGCAAGGGACAGTTCTAAGGATTGAATCCAAGCGAAGGGCTGAGCAGTCTCATGCATTATCCTCTACGCTATGATAACAGCTGATACTTATTTTATCTGGTGGGTCGCTGGAATTTGTGTATGCAATGGCCTGATTGGCTAACTTCAATGCTGATTAACTTAGACACTGTGCAATGTATCAAATTTTTTCCTTAACATTTCTTTCTCAACATAACCTACTCTGCAACACTCTTACAAGCTCTTCAGACTGTTTATGATCACCCTGTATATTTTGGTTGTACGGGAGTTTTGTGTTGTCCTCCAGCATTTAGATTTAAAGGTGGAGACTGCTATGGAGAGATCAAAACTGAGTTGGATGCAGTTCTCGTGGGCTCTGGACTAACACTGCAGCCCATTAGCTTTTGGATTAATGAGTTTAAATGTGGGTGTGGAAACACTGAATATGTGAAGTGATACTGCAACCCAATTGAATTTATCACAACAGACATCATCAAAAAATCCTTTATTCTGTAGTGCATCACCAATAAATGAAATGTGTAATAAATAAGGTCTGAGTCAGAAACATGTGAGGTTGAATTATAAAGTGTTAAATAGCACATTGAGGGAACTATTTTGTTGGAACAGGAATGTTGAATTATCCATGGCTTTCTTGGAGTGCATGGAATTTAACACTTGTAAGTACTATCAAAGGAATGAGTGTGATATAGTTGAGACATGTTTTCTATTGTTTGAAGATGAATAAAGCCAATTAAAGGAAGTCATCTTTTAGTACAGAGGAACCTCAATATCTTTCAAGATTAATTTTGCTGTAAATATTTACATTTACATCAAGCACAGTTAGGCTACAGTCTAATTTATCTGGGTGATCATGGCTGCGCTACATCTCTCAACCTATAGTCTGACAACCAACCATTAGGATCAAGGCCAGATCTAGTAGGAATAATGATACAAAGCTTAAAAAAATGCACAAGATATGTGAGATGGCAAGGTTTTTCAACATATGTCTTCACAGTCTTAGAAAAAGTAAGTTTGAAATATGATATGAAGTAACTAATTTTTAAAAATAACTACAGCATACAGCACAATGAAGTCTAGCTGGGTGTACACAATATTATAACCAGACTCCAAAGTTATATGCAGCATTCCCAGTGGAACTTGCTGCAAATTCTGACAGATCATTTTTATTACACTCCAATTACTCCTAGCAACTTATCCTGAACATTTCACACTACAGATAATCCGACAAGAGAAGGACCCATTTTATGAGAATAGGTGAACGGGTGGGAAGGAAATACCTGCATTCAAGAGATCACTTAACTCTGAACAAATTTCATGCTAGCTGTGCGAGAGGTTACCTACATCTGTTGAAAAAAATCTACTCAGTTACTACAAACTGTGGACAAAAAGCTTTTTAATATGTCTGTGACTCTTAAATGCTCAATATTTTCAGGTGTATGCTTTGCACTGAATGCTAACAAAGTTACAGAAAGCATGGCATGCCTGCTCTAAAAATTGCCACTTAAATACAACACTGAAAGTGTACACACTATGCTGAGAGGAACACTGATCCACTGTTACCAAATGCTAATGTTTGTGGAATATGGTTGACTGAATGGTATCACCTACCTGCCAATGACACATCATATTTTCTGCACTTTCCAGTGTTGCTCTTTATTTCACCTCATCCCTTATAAATGAACATATTTTCCATGCCACTTATTTAATCACAAAATAAAGCAACTAAAGTACTTGCCTTAACAATTGCAGCCTCTCCTGGCTCGGGTTTCACAACTTTTTTGGGAGGTTCATTTGATTCTGTGGTTTTAAAAGGCCTCTTTGTTGCATGCACTTTCTCTTCTTTTATTTTCTTCCCTTCCTTCATTTTCTTCTCTTCTTTCTCCTTATCACGTTTTGGACAGCTACAAACCCGCATATTCATAAACTGCCGCCCAAGAACATCTCCCCTATAAAGAGAAGGTTTTTATATATATTGGCAAATCAACACTTAATATCTGGTTGCTCTCATCAAAAACTAAAATGACCCTTTGGAACAAAAAGACTATGCATCAGAAAATGGTATCCTATCCAAAGATGTGCAACATTTTCCTGACTTGGCTGTCATCATCTCTTTCAACAAAAAATTATTGCCTTTCATTTTTAGGCACTTGTCCACAATCTTCTAATATACCTTGTTACGAAAACAAGCCAGAATTTCCCATATAGCAACATAGTGTATTTTTGCAAGTGCTTAACAGATTGCCTCCAGCATGCCCTAATACCTGCCTTCTCTTGAATTTTAATATTAGTGAGAGGATGATTAAACCAGTTTTTAAGAGTTTAACTGGAGTTCACTAATCAAACCAGAACAGGGTACAAAATCTCTCTTTTGGTTGCACCTTGAAAGGCAGAAATTGGAAGACATCAGCTTGCCCAATGTGCCCCTTTAGTTAAAGGTTACATAGTATACCATATATAAACTGCCTATTGGCTTCTGTCTCGGGTTCTTCGGCCGACGTTCATCTAATGATTTTTCTGACGTTCACCACCGGCAATGGAGGGTGAAGCTTTGACAATGCCAGCCACTCGTGCTGGCGAAACGTCAGAAAAATCATTAGATAAACGTCGGCCGAAGAACCCGAGACAGAAGCCAATAGGCAGTTTGTCAACAAGTGGCCACGAAAGCCTCAACAATTTTGTATACCATATATAATTTTCTCTCTTTAGTTCATTGCATTACAAACTGCAAAAGTAAAAGACAAAAATTTTTGACTTGAGTCAGACAAGTTTGTAAGAATGTCTCATTTGGGCCATAGGAATCTTTCTGGAAATTATCATATAAGGAAGTTATTGAATTTCCAAGTTATTAGAGTAATCTCCACAAAGTAGGTTTTCTTTCCATGCTATCTGACAACAAGTACGCCAGTATTTAATCATTAATCACTGAAATTTTAGTAATGAAATAAGGGACAAGGAATAAGAAAAAACAATTAGTCTACTTTGTTACAGTGTTTCATCAATAGCAACTAGTAAAGAACTAAACAAGTATTATAATATTAAATTTTTCTCAAAACTTAGGCATGCCAGCAAAAAGTACCCATTAAAGTAATGGTTATAGGAGAGGGGAGAGAGGACGAGTTTTATTATGTCAAGATACATAGTGCCTGAATTTACAATCAGTTTATAATTCATAATGAAGTGCTCTCATTTTCTGATAACTGCCACAACTAAATTTAAATGCTCAGTGCAGAAACAGTCCCCACAGTACAACCATTATTCTGTGAATATGAAGAAAGTTAAATAATGAAAGTGTTTCTGGGTTGGTGGGGAAAAAAAAAACTAGCTATACCAAGCAGATAACTTCAAATAATGGCAAATGATGTTTCCATACTTAACTTGCCGAACTGACTTACTAAAGTTTGCAAATGCTTACTCAGTGTTTTGTAACATTCCTTACATAACAATTATTTGTATGTTGAAAAGCATAAACTACTCGGTGAACTTGAATCTCTACTGACATAATTTAACAAATGAATAATGTAAGTACCCTGTGCTATAAAGTGTCAACAAAAGAATGAAATTGAAGCCTGCCAAGAAAATGTTAAAGCTGCACTTAAAATGCTAAACTCAGTGCCTCATCTGCTTCACAGCCTTTAGCATCACATACAGCACACATTGTATTCAATAAATTCATCTGTGACACAAACCTTTAAGACATAATCAAGGATTAACAAAGCCATCTGTTTAAACCTGTCTTGGTGCATTATGATACTTATCCTATACTATTAAAATTAATAAAATTTATATATAATCTAAATTATTGGTATTTACTGTTATTCTTCCTTTTTAAATATTTTGTCAATTTAAAATAATTCTGGTACTGTTAAGATGACACCACCCTCACCCAAGGTGTGAACATGACAACTGTACTTGTCACAACCTCTTCTGAAAGGTGTAAATCATTATCAATCATATTAACAATCAACTATTACTAAAATATTGCTCTACTGGTGAGGTACCATATGCAACTAAACAAGGACTGGAACACATTTGATTTGTTTGTTGCATCATGAGCAGTAGTCACTTGAAGTTGGGAGGCAGCTCACTGTCACAACACAGAACAGACACACAAGACTCACAGACTCCCTTGGCAAGCCTAATTCTCTCATAATGAACCACATCTAATATTTCTGAAAAGTAATGGTCTTGGACAATTGTGCTTCTATCATAAAAAAGAGGAATGAACAAAGACTGTGGCTGTTGAGAGCCTTGTATTCATTTGCAGTGCGATTTTCATTAGTAGCAATATATCCAGAAACAACAAAAGCTCAAAAATGCAAACAGTTTCATTCACTTTAAGTTTTGATGTGTGAAATTTATGGTGCATTACATCCTTATGTCCCCCTTCCAATTGAGTAGAATGTAGTCATAGAATTTTTTTATTGGCAGTATGAAAAGATGAGGTAATAATGAATTAATGATGTTCAATATTAAAGAAGCATGAATTTTTTGGCTAGAATGGCAAAGCATTAGGATACCTGCCACTTAGTTTCATCATAGTCCTAAACTCAGCTTTGACAAAAAAACATAGAATTTGACCAATATTATGGAATATGACTAAACACCGAATTTGGTAAGAAGTAACATCGAATTTGTCAAAAGATGACACCCAATGTGGCAAAAATTAACAGTATGTTTGACAAAAAACATTGAATTTTGGAAATAAATAATAGTAAATTTGGCAAAAGTTTTTACTAATTTGCAAACATAACAACAAATATAATTAAAAACAGCAACAAATCTGACAAAAAATAACACAGACTTTGGGGAAAAGTAATATCAGATGCGGTGAAAGAAAGCACCAAATCTGGCCACAAAACAAAACAATTTCTTCCTCTCCCTAGTCATTACGCATTTTGTAAGAACCTATAATTGCAAACATAACCATCATTTAATTAAACTCTCTTTCTTTGTATGGGATTGGACTGGACAGCTGCTGAGTCTTCTCTACATCTACGTGTACATATACTCCACAAGCCACCATAAGGTGTGTGACAGAGGGTACCCCGAACGACTACTTGTCATTTCCCCTCATGTTCCACTCGCAAATAGAGAGGGAGAAACGACTGTCTGTATGCCTCTGTATGAGCCCTAATTTACTGTATCTTATCTTCATGGTCCTTAAGTATGTTGGCACGAGCAGAACCGTTCAGCAGTCGGCTTCAAATGCCAATTCTCTAAATTTCCTCAATGGTGGTTCCCGAAAAGAATGCTGCCTGGGATTCCCATTTGAGTTCACGAAACACCTCCATAACAATTAAGTATCAATAACAAATCTCGCAGCCCTCCTCTGAATTGCTTGGATGTCTTCCTTCAATCTGACCTGGTACGGATCCCATACAGTCAAGCAGTACTGAAGGTTGCACCAGCGTCCTGTATGTGGTCTCCTTTACAGGTGAACCAATCTTTCTTAAAATTCTCCCAATAAACTGAAGTTGACCATTTGCCTTCCTTACCACAGTTTTCACATGCTTGTTCCAAACTGTATCTCTTTGCAGTGTTATGCCCAGATATTTAAATGACTTGATTGTGTCAAGCTGGACACTAGTAATACTGTGTCTGATCATTACAGGTTTGTTCTTCCTATTCATTTGCATTAACTTTCATTTTTCCACATTTAGGGCTAGCTGCCATTCATCACACCAACTGGGAATTTTGTCTAAGTTTTCTTGTATCTTCCTACACCCATTCAACTTTGACACATTGCTGTACACCACGGCATCATCAGCAAAAACAACTGCAGACTGCAGAAAAGAGAACATTAGCGAACTTATCACACTTCCCTGGGGCACTCATGATGATACCCTTGTCTCTAATGAACACTAGCTGTTGAGGACAACATACTGGGTCCTATTATTTAAGAAGTCTTTGAGCCACTCACATATCTGTGATCTTGTTCCATGTGCTCATACCTTCGTTAACAGCCTGCATTCAGGCACTGAGTCAAGTGCTTTCCGGAAATCTAGAAATACGGACTCTGCCTGTTGCCCTTCATCTGTAGTTCCATTAATCATGTGAGAAAATGGCAAGCTGAGTTTCACATGAGCATGCTGATTCATGGACATAAGCTGCTTAGCTTCAAGAAAATTTATTACATTAGAACTGAGAATGTGTTCATGGATTCTGCAGCAAACAGAAGTTAGGGATATTGGTCTGTAATTTTGCAGGTCCATTTCTTTACCGTTCTTATACACTGGAGTCACCTATGCTTTTGTCCAGCCACTTGGGACTTTGTGCTGGGCGAGAGATTCACGATAAATGCAAGCTAGGTAAGGGGCCAATGCCGTAGAGTACTCTTTGTAAAACTGAACTGGTATTCCATCTGGACCTGGTGATTTACTTGTTTTCAAATCTTTAAGTTACTTCTCTATCCATGTATGCTTATTTCTATATCGTCCACAGGGAGTCTGTCCAATAATCAAATAATGGTATCTTTGTACGGTTTTCCTGTGTGAACGTTTTCTTGAGCATGAAATTAAAAACTTCAGCTTTTGTTTTGCTATGTTCAACTGCCACACCAGATTGGCCAACAAGGGACTGAATGGAAGCCTTAGGCCCTCTTAGTGATTTCACATCCAACCAGAATTTGCTTGGGTTCTCTGCCAGATCTTTTGCTATGGTGGGACAGTGGTAGTAGTTGTATGCTTCGTGCATAGATCTTTTCACAGACGCTCGACTCTCTACTAACCTTTGTTTGTCATCGTCTGTGAGTCCCCTTTTGAACCTAGAGCGCAACAGCCTTTGCTTCCTAAGCATCTTACAAATTTCATTATTAAAACAAGGTGGGCCTTTTCCATCCTTTATCCACTTTACTAGGCACGTCACTCTCCAGACCACCATTTACAATCTTCTTAAACTTTGCCCATAATTCCTCTACATCCATCTTACTGGTACTAAGTGTTGCCAGTTCACTGTCTAAGTAAGATGTTAATAACTGCTCATCTGCTCTATCTAGCAGAAACACTCTCACAGCCTTCTTGTATGATTTACTAACTTTTGTAATCGTAGTTGCTACAATGACAACATGATTGCTAATCCCCATTTCTATGGTGACACTGTCAGTAAGTTCCGGCCTATTTGTAGCTACAAGGTCTAAGATATTTCCACTGTGTGTGGGCTGCCAAACTAGCTGCTCAAGACAATGTTCAAAGTATTTCGCATGACTGTCTGTCTGTATCCCCTGCAGTGAATTCATAGACATCCCAGTCTATACTCAGCAGTTAAAAGTCACCTCTAACTAGTATTCCATGATCTGAATATTTACACCCTATTGACTGTAGACTTACTTTGAAATGCCACAGCAGAATCGGATGGCAGGTAAAAACATCCAACAATTAACTTAGTTGTTATATGTGACCAGATGAATTCACTGTCTCCCATGAATTACATATTCTAAAAACCTACCAAGACAATCCACCCAGCATTTTGAGCCTTGGTTTAAACCATACAAACTCTTCAGCAGTTAAACATACACATCCCGTACCACCTTCATAGTCTTCTGGTTGATACACTTGAATTTTGTTCCTTCAAAATACCATTCGAAATGCAGTCCTTAATCAAACTGCCTTATACACCAATCATGTCTGGAGACTAGATATCTACTCTGTAGGAATCAGCATGGGTTTCGAAAAAGACGGTCGTGCGAAACTCAGCTCGCGCTATTCGTCCACAAGACTCAGAGGGCCATTGACATGGGTTCACAGGTAGATGCTGTGTTTCTTGACTTCCGCAAGGCGTTCGATACAGTTCCCCACAGTTGTTTAATGAACAAAGTAAGAGTATATGGACTATCAGACCAATTGTGTGATTGGATTGAAGAGTTCCTAGATAACAGAATGCAGCATGTCATTCTCAATGGAGAGAAGTCTTCCGAAGTAAGAGTGATTTCAGGTGTGCCGCAGGGTAGTGTCATAGGACTGTTGCTATTCACAATATACATAAATGACCTTGTGGATGACATCGGAAGTTCACTGAGGCTTTTTGCAGATGATGCTATGGTGTATCGAGAGGTTGTAACAATGGAAAGTTGTACTGAAATGCAGGAGGATCTGCAGCGAATTGACGCATGGTGCAGGGAATGGCAATTGAATCTCAATGTAGACAAGTGTAATGTGCTGCGAATACATAGAAAGATAGATCCCTTATCATTTAGCTACAAAATAGCAGGTCAGCAACTGGAAGCAGTTAATTCCATAAATTATCTGGGAGTACGCATTAGGAGTGATTTAAAATGGAATGATCATATAAAGTTGATCGTCAGTAAAGCAGATGCCAGACTGAGATTCATTGGAAGAATCCTAAGGAAATGCAATCCGAAAACAAAGGAAGTAGGTTACAGTACGCTTGATCGCTCACTGCTTGAATACTGCTCAGCAGTGTGGGATCCGTACCAGATAGGGTTGATAGAAGAGATAGAGAAGAGATAGAGAAGATCCAACGGAGAGCAGCGCGCTTCGTTATAGGATCATTTATTAATCGCGAAAGCGTTACGGAGATGATAGATAAACTCCAGTGGAAGACTCTGCGGGAGAGACGCTCAGTAGCTCGGTACGGGCTTTTGTTAAAGTTTCGAGAACATACCTTCACCGATGAGTCAAGCAGTATATTGCTCCCTCCTACGTATATCTTGCGAAGAGACCATGAGGATAAAATCAGAGAAATTAGAGCCCACACAGAAGCATACCGACAATCCTTCTTTCCACGAACGATACGAGACTGGAATAGAAGGGAGAACCGATAGAGGTACCCAGGGTACCCTCCGCCACACACCGTCAGGTGGCTTGCGGAGTATGGATGTAGATGTAGATGTTGAATTGCAACACACACTCAACAGAGCTCCTGTTATCTCAGATCTTTCTGCAGGGCTAAATGTGTCGATGTAATCTTATTTTTTGGTATATATCAAACCTTTTCATTATTTACATTTAATACTGTAGCAAAAACACATCAATTTTTAATTATCTTATTCGTTTCAGTTTTGTAAGCTAATTTCCATGTTTTATTTTTTACCACAGGATTCATTTCTTCTTCTATTACTTTCTTCCATTCTTTAAACTTTTCTGACTGCACTGCTTCTTTATAATTCGTTGGCATTAAAAAAAAAAAATCATTGTTCTTGGTCAGTGGCGTGAATCTTCACTGAAACATGACACTTTCTTCAAATATCACCTCTCACTTAAATTATAGCTTCCTTTGTGTTTATGTCTTACTTCCAAGTTGCTCTCAAATTGCCCTCAAATTCATGCAAATGATTGCTAACCTTTCTGTTACTCTTCACTATATCTTATTTCATTCAATCTCATTAAATGTCCTTTTCAAAATCAGCATTTTCACATTCAGTTTCTGCAATACCTTCCTTTTTGACTACATCTGATGTATCCACAACCCTTTTTGTCCCTTAAGTAAGTGGTTTCTGTATTAGTTGAATTGTACATCTCTACATACACACACATGCTTCTACAGAACAATAAAAATGATTCCCACAACTATTATAATCAACCACATATCCAATTTGATGATTTAGAACAAATTACTTCTGTCTTTATGTGGGTATCCATGCACAGCGTTCTGTTCCAGGTGTCACCAAATTATCAAAAGAAACTACCTTTTTCAAAAATATCCCAATTCAAGTTTTACCTTTCATATTCATGGGACCAATACAATTCAGAGTGTATGTTGCAGCCAGAATTTCCTAATTCCACAATGCTTTTGGTAGGTTTTCAGCAGAGCGGGGCAGAACCAAGAACATGCTATCTCGTGTATGATTCTATTTTCCCCCCCTCAGCAACTCCATTCTCTGGAAATGTTTATGGCACAATAATTGAATGTCCAGTCCAACAGTCTTTTTTTTTTTTTTTTTTTTTTTTTGGGTGTGGGGGCAGTGTAGGGGTGGGGGTTGACAAGCTTCACAGTCAAATGATAAAAGTTCATTTTCACCACTGGATGCGGCAACAGCTATGGCAATATCATTTTTGAAAAATACCCACAGCTTTCCACAGTTTTCAATTATTTGGCCTATTACTTTTTGAGCAGCTTTCTTAACAGAAAGTAAAAATAAGTTATTAGATCCACTTGAACAAAACATAAAATTTCAACATATGGTGCCATCCATTTTTGTCCACTGAATATCTGTACACCAATTCGGTCTGCACCAAATGCTTCAATATTTTTACATAATTTTTAGCATTATGTTTCTCGGAGTTTCAAATGGCTCACACATAGTGTACCAATCATGCTCATTTGTTATATGATGCATCGCACCATTGTCCATGTAACATCTGACACAGTCCTGTTTGTTTACAAATGCAGAAAAATTGTTGCATCTCACCATTGAAACTTTCTTCTCAATTTTTCAAGTACCTGTGTAGCTACAATTTCGTCAACTTCCCATTGGTGTTACACAGGCTGATAACATAGCACAGTTCTTTCTTTTCTCTATGCTAGGACATTTATTCGAGTGATTGCTCTTTTTCTTAAATCTAAAACAAACCAAACTTATGTTTCATTATTTTGATATGTGACACACTTCACCATATGAAAATCATTTTCTATCTTCATTTTATCATTTCTGTAGCAATTCTTTCATCGTCATGATCGATTGGCTGACAGACGATCAAGTACAATATTTTGTTCCTCAGGGGTATGCTGTTGGAGACATTATGTGTAGAAGTGAAAGAAAGAATGGAGGTGTCCTAATATTTGTTAAAGATAGTATAATGTTTACTAAAATAGATGTTAGCTCTTACTGTGCAGAACTAGATGGAGAACTTAGCTGTATAAGACTAAACGTAGAGAATACTATAATTGTTAGCCTATATAGATCACCAGGAGGAGATGTAAATACATTTTTCGAAAGATTTGAGCTGCTTATGAGGAAAATACTAAAATCTAACATAAAACTAATTATCTGTGGCGATTTAAACGCTGAAATGGCCAACAGTGATGAACATGTTACTAGAACGTTTTTTTAATATCTTAAGATCACTAAATTTACAATGTACAAATTACACACCAACACGGGATAAGGCATGCTTAGATACTATTATAGTAAATTTTTCTAGAGATATGTACGACGTCAGACTTGCCAGTGGAGCCCTAGCTAATCATGAACCATTGATTTTAACATTCTCCTGTGATCAGTTGCCTAAATCAGACAAATCAGTCAGAATCAAGTCTAATGCCACACGGGTAAGAGGGCAGAAAGATGAATATATTAATTTATTTATTGAAAGAATATCTTATGTTAACTGGGACTTTGTATACAACACACAACTTGGAAAGGGCGCTGGTGAAATGGTGTTTAACAAATTCCTGGAAATACTCATAGAGTTACGGTACTCCTGCTCACCATTAATCAAAAGTAGCCCTAAGCATAAACAGAAAAACAAACAGCTAAAATGGTATACAGATGAGCTAGCTCTCACTAGGGAGGAGATGCTCAGACTGTACAGAATATATAAAAATTCTTGTAAACAAGGACCTGAGCTAGATAATACTTCTTATAGAGCCTATCTAAAATGTAAAAAAAATCTACAAAGACAAACTGTCCTTGGCCAAAAAACAAGCATGTGAACATTACATTGAAAGTGCTCCCAACAAATGTAAAGCAGCATGGGATATCATCAACCAATATAATTCACAAACCCATACAAAAGATGCAATGCTGGTCCCAGAAGAAGTAAATAATTACTTCCTAACCTCAGTGAGTGAGCTGAAAAACAAAATCAAGCAAAATGGCACTTGTGCACTAGATCATCTTGGTGCCGTGCCCCATAGTATGTATACTTTCCACTGGAATGTTGTCACCCCCAGAGGATATTGTAAAAGCTGTGGCAAGGTTCACCAACTCCAAAAGTATGGACTGTTATTGGTTTTCTAACTATGTAATGAAAAAAATAATACACCTTATCTGTCAACTTCTTTCTTTCATTTTTAATGTTTGTTTAGAATCTGGAGTTTTCCCAGATGCACTCAAAACTGCTAAAGTAATACCAGTCTTTAAAAAGCGAGATAAGCATCTGCCCCAAAACTATCAACCAGTTTCTATTGTCCCAATTTTCTCTAAAGTTTTTGAATATGTAATGTACAGTCAACTAAATAACTATTTTGATAAGCATGATCTCCTCTCCAACAGACAGTTTGCATATCAGCATGGTAAAAACACCACTACTGCTGTCACTGAAGTTGTTAACCAGGTGTTAACTGCATTCAAAAATAAGGATATAGTATCAGTCGTACTGTGCGATCTTAGCAAAGCCTTCGACTGCATACCATCTAACACCCTACTTGCAAAACTGGAATTTTATGGCATACACAAACCATCTTTGAATGTAATCGAATCATACTTAAGTAACAGGAGACAGTATGTATCAATTAAAAATAGATGCTCCTCACTGAAGGAAGTTCGGACTGGAGTGCCTCAGGGCTCGGTCCTAGGTCCTTTTCTGTTTATCATTGCAATTAATGACTTACCTTACCATGTAGGAGCAAATTCAGTTGTGTGTTATGCAGATGATACAACGTTGCTCAATACACACCATGACACAACAGAACTGCATCAGGCAACACAGGAAAAACTAGAACTAGTAATGGATTGGTTTTCTTCTAATGAACTCCTGTGTAATCCTGATAAAACACAAGAACTAATACTGGGTTTAACTACAGCTGTTGAAAGCAAATCAATAAAATTGTTAGGATTCCACATTGACTCAAAATTAAACTGGGAGGAACACATTAGCCATATCTGCAAGAGAATAGCAAGAGTGTGTTATCTCATCTGGAGACTGACAGATGTAGTCACTGATGAGTATCTAAAGGTGGTATATTTTGGCCTCTTTCAGTCACACATTTCCTACGGCATATTGTTATGGGGAAATTCTTGCTTTGTCAGTGAAATTCTGAAAATTCAAAAAAAGTAATCAGAATAATAAGCAAAGCTAAGCCCAAGGAACACTGCCGTCCCCTCTTTATCAAGCACATGATATTAACTGTGGTGAATCTATACATCTACACAGCACTGCTTTATGTCAAAAGCAACTTAAATGAGTTCGAGACCAGAGAGAACATACATCCCCACAACACCAGAGGCAAACTGGACTTTGACATACCAAGACACAGACTCGCAAAGATTGCAAACTCACACAAAATAATGAGTTTAAAACTCTTCAATAAACTTCCAGCATCTGCTCGGTCACTGACCAATAATATTTTCAAACGTAAGGTTTATGACTGGCTTCTCAAACACCCATTTTATAAGATAACAGAATATTTTGAAATAAGCATTGGCATTAGTATATAAGAATATTCCTAAAAGAAAAGGAATTAAATTGTAAAAACTTTACTGTAAAGTTATTGTTAATTGTATATTTAATGTTCAGGCCTATTCCGCTGTAAGTGGTCAATGGTGAATAAACTGAATACTGAATTATTCTCAACTCAATTGAATCATCAATTCTGTAACTTTTCCCATGTTTTCTCTCAGAATATAAATTGTTCCATGTAAGGTGAATATAATCAAACTCACTGGGCAAATTTTGCAAAAATCACCCACGAAGGTCACCACCAGGAAAGTTGAACTTTTATTCCATAATTCTTGGCTAGATGGCCCTGCATACCATTGGACACTTCCCACATGATAATATGAAACTTGTGTCTATGTGAAGCAATCTTTCTGGCTGAGCAAATGTCAAATCTTATGCAGCTGGCCCCAAGTCACTTTGGCAGTCTTGCATTCCCCAATGTGAAGTAAAGGCTCCGTGTCAAGTGACAGAATTAGGTGTTTTCTTGCCTTTCCATTTGTCTTGATTCATATAGAGATTTTGAGCCCTTCATCTGGTTTAAACAATTTACTATTAATAACATCAAAAAGTTTGTCACACACTAAAATAATTCTCATTACAGCTCTTCAGGTTTCCCAATTTTCTTTGCCAGTCAGCTTTTCAATATGCTGTGTTCCATCTGCTATCCTCTTGTTTTTTGTACTTCTACAAAGTCCAGTTACCATCAAAATCAGTTGTAAAAGAAATTTTTTATTTTAAAAACTCATAGGTAAAACAATATTGGTGAGATGACATGAAAATATAAACATCAAATACAGAATTGTGTAAATTCTTAATAATAAATACTGAAACTAATGGACAACTGCGGCAAATTGGGTTTTTGACAGTCGATAAACTAAAACCTAAAATAACATCTGCTAACTCACGATAATAATAAATCAGTTGCCCTACTGTATACATCTCAATGTAAAAATAAATCAATACTGAAAGCCAAAAGTTTAAACAATAAAACCTATGTGACATAACAGTAGATCCTTCTGCACATGTTCCAGTATGAGTGATGTTCAAACATATTTACTGCGATTGTCAACTACTTGAGATACAACATCAGTAGAATCCCCGTTCAAAATAACAGCTCCCAAAACCTACAGAACTACATCACGACCCTTTCACTCTTCTACTTAAAAAAATGAGCTGCATCAACTTCCACTACCACCCCATATTCCCCTAGGGTTTATGAATTTAATCGTACTTCTTTACAGGATGAAACCCAATCTATTACTGCCCAGTGTGTAGGACTCTTAACAAAAGTAGTACGTCAACATAACTATAACACAGAAACAGAGTCTTAATCTCTTTCCCGGTATCCCCTCACCACTTCCTTCAGTCCATGCAACTGCTTTCAATAATTTGCAATAATAGTCAGTCTGTGTCCACTGTAGTCTGTGTTTGGGTGTCTGATTGGTTGGTGTGTGTGTGTGTGTACTTTTACTAGAAAAGAGAAAGAGCTTGAAAGCTGGTGTGAATGGTGATTCCTGTTACGTGTTTCTAGGTTCCACACATCGGTCCGCTATAGGTGAGTGGTTGCCTTTCCCAGTTTTATGTATGTTCCACCCAGAAATATCCAATATTGTCATATTACTACCACATATATTACATCTACGATACTCTCTGATGATACCTTAACTAATTTAAAAATTTTATTGTTGACTCCTCAGTTTCCACTTGACTCCACAACATACAATTATTAAATATTAATTCTGAACCAGTTTGAGAAGATTACACTGCAAGGTCATGCACCAATGAAACAAAATAATGAAATGAGGGAAAGAAGCAAAGAAATACAACAAAGGAGGAATATGTTATGTAAGACAGAAAATGAGTTTCAGTCACTGAAAGGAACTAGCAAACTGGGCAAAAATTATCTTTTGGAAAAGAAAATTTGTTTGTATATAAGTCAAAGTTCTCTTATTACTAGGACAACCAAAGATAATATTTAATCTCTGGATGCTACATGCTTCAACTCATTAACAAATGACACCACATAGCATATAATGTCTCAAAGCTGATGGATGGTATTGAACATTCCAGTTGACCCAAACATCCACAGACATGAAGCAGAAAACAACTAAGAGTTTGAATAATTTCAGGTCACAATCTTCAAAGACTATTAACGTATATATAATAAGACTGAAAAGACTGACACTTTCACACATATAATGAGGAAAGACAGATACCATCTGGGTAACTTTTTATGTTCACTCAGGTTGGTCGCAGCCTCAGTTACAGATAATATCTTAAGATCCACATTCAAGAGAAAGTGTGCTTTTTCGAGCATGGTCTGGCGAGTGTCAACTTTAAGGAGTCATAAAAACCAGACCATAATTGGGAGAAATATTTCCTTTATGCAATTTAAAGATTCAACCTTTTTCTGTTTGCAGGCGGATTTTCATTATTTTCTGATTAGTCGTTTCATCGCAATAATGTGAAATGCAAGATACTGTGATTGAGCTTACCATTGTAGCTGTTGTGGCAGACAGAGCACAGTGGTAAGGCTTGAACTTTTGTTGTTTGCACTGCATGTCATTACCAATGAACACGCCCTGTGTTTGTCAGTTAAAAGGTTGTAAAGCAATGAAGTTAGGAGATGTAATCTATGCGAGGCTGTGGAGGGGCATAGTTATTCATCCATGCTGTTGCTGTTGTAATGTGTGAGAAGCACAAATTAACCAGAGAAGGATGGCAGTTTCAAACTAGTATTCCAATACAGTGCTGCAGCATTCAGTTGTTGTGGGGAGAGGGCAATAATGTTGTTCTGGTCTTCAGTCCTGAGACTGGTTTGATGCAGCTCTCCATGCTACTCTATCCTGTGCAAGCTTCTTCATCTCCCAGTACCTACTGCAACCTACATCCTTCTGAATCTGCTTAGTGTATTCATCTCTTGGTCTCCCTCTACGATTTTTACCCTCCACGCTGCCCTCCAATGCTAAATTTATGATCCCTTGATGCCTCAAAACATGTCCTACCAACCGATCCCCTCTTCTAGTCAAGTTGTGCCACAAACTTCTCTTCTCCCCAATCCTATTCAATACCTCTTCATTAGTTACGTGATCCACCCACCTTATCTTCAGCATTCTTCTGTAGCACCACATTTCGAAAGCTTCTATTCTCTTCTTGTCCAAACTAGTTATCGTCCATGTCTCACTTCCATACATGGCTACACTCCATACAAATACTTTCAGAAACGACTTCCTGACACCTAAATCTATACTCGATGTTAACAAATTTCTCTTCTTGAGAAACGCTTTCCTTGCCATTGCCAGTCTACATTTTATATCCTCTCTACTTCGACCATCATCGGTTATTTTACTCCCTAAATAGCAAAACTCTTTTACTACTTTAAGTGTCTCATTTCCTAATCTAATTCCCTCAGCATCACCCGACTTAATTCGACCACATTCCATTATCCTTGTTTTGCTTTTGTTGATGTTCATCTTATATCCTCCTATCAAGACACTGTCCATTCCGTTCAACTGCTCTTCCAAGTCCTTTGCTGTCTCTGACAGAATTACAATGTCATCGGCGAACCTCAAAGTTTTTACTTCTTCTCCATGAATTTTAATACCTACTCCGAATTTTTCTTTTGTTTCCTTTACTGCTTGCTCAATATACAGATTGAATAACATCGGGGAGAGGCTACAACCCTGTCTCACTCCCTTCCCAACCACTGCTTCCCTTTCATGTCCCTCGACTCTTATAACTGCCATCTGGTTTCTGTACAAATTGTAAATAGCATTTCGCTCCCTGTATTTTACCCCTGCCACCTTCAGAATTTGAAAGAGAGTATTCCAGTCAACATTGTCAAAAGCTTTCTCTAAGTCTACAAATGCTAGAAACGTAGGTTTGCCTTTTCTTAATCTTTCTTCCAAGATAAGTCGTAAGGTCAGTATTGCCTCACGTGTTCCAACATTTCTACGGAATCCAAACTGATCTTCCCCTAGGTCGGCTTCTACCAGTTTTTCCATTCGTCTGTAAAGAATTCGCGTTAGTATTTTGCAGCTGTGGCTTATTAAACTGATAGTTCGGTAATTTTCACATCTGTCAACACCTGCTTTCTTTGGGATTGGAATTATTATATTCTTCTTGAAGTCTGAGGGTATTTCGCCTGTCTCATACATCGTGCTCACCAGATGGTAGAGTTTTGTCATGACTGGCTCTCCCGAGGCTATCAGTAGTTCTAATGGAATGTTGTCTACTCCGGGGGCCTTGTTTCGACTCAGGTCTTTCAGTGCTCTGTCAAACTCTTCACACAGTATCGTATCTCCCATTTCATCTTCATCTACATCCTCTTCCATTTCCATAATATTGTCCTCAAGTACATCGCCCTTGTATAAGCCCTCTATATACTCCTTCCACCTTTCTGCCTTCCCTTCTTTGCTTAGAACTGGGTTGCCATCTGAGCTCTTGATATTCATACAAGTGGTTCTCTTCTCTCCAAAGGTCTCTTTAATTTTCCTGTAGGCAGTATCTATCTTACCCCTAGTGAGACAAGCCTCTACATCCTTACATTTGTCCTCTAGCCATCCCTGCTTAGCCATTTTGCACTTCCTGTCGATTTCATTTTTGAGACGTTTGTATTCCTTTTTGCCTGCTTCATTTACTGCATTTTTATAATTTCTCCTTTCATCAATTAAATTCAATATTTCTTCTGTTACCCAAGGATTTCTATTAGCCCTCGTGTTTTTACCTACTTGATCGTCTGCTGCCTTCAACACTTCATCCCTCAGAGCTACCCATTCTTCTTCTACTGTATTTCTTTCCCCCATTCCTGTCAATTGTTCCCTTATGCTCTCCCTGAAACTCTCTACAACCTCTGGTTCTTTCAGTTTATCCAGGTCCCATCTCCTTAAATTCCCACGTTTTTGCAGTTTCTTCAGTTTCAATCTGCAGTTCATAACCAATAGATTGTGGTCAGAATCCACATCTGCCCCAGGAAATGTCTTACAATTTAAAACCTGGTTCCTAAATCTCTGTCTTACCATTATATAATCTATCTGAAACCTGTCAGTATCTCCAGGCTTCTTCCATGTATACAGCCTCCTTTCATGATTCTTGAACCAAGTGTTAGCTATGATTAAGCTATGCTCTGTGCAAAACTCTACAAGGCGGCTTCCTCTTTCATTCCTTCCCCCCAATCCATATTCACCTACTATGTTTCCTTCTCTCCCTTTTCCTACTGATGAATTCCAGTCACCCATGACTACTAAATTTTCGTCTCCCTTCACTACCTGAATAATTTCTTTTATCTCGTCATACATTTCATCTATTTCTTCATCATCTGCAGAGCTAGTTGGCATATAAACTTGTACTACTGTAGTAGGCATGGGCTTTGTGTCTATCTTGGCCACAATAATGCGTTCACTATGCTGTTTGTAGTAGCTAACCCGCACTCTGGAAAACTATAAATGAACCTACCTTAAATGCTTTCATGGCTGTATGAGGTCTTTCTGCTGATATTGCAGTCATCTACTCTGATCAACAAAAGTTTCATTGCTATCTCAAGAGAGGGAGTCTTTGCACACACCTCTTTTAAAGTTTGTGCAAATTATTCCTTGAATTTCTCCTTACATTATGGGAACACTTTTTAGTGGAGAACAACAAAAGTGTAAAGTCCTGTTTATCTTAAAAATTCTTGCTTTCCTCTGCTATCTTGTTCTAGACTAAGGCCGCAATCAAGTTCAATGACGTTTAATTCATAGCATATGACAGTAAATTCCTCATATGACGTGACATTAGATGGAAGCTGTACATTTCTGCTTTCCATTCATTCAGAAATTGAATCATCCTGCCATTTCACAGAAGACTTTCAGGGGATTTACATCATTGTGTGATATGGAGTCTGCTCTATAACTATCACAGACCTGTACTGACAATTTTTCCAGAACACTCCTAAACCTATCTTCATAGTGTCTGGCAGTCATCTCAGAAAGTTAATCTGCATCTCCTCCTTTTTTGCCAATAAAACATATACCATCATTTTGCACGAACCCATTTTTGTTCCCAATGTGATAGATTACAAGCATTTTTCCAGATTTGAACAGAGTTTGAATTCTTGCTTTCCAGCCATGCCACTCTTTAACACTTCCCCTGACATAACCATACACATCTGCTGATGCACAAGGCATTTTTGTACCTGTCAGCCAAACTTCGCACCTCACAAACTGTCATCAGTGGAACAAATAGTCCACCCAGTGTTTGACAAGAACCTTAATTTCCGCAAGAACTCTTTTTTCCTGCTACTCAGTTACTTTCAATCAGCACACATTTTTTGTTTAAATTTTTGTATCTGAAGTCCAATTTCAGAACAGTACACCAAAGAGTTGTTTCACTCATATACGTAAAGTCTTCCAGTCAGTCTTCCACTTTTTCAATACAGTTGCTACTGTTGGAAACTGCTTTTTCACAATGTAGTCGTGGATTTTCCTTGTTTATGAATCGCGCAATGCAAACATCTGTTTCCTGCCAGTACTCATTTTTTGGTGAGACAAGACTAGAAGTTCCTCTGTATTCACTGGTTACCACAGACTTTTCACAACTCCATAAATGAAGTATGGTTTCACACTAGTACCAAACAATGAATGGCAGTGTGATTGCTTCCTACCTGACAGGAACACCCAATGTAAAGACTGCAGCAATGAACAACAGAAACAGTGTTCAGGGGTCCGACAACATAGCACATGCGAGCACACGACAGATAAGGACACACGAGCAAATAAATTAAGCATGTTATATTATAGCTTTATGCACAGTTACGTTCACTAAAACATAACAGCTATGAAAGGCAACAACAGAGCTAACATTTACAATTTTCATTTTGTTCATACGAATATGAGCTCAATTACAGAGGGCAATTATTATGGAGTGGATAATTATAAAAGATAAAAAATGAGTAAATAGTACAAAGCTGATTGTAGCATGACAAAACATACATACAGTGGCAGTATAAAAATAAGAAAGTGAATCATAAAGCAATTTATACCAGTAACCTGAATAAATATAAAATGTTTCTCAGATGGTGTCTACCTTTCTTTATTGCAGTTTTTCACTTTTAAATATGTATCAGCAGTGCCGGAATTTTACCTTTGGAATGTAAGTAGTGGCTAGGCATTCAGACTCCTTGTAATTTTAAACAGAGATAAGGACTGACAATTACAGATATTTAGGAAACCTATCAACACAGATATAGAAATCAACAAGTTGTCATATCACACAAGACAAAATAAGACTAAATCAGACTGTAGGTAGTTTTCGTTGTCAGAAATAATCTTTTCTCGGTGTACTAAAATGTTCAGAACCACTTTCTTGTATAAAGGTGTTGAAAGCTATTTGCGTTTAAGTACTTGTCAGTGTGTTTTGGTTTCTTGTACGCTGAGTGACTAAGCAGGCCTCCTGCCCTCTGTTAAACTAAACCATCCAAGAATGGTAACTTGACATCTGTCTTCATTTCAACAGTAAATTTAATGTTGGAATAAACATTGTTCATGCCATCGACAAATTGCATAGCTGCATTTTGATCATGAGACCATATCAAGGTGTTGTCAATGTACTGTAGGAAGAAAGATGGACACAATGCTGCAGCGTTCAGAGCTTGCTACACAAATAGACCCATGAAGAAAAGCTAGCAACAGTCAGAGACAGTGGGGATCCCACAACTGTCCCATCTGTCAATGCACAATATTCATTGCAGTATATAGAGTATGTTGTCATTGGAGCATTGTGGAACAGCTTGAATATCCCAGGTGAAAACTGTTGGGGCAGAAGGTTCACCAGCCCCCTCGTAAAAAAAAAAAAAAAAAAAAAAAAAAAAAAAAAAAAAAAAAAAAAAAAAGAGGACACTACATCCTCACTAATCATTACGTACTTTGGCCTACCTTCCTGTCCTTGAGTGTGTCAACAAATGTGTTGTGGGTTAACAAAATGGTGTTCACAATGACCCACTCTAAGTGTTAATAACCCTGCCAGATGTTCTGCAAGTCTGTGCATGGGCTGATTGTACTAACAATGGGCCTATGAGGGATGCCTCCCCTGCATCTTTTTGGCAATCTGTAAAGCCTGGGAGGTCTGGCAGTGTACGGCATTAATAATATCTTCACATCTCCATCTGGTACAACAGAGTCATTATATAACTGTCCTGTCTTTCTGACAGTGACCTGTGTCAGATCGTGACTACGATTCCAGTATGTATCACACACTAATAAATGTAGCATTTTCAGGTGGAAGTCTTCAATGTTCAGAACCACAGCATCACTTCCTTTATTGCTGGCAAGACAATCGATCCACATGTTTACTCAATAAGTCCAGGACATGTTGTTGCTCTTGGTCAATTTTAGGTGTAAGTGAAGACATCACACTAACCACCAGCTGCATACTAGCAAAAGCTAGACCACTGAAGTCTAATATGTGCCAGGATAAATGATATGGCTTAAGCTGATTATGTGAGAAGGACTTGGTTGTCTTGCACCCACTAAATGAAAACATCACTGTGGTTCTGAACACTGAAAACAACCACCTGCATGTGCTTCATTTATTAGTGGAATATTAGTCATGATCCAACACAGGACATCATCAGAATGATAGGAAAGTTATTGAAGGACTCTGGTATGCCATATGAAATGACAAAGAAATGAATGCTGTGTGCTGGCAGACCTCCAAGGCTTTATGGATTGCCAAATATACACAAGGAAAATGTCCCTTTGTATACCAGAAAGCATTATTTTTTATGTCAGCCACCTACAGTCTGAATTTCAGCACTTGAGATGCACGCTCAGGGAAAATGGTTTCGTTAAGGGAAACATTACAAATGTGTCAGGTGTGACTGAAGGACGCCTAGTAAATCGGTGGAAGAGATCAATATAGCTGCATTCCTTACGTACTATGGGGGCAAGATTAGCAAGATAGGTTGTGTGCTGCACAGGCATGGACCAATATCAGTATTCTGGGTTACCTCCAAGATACAAGACACATTATCTCCCAATAAAGATAATGTAGGTCATCTGAGTGCCCAGTGGGTATGGTGTTCCCTGAAAATCTGGAGGCCAAACTATTAACACTGTTGCTAAGCACTGTGCTAAACATATGGAACATATTAGGAAAAAGTGTTTGAAAAGTCACTCTGACCTGAACACTTACTGGAAAACAGACATAAAATACAATTTGAAAGCAAGACTCTTGATTCATGTGTCATCATATTGCAGTTCTGTTTTAAAGGAGTGGGGGGAGGGTGGGGGCAAGTTTAGAATAATCCACAACAATTTTCACAAACCAGGATTACATATGCAACAGCACTTTAGGGGATGCTTTGGATTTTGACCAAAAGCAAAGATCGATGCTAGACACTTCCAGGAATGCATAAGTGACAGTCTCCTATGGTGTGCTGGTACCTCAAGTCTAGGTACTGTGGCAGATCAGAGCTGCTACAAGCAGCCAAATTTGCCTTCCTTTGCAAGCATCAGTGCATCCCTCTCCAGTAGGTTTCAGATCCTGCCATTGCACCATTATAGTCCCGGCACTCTGTGGCTTTTATTTCTGACGATGATGGCAGATAAAACATTCGAAAGCCAGAGACCTCTACTGAAGTGGCGCAGTATGAAACCGAGGTTTCATTTAGGCATGCAACCGCAAAAGACTGAGGACAAATTTGTTTTTGTTATTTTTACGGCATAAAGTCAAGCGCCAGCATGCCGGTCGAGAACATTAGAGCAGAGTGGGCTGTGAAGAAGACGTCAGCCAATTGCATGTGGACCGACCCCCCTCTAGGACAAAAATGTAATGGGAGCGTCCTCTACGCGAAGAGAACATAAGCGCTGCACCCGAATGGCCACGCCGAGTGCTACGAGTTTCTACAGAAGTGTCAAGATCAGTGACATGGATAGAAGCATATACTGTATTACTTCGCTTGTATTAGGAATTGTATATAATGAAGAGATTTCTTATTTGCATGTCACTGTTTGCTTGCAACACCTGTGTATTTCTCAAAGTTAAGTATTGTCATTTATTTTCTGTAAATAAAATTAATTAATACGATTTGCTGGAATTTTTGTCTAGTGATCCAAGAAAGCAGGTTTCCTAGGCACCCCATATTTGAAGATTAGGCAGGACACAACAGCTATATCCTAAATGTGCACCTTCTGTCAATGGGAGTGAAGGTCTCATGTGTGATTGTTGGATACCAAATGTTGACAATCCTGAGGGTGGTGAAGTTCCCTCATTGTAATGAAGTGGGCAGGATCAAAATGGTGTCTGTTCTTTCAATTTGGAGATAGCCTAAGAACAAGTTGGGTTCCATCATATCCTAGGTTTTTACTGCAGGTGTGCTGAGCAGTTTTCCTTTGGATGGCTGTGGAAGCTGCTTTTGTCTTAGTGTGCCTATGAACAGGTCACGTACCTTACATACAGCGATGTGAGCTGGGAAATTGGTCATTCCGTATTTTATTTATGTTGAATAACATTCCCAGTCTGTTTTTCTCTCTGTTTGTAATCAGTGTGGGATAATGATGTGGGCCCATTGAGTCTTGAAGGACTTTCCTGTTACATACCTGAGTCAGATATGGATAACAAACAGAAATATCAGAATAATTTGTGAAAGATTGTCAACAATGCTAGATTTTGGTTTATAATTAAAACTGCAACCAACTACAAGTACAGTTTAAAAAAAATATTTAAAATAAACCATTATTAACTTTGGATTTACTACTATTTATCTTCAGGTTTTCTTGCTTTCCTGCTGGGGCCTCATTTTTTAGTTGTTACTACAAATGATTACTCTAAGATGGAACTGCAATAAATCTGAAACCAGTAAATGTTTTGTTTTAAGTAAGCTTTTTAAATCATACTTGTGGTTGATTGCTATCATAAATCTTGTAATTGTACTACAGCCACAGTTGTCATAATGTCCATTTTCAAAAAGTAGGTTTTGGTTTTCCATTAATAAAAGAAAGGCCACATCATTTCAATCTGTTGATCTGCCACCAACCTATGCTGTAGCATAAGGATTAAGGGTGCCCTAAATTGATTAAGGTGTCTAGGTTTGTGAAGATGTTTCCTGCCACCCGTCATTTGCTATGACAGATCTTAGTGGGCAGTAAAGTGACATGATTCGAAATGAATCACCTGGTAGTTTTATATGTGGTGCCATGATAGATGATCTACTGTGGCAGTCTTATGGTATTCAGTATAATTGCTTTGACAAAAAAGAAAGGCCCATAAACTTTCTGCTGGGATATGCCATAAAAAAATTTAGTTTAGGGGAGTCTTGTTACAACTGTACCATCTCATGGAATTTGCTAAGCACCGAATGTGCACATTACATGAGTTCACACTTCCACTTAGGTGAAATTCTGATTCTTCACTGAAGACGAAATGATCCAGAAACTTTGTAGTCATGCACAAACATTTCGTTCGCAAAATTGGTACATAAACTGTAGTCTGTAGGCTTTAGAGCTTCTAGCAACTGCAAGCAATAAGGACATAGCCGTAAGTGTCTCCTTAAAAGTCTCCATAGAAACATTACTGGAACTACTAACTTATGGCTATCCTCTCGAACTGATTTCTTGGCACTAGGCATGAGAAACTCTCTCACTTGGTCAACATGTTGTTCAGTCACTCTTGGCCGTCACATGCTCTTCCCTTTGCTAAGATAGCTGGTGTCTTCAAACTGATGATACCGTCTACAGATGATGTTATCATTTGGAGGATTACAATGGAACTAAATACGGGATGCATGTTGTACTGTAACAACAGATTCCGTCCTTGGAAACTACAAAAGCCAAAACGTTTTTCTGTTCATTAGTCGTCTTCTTTGCTGCTAGTGCTTTCTAAATGAAGTCACAGAAAACAGGGCACACTCATGTAAAAAAAAAAAATGTTTTAGTTGCTCTTTAATTTGATGTATTATTTTTAATTGTAAGTTGAACATAATAAATGCTACAAAGCTTTAACACCCTGATACACACTTTGAAACAAATAGTATAATATGGTTAAATGGGAGCAAGTTGGTGGAAAATTTGGTATATAATCTGACAAGGATTGCATACCTTTTAGCCTTGTTTAATTTTTAGCGATTTCAACTGTGTCTCAATGCAAACAACACTAATATGTACATCACTCACCTTTACAGTGACGCAAGAATTAAACTGCGGATATACTTCAATATCTTCCTTTGTGAAGGAACATTTGAAAACTGAGTGCTTCATTTCTGCTTCTGTTTTCCTGACCTCAGTATCAGTTTCTGTGTCATTCATCAATGCCTGGCAACTATCTTTGGTGCCACTGAAATATTTTACAAATGACTGGAGTTTCCTTGAATTTTGAGAGATCTGATATGGTAGTCATTTAAGGGTTTACACACTGCACTCTTGACAGTCAAGCACATTTCATTCTGCATCTCTCTATCTATAGCCCTATGCTACAGATGACACCTATTATGCAGCAGTCAGTGTTCTATAGAAGTTTCTGCACAGTGATGGTATATCATGGAGGATTCCTCCTATCATGAACTGTTTTACTAGGTAAACATCTTTCCAGTGCTTAGCTAACTACATTTTTAAACTTGAGCCACTATTTTTCTACATGCTCCTGCCCACTGGTAGATGTTTTGAGGCCCTCTTTCAGTTATGATACAACTGCCTCTTTATCTAGTTTACCAAACATGTAAACCATAAGGGTACGACATTTCCCAGATGTTTTTCAGCCACAGTTTTTTGTCAATAAATCATTTTGTGGATTGAGAGTGAAATCTCGGAGCAATCTGAGTATAAATGAACAAGTTTTATTATCAGAAGATCAGCTCATACGTCTACCTGAAAAAATCATCCAGAACTTAGAAGTTTAATTATTATGTAAGGGGGTTTATTAAGGAACTAGTCTTATGTTTTTTTATTATTTTTGTCTGAGGTATTTCACATGAGCTCCATGCCGTTCCAAGAACATTAGAGCTGTACTTGGCATCATGACATTTAAAGTAATTGGAGGCAGCAAAGAATCTTCTGCCCGAACCATGGGGCCAAGGTATACCAACTATCTGAAGGTTATTATAAGAACATAAATATTGATGTACTGATGCTCATCTTTTTGTTTCAGAATTTGGGATATGCTATAAATGAAATGTTCCTAGTTGTCTAACCTCATATCAAGTTTTATAATTAATGGCATAATAAAAGCCTTCCTATAAACAAGCATTGATGAGTCCTTGTTTTAGCAGAAGTTGGATTCTTCTGCAGACATAACAAAATTATCAATGAGTTAGTGGTTCCCCGACTTCTCAGTGCTGAAAATGTGTGACATGGTAATTTACAAATTAACTGAACCTTTGCATGTAGCAGTCCTGGTGTGAGATGAACTGGAAGACAATTAGGCGATACTGGTACATCAAACTCTAAACTGAATATAAAGATTCAATGTCAAAGAGGAAGCATTTGACGTGAAAGGTACAGTACTCTTACGACAACAGCTCCCTATTAACCAGGCATGATTGAAGACAGAATTTGAACCACAATAAATAACACACATCTAGAGTGGTTATATTAACAATATTAAACGAGTTATCCAGCGGAAATCAAGAATTTTGGCTACATCTACCAACAGTAGCAGATGATGCCTAATAGCAAGCAGCATTGCAGCTGTCCACAACAAGGCGCAAAACGCAGTAACTCAGTGAGTTCAGATTCTTTCCCTCATAAACACAAAATGAGCCACAACAAATCTCTTCCAGATTAATTAGATGTCTCACTACATGAAGGTAACACACAAATAAAAGTATATACAAAACCAAGACTGACATACATTGTAAATAATGTAACTGTGGGAGTTATTTTGGGTTCTGGTAGTGACATAGAGCAGTAGATTGCTACTTCTTACAGCAAAGTAATTTGTCGGATTCTTTTCTGCAGTTACCGGTCACAGGAATGACAATAACAGGCATAACAGGGGTAACTGGCATGACAGACAAATGAGTACATGCAGAATTGTTTGTTAAATTCACATTAAGCACATACACATTTCAGTAAGCAATGTTTGTAGTGGAAGGTTTAAATGTACCTATGATTTTAGCATTGATTGATTTTCAAACAGTAATGTGTCATTAAACTTGCAAAATGGTACAGTGACATTCACATATGGACAACAAGAGGACTTAGCTGTCATACATTATGAGCGAAACATTACAGCCAGATTAGGACTCACTTTAATGACAGACGCTACACTAGAACAGGATGATGGGCACTGTGCAGACACGGAACAAGTGAATGAAACATATATTTGGTAACATTAACAAACCAATGAATGTAAGTACTGATGGGCAGAAGGATACGATTTCTTCATTTTGTAGGCAGATAAAAGTATTTTCAACATCCCTAGGCATTATTAAATATTTTGTTTGTACGTTGAAGACTAAAACACACAATCCATTTGACATCAGACCCTACTCTAGACTAATATCGATGAAGTTATTAGTACAAAAAGAAACTGAAAGAATGTTAGAATCAAACAATATAGAAATGTCTAATAGCTGTTACAATAATCCATTATTTGTTGTTAAAATGTACAATGTTGGATGCACAAACTGTAAAGAGAATAACAGAGCCAGAAAGGGACAGAAACTGCTAGTGAAGTATGAAGGAGCAAAATATATCAGCACCATGGACTGATGGCAGGTTACTGGTGGAGTGCCTTACACAAAGATTCATGGAAGTATTCCTGTCTGAAGGAGAGTCATATCAACTCCAAGTACTACCATTTGGTCTAAACATATCAGTCTCCATTTTCACAAGAGCTCTGGGTAAAGCAAGAGGCAATGAATTACAAAGTAAAGTGTCTTGCTATATGTCTATGATGTAGTGGTTATATCTACAACATGCGAAGAACACCTGCAAACACTTGATGATTTTTTTGTGAGATTATGTTCCCAAGGTATCACTATTAAATTGTCAAAATAGCAATTTGGGAGAAATGAGGTCGAGTTCTTGGGACACACTGTAAATACTCGGGGCATTAAGTTTGATCCATAAAGATTGGATGCGATCACACTGTGCCCAGAATCAACTAATAAAAAACAACTCAAATCTTTTTTGGGATGGTGGGCTTCTACAGAAAATGCCTTGTCAGTTGAGGGATTATGCAGCAAATTTAATGAGATTATTAAAAGAAAATACAGTAGGGCATTGGTATATAAATTGCTATGAAGTATTTTCAAAAATAAAACAAGCATTGGCAGCATGCCAACTGCTGGTTCACCTGAATTTCACTCTTCCTTTTCATATCGAGGTGGATGCATCGGATTATGGGTTGGGCTGTCACATATTCCAGGAGTATGTGACTGATCACACATTAGAGAGAAAAGCAACAGCTTCCACCAGAAGAATGCTCACACAACACGAATGAAATTATAGCATTACAGAAAAGGAAACATTATCAGTAGTGTAGGCATTCAAGAAGCAAGACATGAAACAGTACTATATACAGATCACAGAACATTGACATTTCTATTAAAGAGCAAACATCTACAGAGTAGGCAAACATGCTGGCCTCTCTTTCCACAGGAACTCCGCTTTATTATTAAATTTGCGTAGGGAGAAGATAATACAGGGTGTCTCCCCCCCCCAAAAAAGGACCTGATTTTAACTTGTAATAATATTGAGACAAATGTCACTAGGTAACTGAAACAACACTAGATGCAATCGGCATGGTTTAGAGTTTCAGAAAAAATCCACTAGATGTCGTTATGAGCACTGACCTGGAGCATGCAGCCAGTCTCGCGCAATATGGCATCCGCACAATGGAAGGCATATTGTGCAACTGAATTTAGTCACACTCAACCAGTGATCGCAGTTCAGCGGGCGTTTCATATTCGATTTTGTGCTAAACATTCCTCCCTGACATTGATGAACTAAAACCCAGAATATCAGCTGCTGTAGCTTCAGTGACAGAAGAAACCTTACACTCAGATTGGGATGAATTCGGCTATCAGCTAGATGTCGTCCGTGCAGCCAATGGCGGACTTACTGAACATTTATGATGGGTTTTTATAAACTTCTGTCTTTTCTGAGTAATTTAGTACACAATTTGTTAGTGTTAAGCCCTTCTTCCTAATAAATAATTTTATTTAAAATTGGGTCATTCTTTTTGGGACACCCTGTATAGTACTCGATTCACTGTCTCTATTACTTGTAGATCTTCATTTGAAGCAAAATGTAAAGGAATGGGGCAAATTTACTGTTTATTTTCTGAAGGTAAATACATATGAGAAAGACAAAGATTTTTTGTAGAAACTTAAAAAGTAAACAAAACAAAGAGGTCACTTACTTTTACAAATTGGTGTCTTGCACAAAAGTCATACTGATGTTACTGACAATTGGAATATTGATTCACAGGAAACACAACTCACAGCTAGATGGTTACTATGCATTCCATAAAACAGCATTAATTTAATAACTTCGTATGTACATAGATGATATGCCCATTGTAGCCCAAAAAATTGTATCAAGCACATGAACAAATTTTACTACATTAAGAATATGAATTGTCTAGTTAGAAAAATCTGGAGATCTTGTGAAATGTATCAGAAAGTTAAGGTACCTGCTATGCGCTATATTGTACCCATCATTCCATTAAATTGTGGGATTTATTGACCATGGACTTCAAAGGTGCTCTGCCTAGGGGCTGGAGTGGAACGAAGTATATATATGTGGTAACGGAATGCTGGTCCAAACTAATAAAATTATATTCTGTAAGGCACACAACGTCTCATAATGTTACAATGAAATTAAGAGGTAATTTTAAAAATGTGGATAAACCGAAAAATTTGCTGTTGGGTAATGCAACACAGTTAAGAGCAAACACTTTAAAGAATTTTAAGCAAGGGAAGGCATGAACAATATATTAATTTCTCAATTTCGCACTCAAAGTAATCTGGCAGAATGATCACATGTGAAATGGATATGCTTTGTTGGACTTATTGCACGGATAGGCATTTGAAATGGACAGTCATGGTGATAGAATTTGAAAAGATATTTAATGAATTGCCACATTCAGTTACGAAGGTTTCCCCAATGGAAATAGTTGGGGAGCAAACAGATAATGGCCAGATAACCTAGAACATTAAGTGTGATCTACTACTGGGTCAACAGAAAATATAACTCTTTGAGTAACTTTCAAGTTTGTAAAATTCTGTAATTTATATGGGTTGTTTCACTCTTTCTTGAACACAGGGGAAAGATTTGTGACATTTCCATGGGAAGGTAACGCTAATTTGAATATGCTTTGTAGGGGAATTGTATTAGTGAAACTTTCAAGACCAAATGTGATAACGTGTCTTCTGATACAGTATGGGACAAATACAGCACACTCGACAAAACAGACATGTTTCTAACTGCTGCACTAAAGATTACCTGGTTCATTTGGCAATGCTAGACATTAATAAAACTACTTATGGTTATACATGATTTTGCATATGTTACGTAGAGACTTTTGATTAATCCAAAAAGGAAAAAGAAAGAGGCATTGGTCGGAGTGCAAATTATAAAGTATAATCCAATTAATCAAAGTTATTTTCACATTGGATTATTATAGATGGAAACAGTTTAGTATTCATTTATAAGGGGGTGGCAGGTGTAAGCGTTCGAGATTTCCCAGATGATTCGCAGCCATAATTTTTTGGAAATAAATCATTTCATGGATTGAGGGTGAAATCTCATGCCAATTTTGAGCATATGCGAACAAGCTTTATTAGCAGAAGATATGTTCATATGTAAAAAAGGCCAGAACTTAAAACTTTAATAATTAAGCACAAGGGTTTAACAAGGAGCAAGTCTTGTTAAGTAAATTTTTATTATTTTTGTCTGAGGTATTTCACCTTAACTCCATGCCGTCCCAAGAACATTAGAGCCGTACTTGGCATCATGATGTGCAAAGTAATTCGATCTGGCAAAGAATCTTCTACATAAACCATGGTGCCAAGGAATACCAATAACAAGAATATTATTATAATAATGTAAATACTGATGTACTGAAACTCTTGTTTTTGCTTCTGAAGATTGGGGATTGTTAAAAAGACTGTACCTAGCTGATTAATCTCATACCACATTTTGTAATTTAAAGGCACAATAAAAGCCTTCCTATAAATAGACATTGACAAGTCCGGGTTTTGTTAGGAATTTAATTTTTCTGCAGAAATAAGAAGAATTATCAATTTGGGGTTCAGAGACTTCTCAGAGGTGAAGAGGTAATTTACAAATTAACTGAACCCTTGCAAGATCTTACTACTTGCTGTAGCTGCCCTTTGTACTTTGGTAGTCTCACGGTCATTGATACAAGTTTCAATATAGACTCCCTCAAAGAGGTAACGTCTATTTGTTGTCATTAATCTAATACATTTCCATCATCAGTGGCCTTCCTTACCACTTCATCTAATGAGTTTTCAGAGAAAACAGTATTATTTTGCAAGATGTGTTGCCACAACTACCACTTAGAAAACTGTAACTATCCCAATCAGTTGTTGGATGATTAAAAAGTCTACTCATATAAGGAAGTATGCTCGGGAAACATCTGTATAAGCAAATTCCAAGTTCCTACTAACATCTGGGAGTGAGTTTGGTGGTCAACAGAAGGCTCCAATAACAACTTTGTGCCATCCTTGATACTGAATTTCAGCAGAATTTGATTTCTTGTCTAGTGCAATAAACACACTATCAACATTTCCCATTAGCCTGCCCTTTTAATATACACTTAGGTTTACCCAAAACTCTCTGTTGTCAGTTTTGGATTTTAGTCAGCTCTCTGTATCGAGTAATAGCATATGGGCTCCACAGCTCTTTAAGACCGCTTCAAACTATGACTTTGTTGTAAATGCTTTGGCAGTTGATCACTAGAATTTTAATCATTTCATTTGTGAGGGCAATTTCTTTGGGTCTTCCACTAATACTTTGGTGTTTCCTACAGTTATCATTACCTGGAATCGATGGGGGATCACCTAAGTTTAAAAAAACCTTGTGCACACTCCATACACAGTAATGCCACCCGGTTAGCAGCCCCCGATGTGTGGTGTCCTGCTGACCCATTTAGCGGGATCTTAAAATTCTCACTCCATGGGTATACATCCAGGAAGTAATAGCCTAGCTTGTCACATACTCTTTGAAGTCCCTGGTTCAAACCTTCTGCTTGGCTCAGAACCAGAGGACTGTGGTCTCTGGAATGGACCAAGTATGAAGTATGACCACAAGAGACCTGATGACAGCCATTACTTGTTCCAATGTGCACCACAACCTGCAACTTATTGCACCTTTTTTCCTCACTGGCTGCTCAAACAACCTTTTCAACATGTTGAATCAGGTCTCCAGGCATTCACACAGAGTGTACAAGGTGAACCTTTCCATACTTTTCTGCCGTTCCTCTAAGGGGTACCATCATTTGTCATATGTTTGAACAGCCAATGATTAACAGACCTCTATCCTTTTGTACTTGCTTCTCGTTGACATACAGGGTAGCACATAGCAGACTTGCCAATGTGTGAAGTGTGTTTCAACTGCTTACTTTCAGATTCTGTGTAACAACACCACCTCTGACTGATAGGTTAGGGGGGATAGGTATAATAATCGAGTTCTCACTGGATGATGTCCCTTTACCACTAACATGCCACTCAGAGTCAAGTTATTTGCAAAGAGAATATTTTCAGGCACAGATGACTTAGAAATAAAACAAAAAAGTTCTCATTTCTTTATTCCATAATGTCATATTAAATCTATTCATAATGAAATTTGTTGTAGGGGGTATATACTTTTTCCTACCAACATCACGTTTTACATAATTAATACCAGGAAAAAACTAATCCGTACAAAGCCTTAAAGGCATTTACTTTGATTGCAAGACTGTTTCCACCACCAAGGAACACCTATACTCCTGGAAATTGAAATAAGAACACCGTGAATTCATTGTCCCAGAAAGGGGAAACTTTATTGACACATTCCTGGGGTCAGATACATCACATGATCACACTGACAGAACCACAGGCACATAGACACAGGCAACAGAGCATGCACAATGTCGGCACTAGTACAGTGTATATCCACCTTTCGCAGCAATGCAGGCTGCTATTCTCCCATGGAGACGATTGTAGAGATGCTGGATGCAGTCCTGTGGAACGGCTTGCCATGCCATTTCCACCTGGCGCCTCAGTTGGACCAGCGTTCGTGCTGGACGTGCACACCGCGTGAGACGACGCTTCATCCAGTCCCAAACATGCTCAATGGGGGACAGATCCGGAGATCTTGCTGGCCAGGGTAGTTGACTTACACCTTCTAGAGCACGTTGGGTGGCATGGGATACATGCGGACGTGCATTGTCCTGTTGGAACAGCAAGTTCCCTTGCCGGTCTAGGAATGGTAGAACGATGGGTTCGATGACGGTTTGGATGTACCGTGCACTATTCAGTGTCCCCTCGACGATCACCAGTGGTGTACGGCCAGTGTAGGAGATCGCTCCCCACACCATGATGCCGGGTGTTGGCCCTGTGTGCCTCGGTCGTATGCAGTCCTGATTGTGGCGCTCACCTGCACGGCGCCAAACACGCATACGACCATCATTGGCACCAAGGCAGAAGCGACTCTCATCGCTGAAGACGACATGTCTCCATTCGTCCCTCCCTTCACGCCTGTCGCGACACCACTGGAGGCGGGCTGCACGATGTTGGGGCGTGAGCGGAAGATGGCCTAACGGCGTGCGGGACCGTAGCCCAGCTTCATGGAGACGGTTGCGAATGGTCCTCGCCGATACCCCAGGAGCAACAGTGTCCCTAATTTGCTGGGAAGTGGCGGTGCGGTCCCCCACGGCACTGCGTAGGATCCTACGGTCTTGGCGTGCATCCGTGCGTCGCTGCGGTCCGGTCCCAGGTCGACGGGCACGTGCACCTTCCGCCGACCACTGGCGACAACATCGATGTACTGTGGAGACCTCACGCCCCACGTGTTGAGCAATTCGGCGGTACGTCCACCCGGCCTCCCGCATGCCCACTATACGCCCTCGCTCAAAGTCCGTCAACTGCACATACGGTTCACGTCCACGCTGTTGCGGCATGCTACCAGTGTTAAAGACTGCGATGGAGCTCCGTATGCCACGGCAAACTGGCTGACACTGACGGCGGCGGTGCACAAATGCTGCGCAGCTAGCGCCATTCGACGGCCAACACCGCGGTTCCTGGTGTGTCCGCTGTGCCGTGCGTGTGATCATTGCTTGTACAGCCCTCTCGCAGTGTCCGGAGCAAGTATGGTGGGTCTGACACACCGGTGTCAATGTGTTCTTTTTTCCATTTCCAGGAGTGTATTTCCAGTCTTGTTGGAAATAATTGTTATTTTTAATTACTAATGAAGTACAGTTTAAGGCAAACATCTGTCAGGAAATTGCAGGTACTAAAATATTGAAAGCAAAATTAAGTAATATAACTGATAGTTTAAAGTATAAGAAATACAGTAGATTATCAAATAGAACAAGTTATATAAAGTATCTTAATACTGATATTTCATTCATTAAAGTGGATACAGAATGGCATTATGTACAGCTTCCTAAGAGTTTGGGTACAAGGTTGGTTCCCTCATAAAAACACAACAGAGACATCAAACTGGCAGCACCCTGCTCAAAACAGAAAGCAAGTATGCTGATACATTACTCATCCCCCTGTGCAGCATTACACCATTATAGTGGCACTACAAGCAGGCTCTTCTCGACATGGGGGAAAGTTACAGGTCAAATGATTGTTTTCTACACAAAGGTGGGCTAGAGCTAACTCATTTTGTAAGAGATAGGCCACAGTCAGATGGTTGCTATCAGAACTTATTCTCACTTACTTCAAGTCATTCTTTCCCAAGTATCCATTACTGAACTTGTCTATTAAGACCCATTCCACTACCATCACACTCAACATTTCATGGCAACTTCAGATCTATTGCAAATTTCTAACTATCAAAGAAGAAATAATTTTAAAGAGAGTACATATCAATCTGAAATGTTTTAGACATTAAAATTACAGAAATCTAACAAATACTAAATAGCTGGTACAGCTAACACTAGACTGCATAACAACAAAACTTCTTATAATAGACGGTAACTCACACGTCATTTTCCAGAGTAAAGATAATTCCCATTCCTCGCCTGCCATTGCGCTGCTGGCAGCTGTTGAGACAAGTAAATTTGTAGCAAACAATGAAAGACTCCATTCCACTTTGTGGGGCGTCGACTGGAATACGGACACTAAAACGAC
Organism: Schistocerca nitens; assembly: GCF_023898315.1. Lineage (NCBI taxonomy): Eukaryota > Metazoa > Arthropoda > Insecta > Orthoptera > Acrididae > Schistocerca > Schistocerca nitens. The sequence continues at coordinate 733,689,235 of NC_064618.1, forward strand.
CACTGGATGCATTTTTGAAGTAATCAGCACCGTTTGCTGAAGCACAGCGTAGTACATGTGCTGCTAGATTGACATCTAAAGAGGAAAACAAAAATTGTTTTGTCAGTAAATATTGAACAAAAATAAAAATACCGTCAAAAAACGATTAACTAAAATGAAAGTCTTCGGAGTAAAATTAGATGTATTTTTTTCCCCAGCCCTCTTTAAATTGGTTCTCTAATGGTATTAAAAGTAGGAGAGTTAAAGATGAAAAGGTTTCTTAAGTGTCAGGTAAGTGACTGGGAGAAATGAAATTGTTTTATACGACAAAATACGCATTCAGAGCCTTAAATAGCCCTCTACTGTCATCGACACAGCAGAAAGTTGCTATGTGAACAATGGTCCATATTGGTGGTTAGAGCAGATACATTTTTGTGATAAGTTTTGTATGAATTTGTGAGTCAAAATATATTTGAAATTCCTGATTTATTCCACATCCTTGAAGAACAATTACAAGTAGGGTCTGCGGAACGACACTAGCATGCAAGTTTCTTTGTAAATACACACTATGTATTTTTAAAAAAATTTCTTGCACGTTTCATATTTTTATATTCTCCTCACTGTGGGCCTATGGAACAAAAAATTACATCTATCTATCTATCTATCAGGCAATCAATTGTTTCGTCAAAGATAAGAGCTTTGAACCAAAGCAAAAGCCAAGAAAACATGAAAAAGGAAAAGAACCATAAAATGAAATATATTCACATACCCACAAAAATACAAGAGGAAAGGAAAAGAAAGGGGGGGGGGGCAAAATATAAATGGAGTTTTACTTGAGTAGGACAACAGTCTGGAAAAATGTAAACGAGACAAAAGAGGTCAATCATGATCTCTAAATTTTTGTTGTCTTGGGCAGTTTTATTGCGGCATCCATTCATCCCACCTCCCCCTCCTATTTCTATGATTTCCATTCTCCTCTTCCTCTTAATAACAATTTTTTACACATAAAATGTATTAACATAATGTCACAGACAGAATACCCATTCTTTCTAAACACTGTCTTCAGATACTGTGTCGAGCATCAACATCATCTGAAATACAGGCATTTGGATATATCTGCAGTGGCAGAGCGCAGCCTGTTAAATAAGCACAAGATTTTGTTTGAACAAACGAGAATACTTACTCATGCTTCGAACTATCAGGACTCTGATCAGAGAAGCTGTTGAAATTAGACTTTTTGAAACAACTTCCATAGAGACATCAGCAATGCATGGAAGCCTGCATTTGACAAGGAAAAAACAAAGAGGAATACTTCTCACACTTCACCGCCTGATGCAATCTATGGCACTGCAAGCAATGCTAGATACAGATCATACACAAAATCTGTGGATGTAGTGGATGTAGCATCATGATGTAATCCAGCCAATCGGATCCCATCTATGGGTATAAAAGAGGGAACCTTACTAGTTCATGGCAGTCAGTTTTAATCCCTCATGAAGATGATGGTGGATATCATGGAAAGCTTGGAATTTTATCCGAATTTGGCGTGGCAAGTGAACTGAAAAAATGTTTACGCAAGAACTCCATCACAAAAAACTTCGTAGACGTACAAGTCAGTTCTTTGTTTGTAAAATGTTGATTTAAAAAACACCAAAGAGACAAAGAACTAATAAAATACTAAAAAACAGGGATTGTATTAATAAATAACACATTACAGGAAAAAAGTTCTCAAATACTGCAAGGAACTCCTGTAGAGAACAGAAAGATTCTTCTACAAGGAAACCTTTCAACTTGGATTTGAATATTTGGGGTTTATTACTTGATTTTTTTCAGTTCTGTTGGAAATCTGTGGAAAAGGAAACCTGCTGAATAGTGCATACCTTTCTTTACAACATTTAAGCAAGTGTTATCCAAGTGTGTCATTTTTTTCTGTTGGATGTTCATTGAATCACTATTGCAGGTTCTTCTGAACAAGACAACACCGTTGTTGTTGTTGTGGTCTTCAGTCCTGAGACTGGTTTGATGCAGCTCTCCATGCTACTCTATCCTGTGCAAGCTTCTTCATCTCCCAGTACCTACTGCAACCTACATCCTTCTGAATCTGCTTAGTGTATTCATCTCTTGGTCTCCCTCTACGATTTTTACCCTCCACGCTGCCCTCCAATGCTAAATTTGTGATCCCTTGATGCCTCAAAACATGTCCTACCAACCGATCCCTTCTTCTAGTCAAGTTGTGCCACAAACTTCTCTTCTCCCCAACCCTATTCAATACCTCCTCATTAGTTACGTGATCTACCCATCTTATCTTCAGCATTCTTCTGTAGCACCACATTTCGAAAGCTTCTATTCTCTTCTTGTCCAAACTAGTTATCGTCCATGTCTCACTTCCATACATGGCTACACTCCATACAAATGCTTTCAGAAACGACTTCCTGACACCTAAATCTATACTCGATGTTAACAAATTTCTCTTCTTGAGAAACGCTTTCCTTGCCATTGCCAGTCTACATTTTATATCCTCTCTACTTCGACCATCATCGGTTATTTTACTCCCTAAATAGCAAAACTCCTTTACTACTTTAAGTGTCTCATTTCCTAATCCAATTCCCTCAGCATCACCCGACTTAATTCGACCACATTCCATTATCCTTGTTTTGCTTTTGTTGATGTTCATCTTATATCCTCCTTTCAAGACACTGTCCATTCCGTTCAACTGCTCTTCCAAGTCCTTTGCTGTCTCTGACAGAATTACAATGTCATCGGCGAACCTCAAAGTTTTTACTTCTTCTCCATGAATTTTAATACCTACTCCGAATTTTTCTTTTGTTTCCTTTACTGCTTGCTCAACACAACACCATCAGTAACAAATCCCATGATGAAATATATGTACAAGGGCAACAGAGTTAAAATTCCAAGGTAGCTGAATAGCAGTTTACATGAAGTTCATGACCTGACAATGCATATAAGTCTAACCTCTAAATAGTGAGTGGCATGTGTGTGGAGATAATGGAAACTGACTAATAACTGCTGCTTGAATAACACAGGCCAACAATATCATCAACCATTTCTTCACATTTTACAGTTAAATTTATTAAATTAACCGATTTTTTAAAAGAATTTAACAGCATTTATATGGTTAAAATAATTTAAAAAGGAGGTGTAATGAATGTAGATGACATTGGTAGCACTGCTGAAAAATATTTGCTGACAAAAAAAGGTTGAGTCTATTTTTGTGTTAACAGATGGTGTTTTGTTTACTGTCAGCCTAACCTCACTTTCTCGTTTCCTGTACATGTGCTCAGTACACTGTCTAATCGTGGTTGTAAAAACTCCGCTGACAATTTTTGTTATATCTGTGATTAAAAACGCCAAAGAAATATTACAGATTTTGTGAAAAAGGTTTATCTATCATACTTTGGATCTAAACTTGGTGATCAAGATAAATCTTGGGCGCCACATAAGGTATGTTATGTGTGTGTTGAAGATCTGAGAAAATGGTCCAAAAAGGAGGAAAAAGCCTTTAGATTTGTTATGATATGGAGGGTGCCAAGAAATCATTCTGATGATTGCTACTTTTGCAGTGTCGATCTCACTGGTCATAATTCAAAAAACAAAAACGTAATAAGCTACCCTAACCTTCCATCTACCATCCAAGCAGTAGGGCATGGCGTAGATTTGCCAGTTCCTGAACCACCAGATGATTTAAATTCTATTCCAACATAAGTATTTTCTGATGTACAATCTGATTTAGATGAACCAGGTGATGATGAATTCTATTGTAATACAGAAAGTCTAGAGCCCAAATTGTTTACTCAGACTGAGCTTAACGATTTGGTTAGGGATCTGGGTGTAACAAAAGAAAAACCTGAATTGCTTGGCTCTAGGTCAAAAGAAAAGAACTTATTGGCAGTTGGAACCAGCATATACATGTACAGAAAGAGAGAGTAGCAATTTTCCAAGTTTTTTCAACAAGAGTATGATTTAGTGTACTGCTCAGACATTCCCGGTCTGATGAATGAGTTTGGAACTAAATACAAAAAGGAAGACTGGAGGCTGTTTGTTGATTCATCCAAAACTAGTTTAAAGGCTGTTTTACTACACAATGGTAATACGTATGCATCTATACCTTGGACATTCTGTACATATGAAAGAAAGCTATGAAAACCTAGAAAGAGTGCTAAATAAAATAGGCTATTCTGCTCATGGTTGGACGAAGTGTGGCAATCTAAAAGTAGTATGTATGATCCTTGGTCAACAAGGTGGCTTTACCAAATTTCCATGTTTCTTGTGTGAATGGGACAGTAGGGCTAGGGATTAACACTGGTGCAGAAAGAAATGGCCTGTGAGGGTGTCTTTAAAACCTGGTGAGAACATTCTACGCAAAAACCTTGTAGATCCAAAAAAACGTACTCCTACCACCTCTACATATAAAGTTAGGCCTAATGAAACAGTTTGTAAAGGCTTTGCCTAAAGATGGACCATGTTTTAAGTACCTCTGACAAAAGTTTCCACACCTTTCAGAAGCTAAACTAAAAGAAGGCGTCTTTGTTGGACCTGACATTAGAAAATTGATGTTTGATGTTAACTCTGAATCCACAATGACCTTAAATGAGAAAGAAGCATGGGTATCATTCAAGCAAGTCGTTACAAAGTTCTTAGGACATGAAAAAGACTCAGAATATGTTTCTATTATAGTTACAATGTTTGATGAGCCTGAAAGTTCACTTTTTGAACAGTCACCTTGATTACTTCCCGGGCAATATCGGAGATCTTAGTGAGTAGCAAGGAGAGCATTTTCACCAAGGCCGCTGGAACACCAACACGGTGGAGGACTACTGTTGGTCACTTCCCAGAAAGTTCAGCAAGCGACTCGTAGAAAAAGCTACACAAGAAGCTTCAAAGATAAAGGAGAAAGAAAATACAAACCAATTCCAGCTAACAAGTAAACCCTTTATTAACACAAATCATTATTTTAAGTAGCTTACTGTAAATAAAAACTATGCTTATGTTGTAACAAAGCGTTTCATTAATTTTCCCGTTCACTGTATAGCATAGGATTTTTATTCTATATAATAAAAAGCACATTGTTCGAAAACTATGGGTGATACAAAAAAAAACTTAGGCTGTATTTGGATTCAGCTCATAAAATTCTATAAAGATCAGCTATCAAAGTAAAAAAAGTTTTTTAAAAAAATTTTCATTGGCCTGTGTAATTGGAAAAAATGATTGGAAAGAACCGTTGAAAGAAATTTGAAGTTAATTTAAGAATCTTTACACAATCCTGGGTGACTTTAATTGATACCAATATCAACAGACCTACAATATCAATACATTCAAGGTCAATATTCATGATTTGCATTATGTACTGCTTCACATTAATTCCACTGTGTGCAGTCTTGATTGTAACAATGTCTAAGCAGGATCACTTCTCTGCTGCTTGTGCAAATTCTTCTTGTCAGCTCTGAACCTCCTGATGCACAATCTTGGCGGTGGGTGAAATGACTAACAGACAGGGACTCGAGTCTCACACACGCGATTTAATTTTACCTTTTTTATAACTCTTTTAATGTACGATTGGGATACACATCTTTTTAACAATGCTGGTAGAATGGATCCATACATACGTCCGCATGCTACCACTTACAGAAACAAACAGGTGAAGATACAAGAATTAATAAATTGAAGTGTGTATTTCTTCTTTTGTTTCGTGCAGATGCACTCACAACATTATCCTTGCCATAAAGCAACTTGTTAACTTACCTTCTGCGTTGTGTATATCCCATTCAGTTTACATATAGTTTTAAAACTAAAGATTTAACACACCTCCCCTCTCCCCCCTTCCTGGGGTACGAATATTCTTGGCGAGTGCATTGAGTTTCTCCAGAATGTATCACCATACAAGATACAGAGTGAAAGTAAGCAAAGTAAACAAGCCCTCGTGTTTCAGTGACTGAGACAGTGGAGACCATACTTATAGTGAAGACGTCAGCATTCAGTTTCTGTACAAAATCTTAAATCTTGAATCTTGAATTTGATACTTCCACATAAGCTTTCCCTCTACTCTCATTTCTAAGAATTTATACAGGTCAACTTCACTAACAGACCACCACACGACAATGAAATTTTCCTTTTATAAGAGTTCCACGTGAGGAACTGTATGTATTGTCTTTTGTGGGAGTTCAGTGTTAAATTATTCTCCGAAAGCCATTTGCTGATGTTACTGACTACCTTTCATAACAGCACTTGCATCGTCTGCAAAGGGAACAACAACTACATCATTTTCAAATAAGCGAAAGGCACTCTAGAGAAGACTTGTATGTGAACGCATGTGCGCACACGCAAGCACACACACACACACACACACACACACACACACACACACACACACACACACACTTTCTTGCTGGTACTGTGTGTGTGTGTGTGTGTGTGTGTGTGTGTGTGTGTGTCATCCTACTAGATAAAGAGTTACAGCTCAAAATCTAGTGTTAACCGTTTTCTATTAAGTGTTTGTGTGTGCCATGTACCAATCCTCTACAGGTAAGTGGTTGCCATGCCCCTTATTTATGTATTTTCCATCCAGTAATTTTCATTATTGTCATGAATCAATATTTACACATATGCCATAAAATCCAGCACTACCACACAGCTAAGGACGGCCAACATCAGGAGTTATCGATAGTGAATATTAATTACTAACGATTGACAAGTAGTATTAACTCTGTCTGTTGATTGAAAAAAAGGAGAGCAGGATTCTAAGCAAAATTTAAGCAGAAACCTCTTTATCTATTTGTAAGGTCACGTGCTAATTTAATTTCAAATGCTTCCTTAATAATACTTTTGCAATAGTTTAAAGTGTATGCCAGAACCTGTGTGTTTCTATACTTCATAGGGTGATAGGTGCCCAGGCAATGCTCTGCAATAGCAGATTTGCTCAGTTGTTGTTTAAGTGCTTGTGATGCTTACACTCAATACACTGGTCCTCCATAGTCCTGATGGCCTGACCTATGGAACACATGTCATAACTATAAGAGCTACGGTTCCCATCTGTCTTATACAAGCAAACTGAGATCATCCTTTACTCAACCTAAAAGGGTCATAATCTTAAGATGGTGGTCAAAGAACACACTTCACACCACAGAATACCAATGATCCTGTTGGAAATGCTATCTATGTATGAGAAAAAGGCCACTGACTTATGTAATACCTTTTATTTTCATCACTTACCTGATTCCCAGTTGGTTGATGGCACAATGCACACCTGGTCTATCTCTCATTATAGTCACACTGGTGAAAGGTGACTTTGATGTGGGCTAACTCAGCTGAAAAACTCAGAGCTTTGAGATGACGTGGCCCTATGAACCCTAAGCCTAGTGAAAACTATCACAGCCTTAAGAAACAAATCAGTGGGCGTTGGCTTCCTACAAACAGCATGTCTGAATGTACCATCAACCTTCCTTCTAATCGACACAATGAAGGAAAAGTAGCTATCCTCCACCTCCACTGCGAAGGAAACATGTTCTAAAAAGTTGTTTAAATTCTCACTTCCATGAGCCCAAACAACGAATTATTATGTACATATCTGAAAAAAGTGCACTGCTTTCAATGTTGCTGCCTTCAGGGCATGCTACTTTAAATCCACCACCAGCAGACTGGCAATAATTGGTTATAAAGGTCTCCCCATTGAAAACAAACTGACTGTCCACAGAACTGATCATTGAGTAAAAAGGAAATGAAAATCAACACATGACGAATTAGATTTGGTGTTTAATTAATGAAACTGACTTCAATTAACAATAACAAATCATAGAGAGGAACAAGAGTGAAGTTTCATTCTCACTTAAGAGAGGTGTAACATACCTTGATAGCTTTTTCACAACTGATCATAGTTTTAATTTCGTTCTGAAAGCTTTCTATTCTCTTTGAGTATGCATTGTTTTAGCCTTTCTGAGGAGATTCCTCAGCACTTTGCAGTATTTTCTGCAGTGAAATTTGATTACCTAGCTGTTGTTCGCAACTTTATCCCTTCCCCACCCAAACTATGAAAAACTGTATCAAACGAATTGGTATTAGGGGAGGTTACAAAACAACTAAAAACAGAGTAGTGCATTGTAATACATATGTAATGTGTACAAAACACAAGTGAGATGACAGAGTCCCATCATGACATAATCACTGTATCTAATTGGGTTATTATTTAGTAGCTCTTGTGGAAATAGGTATGAAAGACTTAAAAGACACATAATTATTATTGTGAAATATCATGGCACACACAGAAACACTACGCTTTCTCATTCAAGCACAGGAAGACCTTACACATTTTATATTTTATGTGAGGTTGCGGTTCAAGATTGACTGTTGCTGCAACTTTACGTAATGGGTATTCTGCTGATTCGTGCCTTAGATAATTGGGCTATGAATAGTTCTGTTTAAAAAGAATAGCTCGATAGTGTCATAGGGGCTAGTTACACACCTGCTTTCACACCCAGCAGTTAAGTCACTGCGAACAATAACTTGTAGCTGTGATCCTGCAGTCAAATAGTCTATGCATGGCAAAAAATGTGAATTAATTAAAATAATCACAAATATTAAATAAAGATAAATGAATAATTAATGAAAAGGGTTCTATTCTAAAATATGAAATTGATGTAGACAACACTAGAGATTTCCGCTGGATAATGTATTTTCAAGAAAGTAAATCCAAAATGGAAAGTGGTCCTATGATAACCAAAGATAATTTTATAAAATACATTAAAGATGCACCGAGAGTGTTAAAAGAATGGCAGCCGAATCCCCAAGCTAAACAGTTCTCCAAGATGTGCGAAAATCTAAGTCCATTTCATGATCACAGCCCACAAAATGTCCGCGAGCTAAAAATAATTCAGAAAATAATTCAGAATTCAGCATGGCGATTTACACATTAATGCATGAGAAGTAACAAGCCTCTCTTCTTAATTCTGTATTGCATACTGCAAGAAGAAAAATTAAAGCTCTGCACTGGAGCAAATCCAGACCTCGCAAATGTTAAGAGTCCCTTTATAAGTTAAAGTATTGTGGCAGCTGTTTACCGCCCAGAATCAATCACCAACACCAATGAATAACACACATTACCAAAGACAGGTCTGCATTTTTCCAGGTCTAACATAAAAATGTCTTTACTCACTCACTTGATCGCACCACTCAAAAAGTGTCTGTCTACACTCGACTCCAATGGTGTTCTGCCACAGCCTACTTTTTCCACTGGCTGAATGTCATCCCCACGAAAAATAAATCATTCTTATATTCTACAGACACGATCTTGACACAACTTGGTCACTTTCCACAGTAAACTAATACATTATAACAATAATTAAATAAAAGATATGTTATAAACATTCTGTCACACCCAAATCATTCACAATAAACATAAATACAAGTTTGTTCATAAAAAAATAAGCTAGCATTCTTGCACAAACCACAAAATGTTGTTAAATACTGTTTAAACAATTATTTATTTCCACTTGATAGAAGTATATTTGGCACACTTTTCAGTAGTAGTGTCAGCCAAAACATGTGGTCGACCACTTTTAAATTACACTTTTTTTATATCAACTGTATCATGTTTAAACAACACTACAAGAAAAAATAGCAAAATGTTCCTTAAATGACTACATAAGTACAACAAGACTTGAGGCATTTGTGCTGCATTCAGCTGCTGTGTTATTGTAGAGGACACGATGTTCTGACAAACATTTGCACAATGAAAAAGATACATAACAAATCAATAAATAAAATAGTTACAGTATATATAGAGCTTTCAGGGATGGTAGCTATAATGCAATGCTGTCATCTGAGATACTGTTTGTTGAAATCCCATCATGCATTTAAGAGTTATTAATTCTAAAGTTCACTGTGACTAAATATTGTCATTGTACGAGGGTCAGTCAAAAAGTAATGCCTCCTATTTTTTTTTCTACGTTTAATTGTCAGGAAATTTAAATGCAATTACATAGGTTGAAAACCACAACATTGAGGATCATTTTGTCATTTTTCAATGTGATCTCCGCCCATCTCTACAGTTTTAGTCCATCTTTGAACAAGGGCATGTATCCCAGCACGGTAAAAATCACAGCTCTGCTTCCTAAGCCATTGACGCACGGATGTTTTGACGGCCTCCTCATCTTCAAAATGAATCCCACGATGAGCTTCTTTTAGTGGCCCGAACAGATGGAAGTCTGATGGTGCCAGGTCAGGGCTGTATGGGGGATGAGGCAAAACTTCCCATCCAATTTTGACAATCTCGTCAGAGGTGTGACGACTGGTGTGTGGTCTTGCATTGTCATGCAAAAGAAGAACATCTGCCATTGATTTTGTTGGGCGAACTCGCTGAAGACGTGCTTTAAGTTTTTTGAGGGTTGTGACGTATTGAACAGAATTTATTGTGCATCCCTGCTCCAAAAAATCAACCAGAATCACACCCTCTGTATCCCAGAAAACTGTTGCCATAACTTTCCCTGCCGATCGCACAGTTTTGAATTTTTTCTTCCTCGGCGAGCTTGTGTGACGCCACTCCATTGACTGCCTCTTTGATTCGGGTTCAAAAAAATGCACCCATGTTTCGTCCCCGGTCACAATTTTTTTCAGAAACTCATCTCCCTCCAAACGGAAGCGCTGCAAGTGTTGGGAGGCTATTGTTTTCCTTGCCTCTTTATTCTGATCGGTTAACATTCTTGGAACCCACCGTGCACAAACTTTTGAGTACCCCAATTGTTTAATAATCGTGATCACACTGCCTTTACTAAGAGAAATAATGCGACACACTTCATCTGCAGTCACCCGACGGTCACCACGAATGATGTCATCAACTTGCTGAATGTTGTGTGGAGTCACTGCACTCACCGGCCTGCCGCTCCGCTTTTCGTCAGTCAACGGTGTTTGCCCTTCAGCTTCCTTACAACGACGAACGCATCGTCTAACAGTGCTGACATCCACTGTCACAACACCATACACCTTCTTCAGTCTTTCATGAATGCGTATGGGCGTTTCACCTTCTGCATTCAAGAATTCAATCACACAACGCTGTCTCAAACGAACATCGATGTCGGCCATCTTACAAACTTCTGCTGTGCTGCCACCTGTTGACACACAAAGTTACTACTGCAGTGGATTGCAGAAGAAGGTTTGAGGAATGGCGCCAAATTCAAATTTTTCACTTAACTTAATTTCTTTAAGTAGAAAAAAAATGGGAGGCATTACTTTTTGACCGACCCTCGTATAATATTAACTTCTGTAGGTTTCAAGTTATTGAAAATATTATCGTTTCACTGGATGCACCTCCTTTTTATGGGATCACAGATGTATTCAGATTTGCTTTATTACATTAACTGTGATTTACTGTTGAATTTCTAATAGTGGTAAAAAGCCATATTGCAGAAAGCTTAAACTCCACTGTGTCTAGAGCATCTACCCCACACACCGCACAAGCAACAATGTCCAAAATCCCTGTACTGGGTTTACCCATTTTTGGTAAAGCATTGTCTGCCTTTGTACATGTGATCACCAGCAACAGCTGCTTTGGCTGGCTCGGCTGTAATGTGTCCTCGGCCAACTGCTAGTATTCTGTCAGACATGCAAATTCATCTCCTAAAAATTCTAGGTGGCAGAATAACTCGCCTATATATGCAACATCACACTGCACACACTTCAGAACATCCTCTGTTTTTCACAAACACTGGCCAGCGCGCTTCCATGTTGTTTAACCTCTGTAGGCAGACAAGAACACTATCCTTTTTGTTCGGCTTACAATTTTCTTACTGATGTGCTTCAGCTTCTCTTTCCTTTTCTTTTCTTTTCTTTTCTTTTCTTTTCACACTTCCAAAGTCTTTTTTGGTCACCAGTGCCTGAGGACGCTGTTTTATGAATTGTATTACAAGCCACTATTTTCCTCAAATTACAATAAATTGCATGTGCATTTGTGATGCAGAATGATGATGATCAGTTGAGGTTAGTCAAAAGACATTTAGGAGTCCCTAATTATCCAAATGTAGCACAATACTATTGCTTACATAAATGAATTTTATTCTGAAGAAGGAAGTTAGATTCAGCACAACTGAAAATATGTTTTCCTTTACAACATGTGGATCTGCTGATAGACTACGTTCATCTACGATATGGCCATAATGGGGCCAAGAAACACATCGCTAAAGTGATTGAGAAAGTAATTTTTGGTAGCATGCATCATAGAGAAGGTAAGTGTGGTAAATAGTAGAGTGCAGGGAGATATGCACCATGTAGAAACAAATGAACACTGGAATTATGTGCAGCTGATCTTTTTGGCTCCTATCGACATCTAAACGAGGGTATTCCCATGTTTTTGTGGTGACAAGAGTTTTAGCAAATATGTCAAACTATATCTGATAAAGAGAGCTAATGGCAAAACACTTGTAGACAAGCTAGAAAATGACTATTTTGTAAAGGTTGGCAAGCCAAAAAATCTCCTAACAGATAATGGCCCTCAATTTGTATCTGAAAAATTTAAAGCATTTCTTGAAAAGGGCAGAATTTGCTATATAGGGATCTTGGCGTATTTTCCGCAGGGGAATATGAGCAAGAGAGTTATGCATGAGTTAAACAGACTGTGTAGAACTTACTGTGGCAGGAAGCATTCGACTTTGAAGAAATCATCAATGATCTTGAACATGATGCCACAGGCTTTGCTTCTTGTCAACTAATGTTTAATCAGGAACCCCACAACACCATTTCAAGCACGGTTGATTTTCCAGTCCTAACTCAAAGCTCTTTATATGAGAAGAAGGCACAAGCTAGGGCAAACATACATAAAAGAGCCTTGGACAGAAAAAGAAGGCATAACGCAAAAGCTTTCCCCACTAGTTTTAGCATTGGTGAACTAGTGTTGGTCTAAACTAAAGAAGAATCTAAGAAAATTTCAGTGGAAACATAAAAGTTTATGCATTTTTATCAAGGACCATACAGGGCAATCGGTAAGCCTCATGCAAACGCATACCGCTTGGAATACCCGAAGAGTAAGAAAAAACTAGGTCTATGAAATACAGTAGACCTGAAGAAATTTAAACAGGACAGCAACTAGCTACTGTAGGGAGTCTGTGGCTCTTTGGCAGATACACCGTTTGGTGTACTGTGCAGTCCCAGCTGGATGAAACTATTTCCCTTTCAAGCTTCATTTTCTCCTTCTGTCCTGTCTAAACTAGTTTCTGTAGGGAGTCTGCCACTCTTTGGTGGATACAAAGTTTGGTGTACTGTGTGGTCCCAGCTGCATGAAACTTTATTTCCCTTTCAAGTTTCATTCCCTCCTTCTGTCCAATCATAGTAAGTAAGGAATATATGCTTCATGTTGTACATAGGCTATTAGTTTGTAATGACTTCCTAGTGAGTAAGAATGATCCTGAAAATGTCTATACCCAAATGATGACTTACAGAAGAATGTGACAGGTAGTTTGCAGGAGTAAATTCTAAAGGTTAAAATAACAATGGGTAAATTTTGAGCACCAATAATAGAAAAAGCATGGCTAAAGTAAATAAATAATAAATAAGATCCACAAAAAGGGTTAGTAACTATGAAATTGAACACTTTGCATTAAGCGAAGTCATTGAGGCTGGAAATTCCTAATGCCCGGAACAATAAACTCTGCATAAATTAATAATTTTCAGTTGGGAGTAAGGTTATCAGAAGCTAAGAAAGAATAGTAAAATGGTGCGCCTAGAGGCAAACCAAAGCATTTCAATATTAATTAAAGGAGATGTGCGTGGAAGTGGTATGAGGATCACACAAAAAATATATGAAATAATGAGGTCAGCAGGCTGATTAAGAGAAAATGGAGAAAGAAGCGTCGAAAAATATGCATAAATGAAAATAGGGATAAGCAGGAGAAATGGAGTCAGTCGGCTTACATATATGGTGAAAAGATGAAAAGTCTGTGTGTAATTCCCACATACCTCGTAAAAAGGTTTGAGAAACACATAATCTGGCTTAAGGCACATGGTCAATTAACAGATAAATACAGACAACAAAATACAAATAAGCAAATGTGTTAAGAAATGCAGATAATAAAGTATTGATATGTTATAATAAAAACAGCTTTATAATAATGTGTGTTACAAAGCAAAGTATCTGCTATCAAACAAATGATATCTTTAGCATACTGATCCATACAATAAAAGCCAAATAAAGGAAAAAACTTACAAAGGTTACTCAATTTTGTAAGTAAATCAATATCTTAAGTAATAAAAAAATTGCAAACCAGCCCAAAATGTCACTACTTAAGAATATGAATTGACCTTCAGTACGTAATAACTATGGTTTATGTATAAAAGAAAAGAGAACTGCAAAGTTCGCGAGTCAGGATTAACAATGAAGTAAATTATCATGTTTTTCTGTTGCAAAGTATTGACAATAATCATTTTGAAAAAGTTAATAACAATTTTTAGAGACTAAATTAGAAAAAAGGAGAGAAAAGAAATTCTTTCTGGTAACTTCTCAATTGTTGGAACTATTAAAGGAGAATAGAATATAAAATGTGTTTTATCTGCCCTTCGATGTAAGTTGAGAACAGGAGCTTAGGCCATTTTATCTGTTTCTCAGGGACATGGAGGCTTCATGAAAGGCAGCCTACAAGCTGTAGTGGAGAAGCAAGCAAGGATGACACAATCTACAGTGAATCATCCGCTTTCCTTTTTGTAACAAAAAATTATGGGGAAATGACTTCCGAACCCCTGCCTCTAATGATTTAGTGACAGTGTCATACGGACGCTCACATTGGTGCCTACGATTGTGATTAAATATGCGAGTACTGAAAAGTGAAAAATTTTGTGCGTTTCTCTTTCAGATGAAGACTGAAAATTTATGCATTATTTCATGTTTTTACGTAATTTATGTACACGATTGTAAAATTCCATTATGACATTTTTTCTATGTATATATGTACAGTTATTTTTTAAGTACAGGAATTTTGCTAAAAATCAATTTCATTTAGAAGAGGCCAGCTATGACAACATCCCTTGTTTCTAATATTTAATTTTGTTCAAAAGTATTGCACCATAATGCAAGAATGAAATTAAAAGTTAAAGTTACTTTTCCAAACTGTCAGCATGTGCTTTAGTATATTAATGTTTAAACTGTCAAATCTCTTTCCCTAAATACATGGTTTTAAGAAAAAAATAATGTTAGGAAGCCAAAAATTGGTCATAATGTGCAGATGTACGTCAGAATTAATTGGTACAAGTCTCAACATTATTAAAGCAATATTTTGGTCAGAATCCACATTTTTAAGAAAAATTGAAGGCGCTAAATGTTAGAAATAGAAATATTAAAATTTGTATGAAGCTTCAGTTTAACATAAAAGTAGTAACTACGTGACCCCACTGAGCTACCTCTAATAGTTTTCGAATAATTTAGTGAAAACTAAATTTTAAACAAAAATGTCCTTATTTGTAGTAGATTAAGTATCTGTTATATTAATACCCCACACCTCCGAAGGTAATAGAGAATGTTTAAAAAAAGCTGTGTCAGTCTTTAGCACCAATCTCTACCATCATATCGGAAAGAATGGACTCTGAGCACTCAGACTTATTCTGCAGCATCAAATGACAACCCGGCACTTTCCAGTGCAGGAACAATCAACTCCTCCGTGAAGTAAAGTGCCCCACAGAATAAAAAACATTTGGAGGACAGTGGACAAGTTGATGTGTTTCCATTGTGGACGCCCTGAAAACATATGTTACTGCAGAAAAAGGAGAGCTCGTGACGATTATTACACCATCAGATGTTAACGGTCACAACAATTCTATTCATTCTAGTCAGGTGCAGAAGACTGTAGTCCACCTGTTGGACAAAGCTCATTGCCATACCCTGGATGGGGTTGCTCCCCCAACACACCATAGCCATTCCCTGTCACTGTATAGAAGTATCAGTCACTTGCCTAGCCACTGAACTTAAGATAACTAAGCAAGGTAACCATCTATGGTGATGAGACCACCACAAGTGAAAATCCTCCGTAGACAACAGTCACAACAATGTTAGGAAATCTCACTGAATTCATCATAAAGTGCCAACCTATCCAAGTGCTGATGCACTCAGGCGGCTTCCTTTTCTGTAATGTCAAATGCTTATCATCATCAGCTAATGAAGATTACATTCTGTTATATGAAAGCGATTGTGGCGAAAGCTGCAAATGGGAAATCTACCCACCTGACAGGAACACCCATTGTAAGAATAACAACTGATGACATAAACAAATCTGTCGTTTTAGCAGAATGTAATCATAGCATTAGTCTCGGATGGGACTTCTTGCAACCTTCACAAGCAGTCATAGGATGTGGAACACCAGAGCTTCAGATTAGTGAAGCAATCCCAACAAGCACACACAAAAAAGATTGTTCTGGGCAGTTGTTTGTCACTGAAGATACTGTTTTTTTGTCTTGATCAACGAGACGAGTTCCAGTCATCAATCGAGATGCTCAGTTGAACTGTGAAGCTCGTTTTGTTGATTGCAAAAAGCTACTGAGACTCTCAAAATGGAGCTACATGGCAGCGACAATCATAAGCATTTTAGATGGTGTAGGAGAACTTTGCATCACTAACTGTCATGGGCACCTGCAACTCATCCCTAGAGGTACATGTAATAAAGGTAGCAGAACCAGTCCAGGAAGCGCAGCTCACTGTCATTCATGAAGAATCATTTTTCACTATCACTACAGATAATGCAGAGGAAGAAGCTACTTTCAAACTGTGATTAGGATCTGGCCTGACAAGGGACCAATGTCGTTGATTGTTGGCTATTCTGTATCAATTTCTGGATGCTTTCAAATCCAGAGCAAAAAAAAGACACACCAAGTGGTCAGTGGTAAAACACTTGATCGACACTGTGGATGGACAACCTACTTCAGCACCTTATATGGACAATGTGTCTTTGCTATCTGGCAACATCTCTGATTTTTCAGACACACCTGAAGAACGTGTAAACTAACAACCATGCTGAAGTGTACTCATACAATGTAGGCTTTCACAGCTAGTGTTGTCTTCAGTTGAAACTTCCGGGCTGAGAGGCTGTGGTCGATGTATAAAATTTCCACCTAACATTTTGTCTCCATCTGCGGGAGGCATCTTCTGAGGTCGGCCAGCTACAGCAACCGGATGACCTCAGAAGATATCTCCTGCAGATGGAGACGATACGTTAGGTGGAAATTTTATACATCGACGACGGCCTCTCAGCCTGGAAGTTTCAACTGAAGACATGCTGAAGTGTGTTTGGACTGCAGGCCTTTGCCTAAATCTGAAAAAGTGCCTCTTCGTCATGCAAGAAATTAATATCTTGGTGCACCTTGTTAATGGAGTCCATACCGGTCTGGGGAAGATAAGAGAAGTTACAGATTTTTCTGATTTCTCGGCACATTCGGTATTTAAGTTTCCCCGGAATATGCTTGTACTACCAGCAATACTTGCCACATCCACATGCAAGACCTACTGCAGGCAGACAAAGTTTTCCTGGAACAAGGTGCAGGAAATATCTTTTCTTGTCCTTAAGGAGATGCTAAGATTTTCTACAGTTCTAGGACTAGGACTAGGACTATATGGTAAGAATGCAGAGACAGAAGTTCACACTGAGGCTGGCAGTTGTGGTATCAATGCTGTTCTAGTGTAAATTCAGGAAGATGCTGAATAGTTAACACACACTTCCAGAATACCATCCGAGTCTGAGATGAACTTCTCTACAACCGAGAAAGAGTGCCTTGCAGCTGTTTGGCCCATCAAAAAGTTCTGGCCACATTGATTGATTGATTGATTGATTGATTAACTGAAGGGTGTTATGGGACCAAATAGCGAGGTCATCGGTCCTGCGATTCCAAAGTTACTCACAGAAGAGAGAAGGTCCGCTAAAAGTGGACGGATCCAGGCCAGGGCCAGCAACGCTATCTCTGGGCTGGTACGGTTCTGACAGAATGCTCGATAACCACAAAAAGATGGAGAGTGGATGGAAGTACGTTTCCTGAAGAACAAGACAGAATGCAGAATAAGAGGAAACGAGTTATTGAATTTCCGGTAGGTGATGGTAGTATCTGTTGCAGTTCCACTGGATTATCATGTGGCTAGAGTCCAGGATAGACATATAGAAGCTGATGGGAGGTCATGTCACCAGGTCAGATCTTTATTTCCTGAATTCTTTTTTCTTCATATACACTGGACACCCTAACAAGCCGGGAGAATGGAGACCACAGTGGTTTACACGGTTAAGTTGTGGGGTGCAAGGGCTCCCAAGTGAAGAGGGCAGCCACAGTCACCACGGACGGGAGTGGCATTGCATCACGAGGACTGTGGCCAAACTTGAGTCAACGGAAGCAATGCATGGGAGGGGGAATGTCTGCTTTGATGTTGCATCTGTAGACTATTACCTTGATCTTCTTAGGCAGAGTATCTCCCTCAAATACCAGCATGGAAATGTCAGTGTTTACACGATGGTCCTTAGAGCATCTATGGAGATGCCGGATGGACTGGAGGAGAAGGTCCCCATGGAAATTACACCCTGTGTCAAACTGAGTGACTTGCAGGAGCGACAGTCACAGGGATGTCTCTTAACAATCACAGGCACAGAGGGAGGCCAAATGACTGGGAGAAGTTGTCTTTATATGGAGAGCCAGATCTCATCTTGCTTAACAATTCAATTTCACTGAACTTGTCCTCAATATGTTTCACAAAGAAAATGGGATTGGTGGCACCAAAAGTCTCCTTATCAGTCCTTGTACAGACTAGGAAATGTGGAAAGGGTTTCGCCCCAAGCTGGAAGGTCTGGCCCTCCTCCCAGGGGGTGGCCAAAGAGGGTGAGGCCGCCAAGGCAGAAACAGGAACTGAGAATTATTTCTATGAAGAGACGCAGCTACAGGCAGCGGCTAGAGAGTTTAACATGTTTTGTGTGCCAAATGTCCACCTTGGTACCACCACTCTGAACAGGGGCTCACCTTGTGAGTGCCACCCAGCCACACAAACAACTGCTTGGAAGGACTGTTGTTGCCAGGAGTTCTGAGCTCTCGAAAATATCGGCAACCATTCCTAGGCGTGCACAAGGCATTCACAGTGCAGGTACCAGTTGTGTGATCCCTGTGGTGTCAGGGGGCTCAGCCAAGTGTTTCATAACAGCCCCACCACACAGACTGGCTATCAAGCTGGTGACCTAGTAAGGAGATGAAAGGGCCATGGGGCTGGGGGCAGAGGGAAACCAGTGCCAAAGACACTTCCCCATCTGGCTCACACTACAGATTTCAAATTTAGAGATGGAGGTCAAACCCCTGAGAGGGCCCAGGGAAAGAAAAGCCAAAAAGGAGGAGGAAAAGCAAACCAACCAAAACCACAAGACGAAGCAAAGGCAGGAGGATAGCTGGTACGACATAAAGAACAACACCAAGAGAGGGAAAGGAAGGGGTAAAGGAAAAGGAATAAGGCCATGGAAGGAGAAGGAAGCGGAAGATGAAGCAGCCCAGAAAAGAAGAAAAGGCTGCAATAGCTTGGGGACCAGTGTGCGCCACACATGTATCCTCAAGAGAGCTGTAAGCCTCCTAGGGTTGTGACCACATGGTTTGACAAATCATTCACTACTGTGATGGACAACCATTCTCTATGATGGCTGACTAGCCTAAGGATGTGTCAGGTCTACTGGTGAAATGGGCCCTGAAGCTTCAGCACTGTGGGGCTATATAATAGTGGATGCAAACACGAAAATGCTGACTGTCTTTCAAGGAATTCCTTGGTGAAACACAGTGGCATGTATGAAATCCCAGTCATCGTTGCACTAAAGGAGAACTGCAGCAAACAAACAGAACATTCTATAAGAGGAACTGTGATTTATTGGACCAGAAATGGTTGTTCGTCATCCCAGTTCATCTACAGCCAGCTGCCCTGAGGTATTTTCATGGTATTTCCACATCTAATCATCTTGGAGTCATGAAGACTGAAGACAGAATCACATGTAGGCATCAATGAGAGGTCTACCAATCCTATGCGAGGCACTGTAAGGAATGGCACCCACAGAAGCAAATGCCACAATTATCCAGGACTCCTGGTAGCAATTCTGCCTGCAGCAGTGCCAGTCCACCTACACCTGCATCTACATTTCGCAAAACATCTTGCAGTGTGTGGTGGTGGTGGTGGTGGTGGTGGTGGTTAGTGTTTAACGTCCCGTCGACAACGAGGTCATTAGAGACGGAGCGCAAGCTCGGGTTAGGGAAGGATTGGGAAGGAAATCGGCCGTGCCCTTTCAAAGGAACCATCCCGGCATTTGCCTGAAACGATTTAGGGAAATTACGGAAAACCTAAATCAGGATGGCTGGAGACGGGATTGAACCGTCGTCCTCCCGAATGTGAGTCCAGTGTGCTAACCACTGCGCCACCTCGCTCGGTAGTGTGTGGTGGAGGGTACTTTGTGTACCACTATTACTCCCCACCTTTCCTGTCCAGTCGCAAAATGGGTCACAGGAACAATGATTGCTGGTAAGCCTCCAAGTGGGCTCGAGTCTCACTAATTTTACCTTCGTGGTCGCTTTGTGAGATATACACAGGAGGAAGCCACATATTTACTGACTATTCCAGGACCATACGCTCTCAGAACTTTAAGAGTAAATCACATTGTGATGCAGAACACCTCTCTTGCAGCAGCTGCCACACTGGAGTTGAAATTATCATCTTCATGGTGCTTTCATGCTTATTAAATGAATCTGTAGCAAGATGTGCTGCTCTTATTTGGATCTACTCTATTTCCTCTTATCAGTCCTATGTAGTACTGATCTCAGACTGATGAGCAATATTCAAATACTGGACGAACAACGGTTTTCTAAGCTGCCTCCCTCATTGTCCGATTACATTACTTGAGGATTTTTCAAATGAATCTCAGTCTGGCTTCTCTCTTTACTGCAATTATTTTTATGTAGTCATTCCATTTAAATCACTCTGTATGCATACTCCTTGACATTTTATTATGTAACTGCTTCCAGTGATTGTTCTGCAAACATGTAATCATACAATAAGGGGTATTTCTGTCTATGTGTACACAATTTGTTACGTTTATTTATGTTGAAGGTCAATTGCCTCTCGCCTCTCCCTATACCACATGTTCATCCTCTGCAGATCTTTCTGCTTTTAGCTACCATTTTCTAGCGTTGCGACTTCTCTGTATAAAACAGTATCATCTACGAAAAGCCCTATGGAACTTCTGATTTGTCTACTATGTCATTTGCATGTATTGTGGAAAGTAATGCACCTATAACACTCCATTGGGGTACAGCCAAAACTACTTTCATGTCTGAAGACTTTTCTCCACTGTTCTGTTTGCTGAAAAATTTTCAATCCAATCAATCAGTTGGTCTGATATTTCGTACATTCATATTTTGCTCATGAGGCAGCAATGTGGAACTGCATCAAATGCCTTATGGAATTCAAGCAACACGGCATCTACCTGGGCACTGGTATCTACCGATTTCTGGGTCTCCTGTATGAACAGAGCAAGCAGAGTTTCACACAGTCGTCATCTGGAACCCATTTTGATTCCTACATGTTCCAAAATTCTACAACAGACAAATCAGAGATTTAGGCCTATAATTTTGTGCGTATGTTTGATGAACCTTCTTTTTCCTCCAGAGATCTCCAGACACTTCACTCCTTCGGAGTTTTATGGTACACAGCTGCTAGAAAAGGAGCAAGTTTTTTTACATACCCTACATAGTTATTGGTATCCCATTAGCTCAAGTGGCCTTCTCTTTGTTGAGTGATTGCAGTTGCTTTTCTATCGCACTGCCATTTGCTATTGGCAATTTTGTCATTCGTGCAGCAATTTAAAAGAGGTACTACAATGCAGTCTTCTTCTGTAAAACAGTTTTGGAAAAGGATATTTAGTATTTCTGCCTTTTCTATGCCACTATCCTCTGTTTCAATGCCATTATGTTCACGGAGTGTCTGGACAGGTGGTTTTCATCCATTTACTGATTTAACATAAGATGAAAGACGTCTGTCAAGATGGTGGACAGAATTTTACTTTCACAATCGTTGAACACTTCAAGCATTGCTCTTCTTACACTAATTTTGGCTTTGTTTGATTTTTGTTTGTCTGTGAGGCTTTGACTATGTTTAAGTTCACAGTGAGACACTGTTTGCTTTTGTAACAGCTTTCTAACAGGGCTGTTGAACCATGGTGGGTCTTTTTCAAACCTGACAACTTTGCTCAGCATTTACCTGTCCAAAGCTTAGTGTACAATGCTCTTGAACTTTTTCCATTGATACTCAACATTATTAGAGCTGGAGATGAACCGAACTGGAATCTACCTCTGGGGAAGTTCCAGAAATCAACAAACAGAAATCAACAGATAATAGTGTGCAGTAACTATCTCGTCCACTACAGTGCCACCTCAGCTGAGCCAACTGCCAAATCTCTGGAAATTTTAAAGTTCCTTGTAGAAGATATCATTTTGAAGCACATGTGATGATCTCTGATTGTGGAATGTTTTTCCAGTCAGGATTAATATCATTCATCATTCACATGATGGCACCATCTACCACCCACAATCGAATGCTTTAGTAAGAAGCTGGCACTACTATACTCCTGGGGTGCAGATCAGCAATGGGTACTTCTGGTTTAAAGAAATTTAACACCTGCCCAAAGATATGACAACATGACCAGAAAACAAGGATCTGTTGTGCTGCCATGCAGAAGATCAGTGACACAATCTAGATCCAGAGTGCAGTAGCCGGCTCCAATGAGAATGTTTGAAACAGAAGGTTGCTGTTTCTCCAGGAGAAGGACTAATGCTGCAAGCTGTGGTGCTTGCAGTGTGCCATAATGCTCAGTGTTGCTGCCTGGCATCCTGGGGATCACCAATTCAAACCTGACCACCAGCAATTTTTTTTGTTACTTAGTATTTATCACTTCTGGAAGGTTCTCAAAATTTCTTATGTTTGTATATTTAGGAATATTCTCTGTTTGTATAAATAATAGCACTTCCAACAAGGAGTTCAGTTCTGCAAAGGAGTTCAGTTCTGTTCTGTCTGTACACAGGTGTCAGTAATAAACTGAGAGTTGTATTTCATAGATGACCTTCCTTTTGGACTTGACTGTGTTTATGACTTGCCAATATTCTAATGCCCTTAGTTTTCCAAATCAGCTGCTCATTAGTAGTACATATGTGCCTGCATTTTTAATTTGAAGAACCTTTTAAAGAAAGTGATAAAGGTTTGAAATGTATTATATTTGTTGTTCAGGTCTTCCACATGTAGACATCTTGCCAAGTTAGAGCTTCAAGATTGACATATTTGCATTGCAAAGAGATTTGCCTCTAAATCTTTTGTTTACTACACCTTGACTGTCTGTACATCATGGTCTGAAAGAGCCTTTTCACCTGAGAACAATCTACGAAGATCTAATATTGTCCCTGTGATTCTCTGAACTCTAGTTGTAAAGTAATGAGCATCCATCTGTCTGGAACAACCTACTAGTCGTGAGGTATAGATGCCACTTCCCCAAAAAACTTGCTCAAGTTATAGGAAGAGGCTGCCAGTAGTGATGAATTTTAGTGAAGGCTAAGGACAGGGTACAAGTATGTCAAAAACCATGTAAAGCAATGCATCTTGCATGCCAACATTGCATCGTTCAGATTGAAGGCAAGGTAAAGCTGTTTTCAATCCAAAGGTTGGGTTAAGCACCACTGTGTTTTACTAGGCATGGTTCTGATGGAGGTGGTATGCACGGCCTTTGAACTGGTTAACGACTCAGATATAAGGAAACCTAAAGTTTAGCATGGGCTCCAAACCATGGTGCAACTTGGCATTTTAACAAGTCAAATCACTGTCAGATGTGAAAGTACTGACAAGTGACAGACTGGAGTGACTGAGAACTGAACCTAGTTTTGTAGTGCGACACTAGTTAGACACTGAACTACACACGGGTAAAGACATACTTTCATGTAGGGGATGTTTACATGGGATGACATGGGGCACCTAATGTGTTTGACACAGTCCCTAAATAGTGAATTATACGGGAACTTCCTGCGTATCTGTTCATTCGCCAACAGCACTTCACCTTTTGGCGAGACAATGTGCCACTTCATTGCTTCCAAATTCTGTGAGAATTATCTGTGGTCATTTGACCTCAGTCCTACCAAGCACATTTGGGATACCACTGAGCAAGACAATCACTTCTTGGACACTAATCCAACTGACCTTTGCTAGGTGTCAGTGGTAGTCACATGGTCACAGATCAGATGACTCCCCAACATGTTTGGTTTCTCATAGGGTCCATTCCACAGTACATCAATACCGTTATCAGGACAAAAGGAATTTCAACCATACTGTACAGAAGTAAAGCCTATTGGACTGTGTGAAACTGTGCACAAATCATCCACACTAAAACGCGAACCTCACTCGTGAAAAAGGGTTATAAATAGCTTACTAGTTACACTAGTATTAAGAAGCTACTTGTAATATTTATTACCTTTTCCATCCTTTTCATCTTCTGCTACGTGAGTTATGCATCTTATCACTGGCTCCTGCTGATCACTGGAGCTTACATACACTGCGAGAGCACGAATGTACAGGCCTGAACTGTAAGGAATCAGTCGAAATTGCACTGGTATGTTTTTGTTGATATTAACAAAAATCTTGTTCAAGTCTGTTGAGAACTGTGAAAAAGTATTAGAGTCTATATTAGAAACAAGTGAAAGTATGTGTGTCACATAAATTATTTATTTATTTACTGTTCATTTCAAAGGAGAACTGTAACATCACAAAATTATATTACATGAAAAGTAAAAAAGTTAAAAGAATAATCAAATACAACAAGTGAGAATAATACTATACTGCACAGACATGGTGACTCTAATGTAAAAGTATTAACATCATGTGCCCATGCCCCCCCCTCCCCCCCGCACACATGAAACCACAGAGAGGGAGGGAGGGGGAAGGTGGGAGGGAGGGGGAAGGGGGAGGGAGGGGGAGGGGGGAGGGAGGGGGAGCGGGGAGAGAGAGAGAGAGAGAGAGAGAGAGAGAGAGAGAGAGTGTTATCAACATGTATGTATACACATTCAAACAATGCTAATATAGTTCTGCATTGTCATTTACTTAGCTTCAACTGCACAGTTTTCCTCAAGCACATTAACAGTGTAAAATGCGATACTGCTGCATTTGAAGACAGACGCTTGTTACTGAACGTGTTATTGCAGGATGCAAATGGCCATCTAACATAAGGGAATAAGCATTTCTGAGCTGGTCTTACAAGGGAGAACATATATGTACCATCATTTGCAATAATACTCTAACAAGATTGGACAAACACACAAATTCCTACATGGCTCTCCATACCTGGCTCGGTACACTGTTGGCTGACTACCACATTCACCTCCTTAATGGACCACAAATATGAAAGCTACATGGTTTGTGTATTACATTACCATAAAACACACCTATTGCTCACAGGGAGTATGCAGTGACTGTTACAGCACACCAGATTAATCAAGGAAGGGTTTTATCTGCCTTGTGAGAAATCTGACTATAAAGCAAGACCAAATACAAGAATTCTGAGTCATGCCCAGAAACTAATTTCATCTATGAGTACATTAAAAGAAATTCAGTAGTAATTAATATTTATTATAGAAGTGGAAGTGTCTGAGAACTACGTTGTTTTCTTTACCATCACAACTGTACTTTTATTGTCATTCCATCAAACATAGAAAAATAGGTTTACCACTGCTGATGCAGCATCACAGCTGCTAAAATGGTTGTTCTGCTCAAGGTGTGGGCAACTCAAGGCAGCTACTGAAAGCACCAGGTATTAAGTAGTAGATACAGCTGAGCAGAAGTGGGTGAATACCTCCAGTTTGAAATAATGCTGCACACACACTACTCATCCTGAATTGCCCTCCACAGTTTCTCCCAAGTTTCCCAATACTGCTCAACATGGATGGCTTGCCTTTTAAGTAAAAGCTTGTCAGCAAGGATTCTGCATCAAGATGAAACAATACTGCACACAATTTGGTCCTCATATGTGCCAGCTACACTGCCAGGTGTCTGTTGCTAACTGGTTGCTGATATACTTCAGGTAATGGGTGCTTTAAAACCTTTACAGTTTCCACTTTGCAAATAAAATGCAGAATCCTAGCTTGGGGTAACATTTAAAGTGTTTCCTATCCACCTCCAAAACAACAATTTGAGTAACAATATCCACCTCCAAAAACATGCAATATTAGCTAAGGTGAACAATGACTGAAGGTAGCTTAAACCGAGTGTCTATCAATTTTTCATATGAGTGCAATAAGGTGTACATCAAGTAGACTTTGCAAACAGTCAAAGAATGGTCCCAGGAGTGTAGGATTCACACTGAACTCAACCAACACAAAAATTCTGTTGTTGGAGAACACTGCATAACTACTGGGTCTCCATGAAACATGAACAACCTCAAGTGCTAAGACAAACCTCATCATTTTGGCATTGTATCTTGAAAGAGGCGGTCAACATATGAGGGGCAGATCACTAGGGACAGTGGTTTCACTCGCATAAGATGTGAGACCCAGCTCTCGGCAAACTTAGGGACAGTGGTTTCACTCGCATAAGATGTGAGACCCAGCTCTCGGCAAACTGAAGTCACAATGTCAGCCGAGAGTGACTCACACCTGACTGGGGTGACAAATACAATGAGACTTTTGAGATCGTGCCCAGTATGTGGCAATCAAGAGGCCTCCCCCCCCCCCCCCCCCCCCCCCCCCCTCTAATACTACATCCGACACTGCGTGCAGCCACATAGCCGGTGAAGGGGTGGACGGTAATAAGAGTATAAAGGAGGTCTGATGGAGCATAGGTACTCATTCTGCAGGCATCAGCTGAAAATGACAGCAATGTACACATCGAACTATTGCATTTTGTTGATGACTGCACTAAGCTGGACACTTGAGAGCAACACAAACAGCTGATTTGCTGGTAAAGCTTAAGAATGTACATCAGGTGCCACCATCTCATAGCACTGTTGTACTCACACTTAGTATGCTGTTGAGACTATATATAAGCTAAGACTGTATATGAAAACCACACAGCTCTTTCTCTTACTTCAGAATGCACACTGGTATGGGATGCCATCATAACTGGATTTGCCTCTTACCCTCGAATAGCTGAATCTATTGTCTTAGCCTCAGATTCTATTGCTCTTATGAGGATTTCTTCACGTGGACCATCTTTTATGGAAATGCTCAACAATTATTTTTAAATGTAAATTACTGAACTGCAGAATGTGTATATTTTCTACAGCTGTTCCCCAAGCATTGCTGAAGCGTGTTGTGTGCATATACATTGTTATTGTATCTTTCTGGTTTGTATGCTAAGATCACAGAACATATGCTTGTCCTAAGCAATTGTGAGATGTTTGTATTTGGCTATGAACCATGGACCTTGCCATTGGTGGGGAGGCTTGCGTGCCTCAGCGATACACATAGCTGTACTGTAAGTGCAACCACAACAGAAGGGTATCTGCTGAGAGGCCAGAAAAACGTGTCGATCCTAAAGAGGGGCAGCAGCCTTTTCAGTAGTTGCAAGGGCAACAACAGTCTGGATGATTACTGATCTGGCCTTGTAACACTAACCAAAATGGCCTTGCTGTGCTGGTACTGCGAACGGCTGAAAGCAAGGATAAACTACGGCCGTAATCTTTCCCGAGGGCATGCAGCTTTACTGTATGGTTAAATGATGATGGCGTCCTCTTGGGTAAAATATTCCGGAGGTAAAATAGTCCCCCATTCGGATCTCCGCGTGGGGACTACTCAAGAGGATGTCATTATCAGGAGAAAGAAAACTGGCGTTCTACGGATCGGAGCGTGGAATGTCAGATCCCTTAAACGGGCAGGTAGGTTAGAAAATTTAAAAAGGGAAATGGATAGGTTAAAGTTAGATATAGTGGGAATTAGTGAAGTTCAGTGGCAGGAGGAACAAGACTTTTGGTCAGGTGACTACAGGGTTATAAATACAAAATCAAATAAGGGTAATGCAGGAGTAGGTTTAATAATGAATAGGAAAATAGGAATGCGGGTAAGCTACTACAAACAGCATAGCGAACACATTACTGTGGCCAAGATAGACACAAAGCCCACGCCTACTACAGTAGCAAAAGTTCATATGGCAACTAACTCTGCAGATGACGAAGAAATTGAAGAAATGTATGATGAAATAAAAGAAATTATTCAGATAGTGAAGGGTGACGAAAATTTAATAGTCATGGGTGACTGGAATTCGGTAGTAGGAAAAGGGAGAGAAGGAAATATAGTAGGTGAATATGGATTGGGGGTAAGAAATGAAAGAGGAAGCTGCCTGGTAGAATTTTGCACAGAGCACAACTTAATCATAGCTAACACTCGGTTCAAAAATCATAAAAGAAGGCTGTATACATGGAAGAAGCCTGGAGATACTGACAGGTTCAGATAGATTATATAATGGTAAGACAGAAATTTAGGAACAAGGTTTTAAATTGAAAGATATTTCCAGGGGCAGATGTGGACTCTGACCACAATCTATTGGTTATGAACTGTAGATTAAAACTGAAGAAACTGCAAAAAGGTGGGAATTTAAGGAGATGGGACCTGGATAAACTGACTAAACCAGAGGTTGTACAGAGTTTCAGGGAGAGCATAAGAGAACAATTGACAGGAATGGGAGAAAGAAATAAAGTAGAAGAAGAATGGGTAGCTTTGAGGGATGAAGTAGTGAAGGCAGCAGAGGATCAAGTAGGTAAAAAGACAAGGGCTAGTAGAAATCCTTGGGTAACAGAAGATATATTGAATTGAATTGATGAAAGGAGAAAATACAAAAATCCAGCAAGTGAAGTAGGCAAAAAAGAATACAAACGTGTCAAAAATGATATCGACAGCAAGTGCAAAATGGCTAAGCAGGGATGGCTAGAGGACAAATGTAAGGATGTAGATGCTTATCTCATGAGGGGTAAGATAGATACTCGTCGTCGTCATCTTGGACAGTTTCCAGCCACTGGCTGGGTCTGTCGGGAACACAAGCCTCTCCATCGTGTTCTGTCTTTCCACCTTCGTCCAGTTCTCTCCTCTTCTCGTCACACATTCCTTCACTCCCTTCACCCATCTATCTCTTGGTCTTCCTCTGGGCCTCTTCCCCTCCAGTTGCAGATCAAACATCCTCTTTGGAATTCTTCCCTCATCCATTCTCTTCATGTGTCCATACCACTGCAGTCTTGATTTTTCTATCCTGTCCTGTACTGGTTCCTCCTTTAGTCTTTCCCTCACATACACATTTCGCAATCTGTCTCGTCTTGTTACACTGAACCTGCTCCTCTGGAACTTCATTTCACTAGCCTGTATTCTACTTTTGTCGCTTTTGTGCATTACCCATGTCTCACTTCCGTATGTCAATATGGGGACAAAGTATGTTCGGTATATAATTCCCTTGGATTTCTGTGGCACCTCCTTGCTCCAAATAAGCCCCCTAATGCATTTGTAGAACTGCCCTGCTTTTCTGCACTTTTCATTTATTTCCATTGCGTTTCCTCCCTTACTTTCAATCATGCTTCCCAGGTACTTTAAGTTCTCTACCACTTGTAGTTTTTCCCCTCCACAAGTTATATCCACATTTGGCCTATTCTTCTTCCTTGTTGTGACAATTATTTCACTTTTCTTTGCAGAGAAATGCATTCCATATTGTGCTGCCATTGCCTCCCATACATCTAACTGCTCTTGCACCTCCTTCTCGCAATTTCCCCATAACATCAGGTCATCGGCAAAAAGCACTGCTTTCATTTTATGATCTCCAATTGCATCTGATACTTGCTGTAGGATTTCATCCATAACAATAATAAACAATAAAGGCGAAAGTGCACTTCCCTGTCGCAGCCCATTTTCCAGCTTGAACCATGCAGTACATTCCCTCCCCACTTTCACACAACTCTCACTTCCCTCATACATTTTTCTGACTTTTCGTGTTATCTCTTCATCTATCCCTTTTGCGTTCAGCACATCCCAGAGCTTGTCCCTACAGATACTGTCATACGCCTTCTCAATATCTAAAAAGGCCATGATTAAGTCCTTCCTGTACTCATAGTGCCTTTCCTGCAGTTGCCTTACCGTAAATATGAGGTCCGTTGTTGATCTTCCCGGTCTGAAACCGTACTGCTCCTCTTGCAGTCTACTTTCAATACTGCTTCTTATTCTCTTCTCCAGGATCTTTTCATAGATTTTTCCACAGTGGCATAGCAGGGTGATTCCTCTGTAGTTCTCACATCTCCTTTTATCCCCTTTCTTGAAGATCGGGACTATAATTCCTTTCTTCCAATCCTCAGGAATTCTGTTCTCCTTCCACACCACCCTCAGCACTCTATATAGCCACTGGGTTCCTACTACTCCTGCTGCTCGTATCATATCCACTGTTACTTCGTCCCAACCTGGTGCCTTGCCCCCTTTCATCCTCTTTATGGCTTCTTCCACTTCATTCCAAGTTAGATCATCAATTTCCCCACTAATATAATCGTCTGCTGCCTTAGACTCTCCATCGCTGTTAGTTACCCGCTTGGTGGCATTCAACAGATCTTCAAAGTACTCCTTCCAAATCTTTTTGAGCTCATGCATTTCCTCCACAACTCTTCCATTATTATCCATGATCCTCAGGCACTCGCTTCTGTCGTTCCTCTTATTTCTTACCATGGTGTAAAGTACTTTTTTGTTCCCTTCACTGTCCTCTTCTAACATTCTTGTCCATTTTTCCATCCACTTCTTCTTCTCCGCCCTTACTATGGTCTGTGCTGCTTTCTTGCTTTCCTTATATTTTACCCTAGCTTCCTCTGTTCGGGTCTGGAACCATTCTCTGAAGGCTTTGTTCTTTCGAAGTACTGCCTCTTTACATATGTTGTTCCACCATGGGGTTTCCTTACTTCTCCTCTTTGTGCTAGTTCTTCCGCACACAGTCTCAGCTGCCTCAACTAGAGCCCTCTTAAAATCTCCCCATTCTTCTTCCACTGTTCTCTGATCTTCCTTTGGCAGCTTCTTCCTGATCAGTGTCTGGTACTGGGTCCTCCGTTCATCCTCTTTCAGCGTCCATGTCTTCAACCTTTTCTCCTGTATATCTGTTGCCCTCCTATCTTTTTTCTCTCTCAGGGTGGCTACCAACAGCCGATGGTCACTGTCTAAGGCCTCAGATGGAATGACCTTAACATCTGTGAGGCTGCTCATCATCTGCCTATCCACTAGTACATAGTCTACTACTGAAGTTTGGGACCAGTCTCCACTGTACCAAGTTATTTTGTGGCTACTTCTCTTCTTGTACCAGGAATTTGCGATCGCCAGCCCATTCCTCTTGCAGAATTCCAGCAACAATTTTCCTTCTCTATTTCGGTTCCCCCAGCCCTCTGGTCCCATTATCTCCTCGAACCCTTTCCTGTCTGTGCCGACATGTGCATTGAGGTCCCCTATTATAATCTGATTACCTCCATTTAGCTGCTTTTGCATGTCATCTTCAAATTCCTCCTTCTCCTTTTTTGTACACCCCACCTGTGGGGCATATGCTTGGATGATTTCAATGCTTTTTCCTTTCACTCGTACTCTGGCTTTTATCATTCGATCATTGATACCTTCCACCTCCTCCTGCAGACCCTCTCTGACCACTATTGCCACTCCATTTCTTCCCCTCTCATTCCCTATCCAGTACAGTTTACATCCTTTACTTAGTGGTTTTTCACCAACTCCTCTCCACCTAGTCTCAGCAAGTCCCAAGATGTCCAATTTCCTCCTTTCCATCATTTCTACAATTTCTTCTAACTTCCCAGTTAGAATCCTTACGTTTAAGGTGCCCAGTCGTAAACCATCTCGTAATCCTTTTCCATTGCTTGGTCGGTTTCCTTTAAATCCGTTCCGTGATCCGAGATAGATACTGCCCACAGGAAAATTAAAGAGACCTTTGGAGAAAAGAGAACCACTTGTATGAATATCAAGAACTCAGATGGATACCCAGTTCTAAGCAAATAAGGGAAAGCAGAAAGGTGGAAGGAGTATATAGAGGGTCTATACAGGGGCAATATTCTTGAGGACAATATTATGGAAATGGAAGAGGAGGTAGATGAAGATGAAACGGGAGATATGACACCGTGTGAAAAGTTTGACAGATCACTGAAAGACCTAAGTCGAAACAAGGCCCCGAGAGTAGACAACATTCCATTAGAACTACTGACAGCCTTGGGAGAGCCAGTCCAGACAAAACTCTACCATCTGGTGAGCAAGATGTATGAGACAGGCGAAATTCCCTCAGACTTCAAGAAGAATATAATAATTCCAATCGCAAAGAAAGTGGTGTTGACAGATGTGAAAATTACTGAACTATCAGTTTAATAAATAACAGCTGCAAAATACGAACGCGAAATCTTTACAGATGAATGGAAAAACTGGTAGAAGCCGAACGCAGGGAAGATCAGTTTGGATTCCGTAGAAATGTTGGAACACGTGAGGCAATACTGAACCTACGACTTTTCTTAGAAGAAAGATTAAGGAAATGCAAACCTAATTTTCTAGCATTTGTAGACTTAGAGAAAGCTTTTGACAGTGTTGATTGGAATACTCTCTTTCATATTCTTAAGGTGGCAGGGGTAAAATACAGGGAGCGAAAAGCTATTTACAATTTGTACGGAAACCAGATGGCAGTTATAAGAGTCGAGGGACATGAAAGGGAAGCAGTGGTTCGGAAGGGAGTGAGACAGGGTGGTAGTCTCTACCCGATGTTATTCAATCTGTATATTGAGCAAGCAGTGAAGGAAACAAAAGAAAAATTCGGAGTAGGTATTAAAATCCATGGAGAAGAAATAAAAACTTTGAGGTTCGCCGATGACATTGTAATTCTGTCAGAGACAGCAAAGGACTTGGAAGAGCAGTTGAACGGAATGGATAGTGTCTTGGAAGGAGGATATAAGATGAACATCAACAAAAGCAAAACGAGGATAATGGAATGTAGTCGAATTAAGTCGGTTGATGCTGAGGGAATTAGATTAGGAAGTGAGACACTTAAAGTAGTAAAGGAGTTTTGCTATTTGGGGAGCAAAATAAGTGATGATGGTCGAAGTAGAGAGGATATAAAATGTAGACTGGCAATAGCAAGGAAAGCGTTTCTGAAGAAGAGAAATTTGTTAACATCGAGTATAGATTTAAGTGTTAGGAAGTCATTTCTGAAAGTATTTGTATGGAGTGTAGCCATGTATGGAAGTGAAACATGGACAATAAATAGTTTGGACAAGAGAATAGAAGCTTTCGAAATGTGGTGCTACAGAAGAATGCTGAGGATTAGATGGGTAGATCACATAACTAATGAGGAAGTACTGAATAGGATTGGGGAGAAGAGAAGTCTGTGGCGCAACTTGACTAGAAGAAGGGATCGGTTGGTAGGACATGTTCTGAGGTATCAAGGGATCACCAATTTAGTATTGGAGGGCAGCGTGGAGGGTAAAAATCGTAGAGGGAGACCAAGAGATGAATACACTAAACAGATTCAGAAGGATGTAGGTTGCAGTAGGTACTGGGAGATGAAGAAGCTTGCACAGGATAGAGCAGCATCGAGAGCTGCATCAAACCAGTCTCAGGACTGAAGACCACAACAACAACAACAACAACAACAACATATATTAAATGTATTTCCTAATAATCCAATACAGAGAAAAGATAATAATGGCTAATAGTAACATTTCTCTCATCTCAAGGAGGAAACAGCTTAGAATGAAAAGGGTAGTCAGCAGCTCTCTTTGTCTTTGACATATTAAAATTTCTTATGATAGACACAGAATATATACTTTAGCAAGCATGTACACATGAAAACAGAACAATAGGGCCACACTGAAATCTAGGCAACCCCCGTCCCCCTGAGACAAACATGTCACAAAGTGTATTGCTTATGAAGTAATTGTGTGTGCGATTGAAGGATGCAGAAATTCTTGTTACTTTCTGCAAAGCCTGCACTCTAAAAATGCAAGAAAAACTGTGTCATCTAAGACCTAGGACCATAAATTTAAAAAGGATGCTTCATTTGGAGAGCTGAAGTCAAGTAAAGAACAAATGCAAGAAATAATCAAAAGCTGAAGTCACTAGTGCAGTGTCTTGATGGTTCCATGAGCAACTTAAATTCTCTGCAATGTGGATGAGCTATCCGAGAGGTTTAAATCTCACATTGCACAAACTTTTTGTAAAACTACATTAACTTACTTCACATATAGAGAATACACAATTAAAAGGCTGTAAAGACAGATATATTCAGACCTTACAGCGCGGTGCATGGTTCCTCAAACACTTCGTAATTCATCCATCCAAGGCCTTTAGAATCAATGCCCAACTACATCCCGAACAGAGGGAATTCTATTGCTGGTACTGTCATCATTCTATTGATTGGTTTTATGCAGCTTCAGTTCCACGTAACTGCTGCATCTCACTTAATGCTGCCTAGGATTCTTTCCCATACTATCCATTCAACAACTGTTTGCACAAACAAATATTGCCATAACATGTGCCCGGCCAATCCCTCTTCTTCTCTCATTATGTTCTTTGCTAGACAATTGTTCTTGTTGTCTGTCAGGACATCTTCATTCTTTACTGACCAATCCATTTGATTTAAAACAGTCTACTGTAGCACCCCATTTCAAAGCCTTCGAATAGCTTACTTTCTTACTGCTATATTTTGCACCCAGCAGAGATCTGCTGGTATTTCACTACTACCTTGGGATTTGTTCCCTCATATTTGAACAAAGCTTTCTACAATTCAGACGAAAGGACATCACATCTTCCCTATCATCTTATTGCAGTGTGAGGACTTTTGATTGGCGTAATTTTTCCAAGAAAACTATAATGTTTCTCCAAAAACTGTTCCGATTTCTTACCTTGTTTTTTGCTTCCATTACCCAATTACCATACCTTTGTCTCTAATTAGTCTGTTCCTTATTCGGTACTCCCAAAATTCATTGTTTATTGGTCTGTGTGAAGTATCTTGTATTATACGGTTTCAAGTTTGTATCCATATTAACGTGCCACAGCAATGCCTCGGCGACGTGGTTACCGTCGTCGCTGGTGGCGCAACGTTCTTGTATATCGTGCTTTGAAGGCGATAGACATTTATCTTTCTGGACAGTTCAATAAACAACAATTAATTGGAGGTCCAAACGTATTTCGTGGACTCTGTTTGAACTTTACATGTGATGTACAAGCCGTGTACATCTTTAGCTTTTCTGTATTTCAGGATAATTTCAATTGTAGGTGCCCTATATTGTTCTACACCTTCAATATTTTTACACTGTTGTCTCTCTATTAATTCCAGTATCGCATCTGTTATCCATGGCTGCCTGTTGTTTGTCTTTTTCAATCCTAGTACTTTCTAAGCTGTATTTACCCAACCTCATCGAGGTCATTCTACTGGCTTTTTCACAGGCCAGTGGAAAGCATCATTAGTTCTTTTGTCATATGTTATTCCAAGGCAGTCTGAATTTATAGTTCCTACGACTTGCCTAGATTCCATGTGAGCTGTTACCTCTACAAATTTTTGAATTTCAACCACCATTTCATTAGTGGTGGATTGTGGTCACTATCAATATTAACATCTGGATAGCCCCTGATGTCCTTAACTTGATTCCTAAATCCTTATTTTACCAAAATGTTCTTCGGTACCCTGAGATATTTCATAAACACATCCTTCTCAAGGGGTTCTCATAAAACGTATTCACAATGATTAACTCATGTCCAACACAGAATTCCTTTAACATTTCTGTAACCTATTCTGCTTGCCAAGACCAAACACACTTTTTATTTTCTGTTCCCTAGCACCATGTACAACTGCATTCTTGCCCCTATTATTATTAAATTCTCATCTCTTGTAACACATTTTATAGGCTCATTAATATTCTTTGGTTTCATTGTCATTCACATTTTTGGGTGGTATGTATATAGTTGTTGGATATCCTGTCTGACTACCTATGTCCTTTCTGATTGCTGCAGATAACCCTTTACTCTATGGCCTATTTCCCAATCCATAAATCCTTCACTCCCCCCCCCCCCCCCCTCCACCACCCCTGAACCATGGACCTTGCTGTTGGTGGGGAGGCTTGTGTGCCTCAGCGATACAGATAGCTGTACCGTAGGTACAACCACAATGGAGGGGTATCTTTTGAGAGGCCAGACAAACGTGTGGTTCCCGAAGAGGGGCAGCAGCCTTTTCAGTAGTTGCAAGGGCAACAGTCTGGATGATTACTGATCTGGCCTTTTAACACTAACCAAAACGGCCTTGCTGTGCTGGAACTGTGAACGGCTGAAAGCAGGGGAAACTACAGCAGTAATTTTTCCCGAGGGCATACAGCTTTACTGTATGGTTAAATGATGATGGCGTCCTCTTGGGTAAAATATCCCGGAGGTGAAATAGTCCACCATTCGGACCTCCAGGCGGGGATTATTGTTATCAGGAGAAAGAAAACTGGAGTTCTTCAGGTCAGAGCGTGGAATGTCAGATCCCTTAAACGAGCAGGTAGGTTAGAAAATTTAAAAAGGGAAATGGATAGGTTAAAGTTAGATATAGTGGGAATTAGCAAAGTTCAGTGGCAGGAAGAACAAGACTTCTGATCAGGTGAATACAGGGTTATAAATACAAAATCAAATAGGGGTAATGCAGGAGTAGGTTTAATAATGAATAAAAAAATAGGAATGCGGGTAAGCTACAACAAACAGCATAATGAACGCATTTTGTGGCCAAGATAGATATGAAGCCCACACCTACCATAGTAGTACAAGTTTATATGTCAACTAGCTCCGCAGATGACGAAGAGATTGATGAAATGTATGATGAGATAACAGAAATTATTCAGATAGTGAAGGGAGACGAAAACTTAATAGTCATGGGTGACTGGAATTCGATAGTAGGAAAAGGAAGTTAAGGAAATGTAGTAGGTGAATATGGAATGGGGGTAAGGTATGAAAGAGGAAGCCAGCCGCCTGGTAGAATTTTGCACAGAGCATAACATATTCATAGTTAACACTTGGTTCAAGAATCATGAAAGAAGGTTGTATACATGGAAGAAGCCTGGAGATACAGGAAGGTTTCCGATAGATTGTATAATGGTAAGACAGAGATTCAGGAACCAGGTTTTAAACTGTAAGACATTTCCAGAGGCAGATGTGGACTCTGACCACAATCTATTGGTTATGAACTGTAGATTAAAACTGTAGAAACTGCAAAAAGGTGGGAATTTAAGTAGATGGGATATGGATAAACTGACAGAACCAGACGTTGTAGAATGTTTCAGGGAGAGCATTAGGGAACAGTTGAC
Source organism: Schistocerca nitens (assembly GCF_023898315.1). Lineage (NCBI taxonomy): Eukaryota > Metazoa > Arthropoda > Insecta > Orthoptera > Acrididae > Schistocerca > Schistocerca nitens. Next base: position 733,726,527 of record NC_064618.1, read on the forward strand.
ACGAATGGGGGAAAGAAATACGGTGGAACAAGAATGGGTAGCTTTGAGAGATGAAATAGTGAAGGCAGCAGAGGATCAAGTAGGTAAAAAGATGAGGGCCAATAGAAATCCTTCGGTAACAGAAGAGATATTGAATTGAATTGATGAAAGGAGAAAATATAAAAATGCAGTAAACAAAGCAGGCAAAATGAAATACAAACATCTCAAAAATGATATCGACAGGAAGTGCAAAAAGGCTAAGCAGGGATGGCTAGAGGACAAATGTAAGGATCTAGAGGCATATATCACTAGGGTAAGATAGATACTGCCCACAGGAAAATTAAAGAGACCTTTGGAGAAAAGAGAACCACTTGCATAAATGCCAAGAGCTCAGATGGAATCCAGTTCTAAGCAAAGAAGGGAAAGCAGGAAGGTGGAAGGAGTACATAGAGGGTCTATACAAGGGCGATGTTCTTGAGGACAATACTATGGAAATGGAAGAGGATGTAGATGAAGATGAAATGGGAGATATGACACTGCGTGAAGAGTTTGATAGAGCACTGAAAGACCAAAGTTGAAACAAGACCCCGGGAGTAGACAACATTCCATCAGAACTACTCATAGCCTTGGGAGAGCCAGCCCTGAAAAAACTCTTCCACCTGGTGAGCAAGATGTATGGGACAGGCAAAATACCCTCAGATTTCAAGAATAATATAATAACTCCAATCCCAAAGAAAGCAAGTGTTGACAGACGTGAAAATTAGCGAACTATCAGTTTAATAAGCCACAGCTGCAAAATACTAACACGAGTTCTTTACAGACGAATGGAAAAACTGGTAGAAGCCGACCTCAGGGACGATAAATTTGGATTTCGTAGAAATGTTGGTACACATGAGGCAATACTGACCCTACGACTTATCTTAGAAAATAGATTAAGGAAAGGCAAACCTACTGTTCTAGCATTTGTAGACTTAAAGAAAGCTTTTGACAATGTTGACTGGAATACTCTTTCAAATTCTGAAGGTGGCAGGGGTAAAATACAGGGAGCAAAAGGCTATTTACAATTTATACAGAAACCAGATGGCAGTTGTGAGAGTCAAGGGGGCATGAAAGGGAAGCAGTGGTTGGGAAGGGAGTGATACACAGTCGTAGCCTACCCCCAAAGTTATTCAATCTGTATATTGAGCAAGCAGTAAAGGAAACAAAAGAAAAATTCGGAGTAGGAATTAAAATCCATGGAGAAGGAATAAAAACTTTGAGGTTTGCTGACGACATTGTAATTCTGTCAGAGACAGCAAAGGACCTGGAAGAGCAGCTGAATGGAATGGACAGTATCTTGAAAGGAGGATATAAGATGAACATCAACAAGAGCAAAACGAGGATAATGGAATGTAGTCGAACTAAATTGAGTGATGCTGAGGGAATTAGATTAGGAAATGAGATGATTAAAGTAGTAAATGAGTTTTGCTATTTGGAGAGCAAAATAATAGATGATGGACGAAGTAGAGAGGATATAAAATGTAGACTGGCAATCTCAACGAAAGCGTTTCTGAAGAAGAGAAATTTGTTAACAATGAGTATAGGTTTAAGTATCAGGAATCATTTCTGAAAGTATTTGTATGGAGTGTAGCCATGTATGGAAGTGAAACGTGGATGATAAAATAGTTTAGACAAGAAGAGAATAGAAGCTTTCGAAATGTGGTGCTACAGAAGAATGCTGAAAATTAGATGGGTAGATCACATAACTAATGAGAAGGTACTGAATGGAATTGGGGAGAAGAGAAATTTGTGGCACAACTTGACTAGAAGAAGGGATCGGTTGGTAGGACATAGTCTGAGGAATCAAGGGAGCACCAATTTAGTACTGGAGGGCAGCATGGACGGTAAAAATCTTAGAGGGAAATCAAGAGATGAATACACTAAACAGATTAAGAAGGATGTAAGTTGTAACAGGTACTGGGAGATGAAGAAGCTTACACAGGATAGAGTAGCATCGAGAGCTGCATCAAACCAGTCTCTGGACTGAAGACAACAACAACAACAAATCCTTCATTATTTCTGCTTCTGCTAAACCATTATCTGGCCCAGTATGGATAACCTTATGATGTCCACTCCAAAAGAATCCTGTTTTGCCATCATATCTCAATGGTTCTTAAAATACCTGTCTGCAGCCTTTAACATTTTCTAGTTTCCAACACAGCTTCTGCCATCAACATTCCACATGCCTATTTTTGTCTGATATCTCCTAACAAGCAGTCCTCACACAGTGATATGACTGAGTATACTAACTTACTTATGGAATATTTTACTACATTAACTAGGGAAGGTAATGCGATGGTTTCTTCTTGACTTTCACATTCCAGTACTGCATCTGTTTAGGTTTTCCCAACTGTGCCTGCAGGTAATCACAGTTGCCACACCAATCTCCCTGATTGCTACCATTGTGACTACCAATGTAAGAACTTCCTTCCTCCTGAATGAAACTACTTCATGCACCAATCTCAAGAGAAGAAGCTGTTGCTTCATCACAGTGAGTTGTATTGACATTTTCCTGTTTCCATTAGTTGCAACAGGGTCCATAACCAAAATAATTTTTTTTTAATAACAGTCATCTGCTGCAGTGGTGTTGTAACTTAGACTAGAATATACTTTTATTTCAATTTTTTCAGTACTAAACAATTTCAGCTGTACTGTCATTTTCAAGTTTATGATATTATCTGTCAAATGGAAATATTGGGTTATAGCCAGCCTGCCACTCAGTTCCATTAATCTTGTAGACTGTTGCAGTCTTCATCAAAGTTGTGGCAAGATACTTGATGAGGTACCACTGGGCCAGTTTGACCATGTTCTTTTAAGTAGTTGATGCTACTCCATAAGCCCCCCCCCCCTCCCCCTATCCTGGCTTGTGACAGGCAGAACCTCAGCTCTACGGAGAGGGATCGGCTTGAGAGCTTGAAGGGGTTCTATGAAGCAGGAAATACAATGTTACAAAATTGTTAAGACTTTCATGGCCACTTGTTGACAAACTGCCTGTTGGCTTCTGTTTCAGATTCTTTGCCTGACATTTGTTTGATGATTTTTCTGACACTCCACCAGCACGAGTGGCTGGCATTGTCAAAGCTTCACCCTCCGTTGCTGGTGGTGAACTATAATTGATCTCGCGGCTGCAGATTATGTGTACCTGACATGCCACGGTCCAGGGGCTTTTCCATGGTTATTATTGTTCTGTTCTCCCCTTGCTGCTTGCAATGGTCATTCACTGCAGCATAGGAAGCCAGGATCCATTCACCTTGAGATTTTCCTCTATCTTGTTGAAGTTATTGTCATGTTTGTGTATTTCTATAGCTTCCATGAATAAGCAGGTGTGCTAGATCTTCTGTGCAGCAAGAACTTCCATGTTGACAAATTTTACTATGTGGTCAGTCTCTCTCAGTGCAATCTCCAGCACGGCCGATCTCTCCACCTCTCCAAACGTACAATGCCACTTATGTTCAGTGATCCTGGTGTTGATTGATTGTCCAGTTATTCCGAAATAGACTTTTTCACACGTACATGGTATGCGGCATATTCCCAACATTGAAAGTAGCTCCCTTTTCTCCTTTGCCCATCTAAGACACTCTTCGATCTTCTTCGTCAGTTTATAATAGCCTTTATGACTTGTTTGCAGATTATACGGCTGAAACTGTCCATCACTCTGGGAGTGTAACGCAGAAAGGCTGCGCCCAACATTTTTTTCCCAATGTGTCACATTATCGAGTGTTTGATTCTGTGACACTTCATATGTGACTGGTGGAATACCCATTTCCCCCCAGAATGCTTTCTAGATGTTGCATCTATTGTCCAAGGTGCTGCGGCTCTCATATTCATCTTGATCGCGTTACAAGTGCATTAATCAAGTATCTTTTCTGTCTCAAGTGGTCATTTGACAGTTTGTGTAGGTATCTGCCCATATGGTCAGTTGTTGACACATATTGTGTCCCAGATTTTCACCACCCTTTGTGACTGTTGGTCCTTTTCTACCTCCATGGTAAATTTTATGTTGGCACGGAGGCTGTTCAGGTGTCTTAAGAAGTTGCCAAGCTCTTCCTCACCATGGCTCCACATAACAAAGGTATCATCTTAGGTATGTATACAAAGTGCTTCAGAAAAATCATTGAACAAATATCGGCCGATGAACCCGAAAGAGAAGCCAACAGTGAATTTGTTAATAGTGGCCACGAAAGCCTTAACAATTTTGTACTACAACCCTATAGGAAGGAGATGTGCAGATTTTACCAATGTCTTGACCAACGACGGAAGAAGGAAGTGCTATTGATGTCCCCTCTTGCCTTTCTGACACTGTGCCTGGATGAAAGGGCCACCCCAAAATTCTTGAAATGTAAGTGCCTAACTGCCACTGCCCAAGCACATCATATGAATGAGAAAATGAAAACTAGCTTTTCTTCATGAGAAAATTCACGCAACACAGAGATACTTGGCAAGAAGAGATGAGGAACTTTTGGACATTTTCTATCAATTATCTAGCACCATACATCAAAAACTGGGACAAAATCAACAGCATCATGCACAGGAGTGTGCAGAACCAACTCTATCACACCACCAACCAACAAAACAAAAAGTTTGCGAGATGCGGGAAGCAGTTTGACAAGGCAATTTCTGACATGTCGCACACAGTGGTCAACGTCAGTGAATGACAAATGACCAAAGAGAAACAGTCTGTCCTTCAAAAAGGAGGGAATTTCGCTATCATCTGGAGGACTATACCTATGAAGGATATCATTGTTAATACCAAAGCGGTCATTTAAATCCTTCCTTGCGAGAGTGCTGAGAAAGTATGCAGTGAAACTACCAGGATACTGTACTGAGGAAAACAACCAGCTGGCAACCTGAAGGAAGAAGAGTTACAAGCTATCAAGAGTCTTAATGCTGACAAGAGTGTATTGGTACGGCCCGTTGTAAGGGAAATGTGACTGTTGTAATGAAGACTGAAGATTATGAGCAGAAGATCTAGGACCTACTAGATCTTTCCACATACCAAAAACTAAGCATGGGTCCGATGGAGCAGATCATATGGAATACGAATCTGTTAATCAAGATGTCATCTCTCTCGGTGTACATACAGAGGAACCTGTGCAACACAGAAGCCCTTCCACCTTGGCTGTATGGATTACCAAGACTTATAGTAATAATGCTCCATTAAGACTAATTGTTAGCATCCCTCACTCACTGACACATAAATGGCAAAAATCTGGCCTCTCTGCTCCCCCCACATGTGGGAAAGTCTGACATACACATAAAGGAGTCAGGGCATTTGACTGAGAGAGCTGCAGAAACAAACTTGGACCAAACAACATCCTGGCCAGCTCTGATGTTGTTTCTTTGTTTGCCAAAGTGTCACTAATGAACTCTGGGGTATATCAGTTCCATTTTTCTGTTAGACATCACCAAACTCCTACATGTATGTCTCACCACAAGCTGTATCATGTGGAATGGGAACTTCTACGAACAGCTGGAAGGTATTGCCATGAGTAATCTACTTAGTCCAGTGGTGGCAAACTTCTTCGTGGAACATTTCAAAGCACAGGCACTGGACTTGGCATCTTGTAAAACTAAGGTACAGTACAGATAAGTCAACGATACCTTCACTGTGTGGAGCTGTAGTGAGGAACAGCTTAGTGACTTCTTCAGACACCTGAACAGCTTCCATGCCAACATAAAATTAGCCATGGAAGTAAGAAAGGACCAACAACTACCCTTTCTAGATTTGCTGGTCACGTGGGATGGTGAAAACTTGGGGCACAGAGTGTATCGAAAACCGACACACATGGACAGATACCTGCACAGACTGTCAATTCATCGAACATAATGGAATTGCAGGTTGGGGGAGGTGGAGAAATTGGCGGTGGCACAGCATGCACTGTGAGAGATTGACAACACAGTAATATTTGCCAACATGGAAGTTCTTGCTATACAGAAGAGCTATCACACCTGCTTGTTTAGGGAAGCTATAGAAATACACAAACATGTCAATAGCTTGAACAAGAAAGAAGGAAGCCCCAAGGAGAACAGATCCTGGATTCCCCTGCTGCACAGAATGACCATTCTAGGTAATGAGGGGAGAACTACAGCAGTAATGACCACAGAAAAGGCCTTGGAAGTTGGCACACCAGGTACACACAATCTGTGGCCACGAGCTCGACACCAGCACACCACAAGCAATGGAGGATGAAGCTCTGGACAATGCCAGCCATTTGTGCTGGCAAAATGTCACAAAAATCATCAAACAAATGTTGGTGAAGAACCGTAACAGAAGCCAACATGCAATTTATCAAATACAATGTTCCTTTATCAAGATGACATTTTGGCTCCTGACCTAGGTCAGGTAATGTTTTCTGTTTAACTGAGATTACTGGCAGTGGAGGCTGACCAAATACAGCCATTCTGTTTTTCAGGTCGCTCAAGTACCACTGCTGATGAGTGTATTCAATACAGTCCACTTAACACATTAATCTATTACATGAAAGCTGTCACTAACAGACATTATGCACCACGCATTATGGCCATGCCGAGATAATTGTTTTATGTATTTGCCAAAACAAACATCCATTAGTTTTCACACTCAAACCAATACCATAATCTGCTAAATAAAATACCATCTTACTGGAAAATATGAAGTATGTACAGTTATACTGTCTACAGCAATCACTAGGCAGCAGAGTCGCTATTTGTCAAAAAGTTTCTCCTTGACACTTTTTTGTTTGCAGCCCACCACTCCATGTCAATGCATTATCTCTACCTGTGGATGCAGAAAACAAAATAGAATGTTTCAACTGCACTGCACAGGCTTAATGTCACAGGTCATTATCCTGGAAGAGTACCACAACACACACATCAAAAAAAGTTTTGCATCATCCCGGTTCCCAGAACTCCTGAAGATAGATGTTGACTCTAGATATTTTATCACAGACACAGTCCCTTTGTCTGTTCAGAAATGTCACTAAACCCGCCCAAAGATTTAAAAAATCATGCATGAGCAGTGCCTATTAGACGGAGGGGGTCTGACAGCCGATCCATTCCAGTCATTCCACCAGGAAGGAGGTACATGGCTCGTGTTGTCTGTAGTTCAACCATGACTAGACAGTCAATACCATGGTTCGATTGCATCCACATTGTTACTTTGTGCCAGGAAGGGCTCTCAACAATGCAAGTGTCCAGCCGTCTCAACAAGGCAAGTGTCCAGGCGTCTCTGAGTGAACCAAAGCAATGTTGTTCAGACATGGAGGAGATACAGAGACACAGGAACTGTTAATGACATGCCTCGCTCAGGCCACCCAAGGGCTACTACTGCAGTAAATGACCGCTGCATACGGATTATGGCTTGGAGGAACCCTGACAGCAGCACCACCATGTTGAATAATGCTTTTCATGCAGCCACAGGACGTTGTGTTACGACTCAAGCTGTGTGCAATAAGCTGCATGATGCTCAACTTCATTCCTGACATCCATGGCTAGGTAAATCTTTGCAACCACAACACGATGCAGCGCAGTACGGATGGGTCCAACATGCTGAATGGACCGCTCAGGATTGGCATCACATTCTCTTCACTTGTGAGTGTCGCATATGCCTTCACAACCAGACAATTGTCAGAGATGTGTTTTTAGGCAACCCGGCCAGGCAGAATGCCTTAGACACACTGTCCAGCGTGTGCAGCAAGGTGGATGTTCCCTGCTGTATTGGGGTGACATTATGTGAGGCCAATGTATGCCACTGGTGGTCACTGAAGGCGCCATAACAGCTCTACGATACATGAATGCCATCCTCCGACCAGTAGAGGAACCATATCGGCAGCATATTGGCGAGGCATTCATTTTCATGGACAACAATTTGAGCCATCATCATGTACATCTTGTAAATGACTTCCTTCAGGATAACGACATTGCTTGACTAGAGTGGCCAGCATATTCTCCAGACATGAACCCTATCAAACATGCCTGGTATAGATTAAAAAGGGCTGTTTATGGATGACATGACCCACCAACCACTCTGAGGGACCTAACCCGAACCGCCGTTGAAGAGTGGGATAATCTGGACCAACAGTGCGTTGATGAACTTGTGGATAGAACACCACAATGAATACAGGCATGCATCAATGCAAGAGGATGTGCTACTGGGTATTAGAGGTACCAGTGTGTACAGCAATCTGGACCATCACCTCTGAAGGTCTCGTTGTATGGTGGTACAACATGCAATGGCGTGGTTTTCAAGAGCAATAAAGAGGGTGGAAATGATGTTTATGTTGATCTCTATTCCAATTTTCTGTACAGGTTCTGGAACTCTTGGAACCGAGGTGATGCAAAAGGTTTTTTGATGTGTGTATGTCATAAAGCATTACCTCCTGCCTGCTGGATTCCCCACGTATATCTAAATTTATATTCTGCAAACCACTGTGAAGTGCGTGGCAGATTAAGAGTTTCTTTACGTTCCACTGACATATTCAGAGCGGGAAGAATGATTGCTTAAATGCTCCTCTGTGTACTGTACTTACTCTGAACTTGTACTCACAATCCTTATGTTAGCAATAAGTAGGGCGTTTTAGTACATTCCTAGAACCATAATTTAAAGCCGGTTCTTGAAACTTTGTAAGTAGGCTTTCTCAGGATAATTTACGTCTTTATCTGTGACTATTCATGCAGCCCTTCTCTGTATACATTCACCATCCCACGTTAATCCTATTTGGTACAAGTCACACACATTAGAGCAATATTCCAGAATGGCTCACATGTGTGATTTGTAAGCAATCTCCTTTGCATACTGATTGCATTTTCCCACTATTCTATCAATAAACTGAAGTCTACCGCCTGCTTTCCTCACAACTGAACCTATGTGATCACTCCATTTCACCTCCCTACAAAGTGTTTCAAGCAGGAATTTTTAGGAGCTGCCCAATTTCAACTGTGACTCATAGACACTATAGTCACAGAATACTATTTCTTCTTTTTTTGTGAAGTGCACAATTCTACATTCCTGAACACTTAACAAGCAAGTTCATCTTTGTACCACTTTGAAATCTTATCAACAACTGACTGAATAGATTCGTTTTTGGGGGGAGTCTGCCTTGAGCAAAACACAATTTTATCCTTTCTTCTATTTCCTAGACACATTCACTGAAGTTTCAGTCACATCAGTGGGCTTTTATTTTCTTTCGATTAAGCAGGAAAAATGCTCTATACTACTTGTAAACACATAAATTTGAGTTTTTTAAGACAGTATTCACAGTGCTTTGAATGCTGTGGTTTTCCTTATTTTTAAAGTTTTAATTGCAACTGTTTTCTTTCAGCAAGCATACAGAACTTAATGTAGAAAAGTTACTTACTTTGAAAGTCTATGGTTGGGAATGTTATGGTTAGGCCAAACATAAACTAATTCTATCTGGGAGTGAGTGTGTGTGTGTGTGTGTGTGTGTGTGTGTGTGAGAGAGAGAGAGAGAGAGAGAGAGAGAGAGAGAGAGAGAGAGAGAGTTCTACCACCCACCCACATGCAACCCCCCCCCCCAAAAAAAAAGGCAAGGTAAAAAACTGATTATAAACTGCACTGCTGCTTCTGAAATATCTCTCGGAAGCTCAATATTGCTAACTTGATGGGTTGGTTCTATTGAATACAAGCAGTTTCATTCATTAGAGACATATGTAATTTTTTTCTGTTGAAAGGACAAGTGCAAGCACATTAATACATCTTTACACACCATGAAAAGGACACTGGTATAACTACTGTGATTCTTTTAAGCAAACAGAAACCGAAAAAAATCTTAGTAACTTGCAGAAGAGACCAGCACAAAAGCAAAGTTACATAAATACTAAAAGAGACCAACATGAAAGCAAAGTTACATAAATACTAACTTTTGGAAACAGACATCACTTCTTCTAGCAAAAGAGAGGAAATATTTGGAGAAAATAGCACTAATCAGAGATTAATTAAGAAAGTGAGATCACTCCTCTTTCTGCTCAGAAGTCGAGGGAGAAACTGCACCCTAGATAAATTGATAAAATTGCTCTAATGATCAACATTTCATTTCCTATTGACCAATCACTTGTCTGTAATCATTTTTCCACTTAAATCAGTTTCTCTTTCCAGAAATTAAAGGAACAGGAGTGAAGAAGATTTCTGGTTGTACACAATTAAGCAACACCATAAACTACAAAAAATTAACAATTATTATGAGAAATACACATTTTTCCTTAAAAGATTTGTAATGCAAATTCTACAAAATGGTCACCTAAGGAATACCTACATACTGAAAATTTTCTTACAGATTTCCATATTGAAGACTGGAATGTGAATGTTTTGTATACAGTATATAACTATTTACAAATGAATTTGTCTCATGTTATGTTATGCGATTATGTGAAAGTGTTGAAAGTTAAATAAAAATTTAAAAAGTAGTGGGAAATGTATATTCATTTTGTTAACAATAAAACAGTAATGTTAAAAGCACACATACCAGGCAGTCTGGTCCAGTATCAGGTGATATAAGTGCCGCAAAATTATAATCACCCACAAGTCTGGACACACTTGGCAAAGTACCAGTTTGAATGTTGTTTACAAATCCACTATTTTGTGTATCCTGCATTTGTAATGTTGATGCATCAAAATCTGAATTCTCCCAGATGCTTGGATCCTGTGTAAACAAAAAATTTTGTAGTAGAGTAAAAATCTTAATACACACTTAAAATACATCAACCACTAATAGCACTTTCTTCAGATTCATTTCAGCTGCCGAAAAGCTATGTTACTTTTAGAGGTACACACCAAAAACAACCAACTGAAAACAAATTATATTTTCTGTACCATTTTTTTGCATCCTTGAGAAGAAAATTTCATTTCTAATTTTACTGATAAAAATTTACAGTGCTCGTAACACAGAATATTTGTGTCAGTTACAAGAAAAGAATAATAATTGTCCCTACTTTGCATGATGCACATAATTCATTTAACACCTAGGAAAACGTGACTTCACTCAATAGCAATAACTTTAAAGTACCTTCGAAATAACACAAAAAATAAATTATATAAAAAAAGGAACTATCTTAAACACATCAAGTCAACAGTGACACTGGCGCATGACCTCCTGCGTGCACACAAAAAAAGGACATTAAATAAAATATACCACATGGAAGGACTTTTAGAAACACTAATAACAAACTAATGAAAAAATAAAGAAAGCCACTATATATAATTTAAATGTCTGGCCTTCTGCATCTACACAGACCGGGTAACACTGCAAAATTGGTTACAAGTATAATATTTCCTAAATATTCCCACAACTTTAAGGGATAGAAATGCGTTTTGTGCACCTGTACAGAAAAACAGTCTCTAAGGAACATGATAACATCACATGCAACACAGTGGCCCCACGTGCCATGGTGCCTATAATATGTTCCCCTGCACACTTCATGTAGTAGTTGTAGTCTTCAGTCCTGAGACTGGTTTGATGCAGCTCTCCATGCTACTCTATCCTGTGCAAGCTTCTTCATCTCCCAGTACCTACTGCAACCTACATCCTTCTGAATCTGCTTAGTGTATTCATCTCTTGGTCTCCCTCTATGATTCTTACCCTCCACGCTGCCCTCCAATGCTAAATTTGTGATCCCTTGACGCCTCAAAACATGTCCTACCAACTGATCCCTTCTTCTAGTCAAGTTGTGCCACAAACTTCTTTTCTCCCCAATCCTATTCAATACCTCCTCATTAGTTACGTGATCTACCCACCTAATCTTCAACATTCTTCTGTAGCACCACATTTTGAAAGCTTCTATTCTCTTCTTGTCCAAACTGGTTATCGTCCATGTTTCACTTCCATACATGGCTACACTCCATACAAATACTTTCAGAAATGACTTCCTGACACTTAAATCTATACTAGATGTTAACAAATTTCTCTTCTTCAGAAATGATTTCCTTGCCATTGCCAGTCTACATTTTATATCCTCTCTACTTCGACCATCGTCAGTTATTTTACTCCCTAAATAGCAAAACTCCTTTACTACTTTAAGTGTCTCATTTTCTAATCTAATTCCCTCAGCATCACCCGATTTAATTTGACTACATTCCATTATCCTTGTTTTGCTTTTGTTGATGTTCATCTTATATCCTCCTTTCAAGACACTGTCCATTCCGTTCAACTGCTCTTCCAAGTCCTTTGCTGTCTCTGACAGAATTACAATGTCATCTGCGAACCTCAAAGTTTTTACTTCTTCTCCATGAATTTTAATACCTACTCCGAATTTTTCTTTTGTTTCCTTTACTGCTTGCTCAATATACAGATTGAATAACATCGGGGAGAGGCTACAACCCTGTCTCACTCCTTCCCCAACCACTGCCTCCCTTTCATGCCCCTCAACTCTTATAACTGCCATCTGGTTTCTGTACAAATTGTAAATAGCCCTTCACTCCCTGTATTTTACCCCTGCCACCTTCAGAATTTGAAAGAGAGTATTCCAGTCAACACTGTCAAAAGCTTTCTCTAAGTCTACAAATGCTAGAAACGTAGGTTTGTCTTTTCTTAATCTTTATTCTAAGATAAGTCATAAGGATAGTATTGCCTCACGTGTTCCAACATTTCTACGGAATCCAAACTGATCTTCCCCGAGGTCCGCTTCTACCAGTTTTTCCATTCGTCTGTAAAGAATTCGCGTTAGTATTTTGCAGCTGTGACTTATTAAACTGATAGTTCAGTAATTTTCACATCTGTCAACACCTGCTTTCTTTGGGATTGGAATTATTATATTCTTCTTGAAGTCTGAGGGTATTTCGCCTGTCTCATACATCTTGCTCACCAGATGGTAGAGTTTTGTCATGACTGGCTCTCCCAAGGCCATCAGTAGTTCCAATGGAATGTTGTCTACTCCGGGGGCCTTGTTTTGACTCAGGTCTTTCAGTGCTCTGTCAAACTCTTCACGCAGTATCTTATCTCCCATTTCATCTTCATCTACATCCTCTTCCATTTCCATAATATTGTCCTCAAGCACATCGCCCTTGTATAAACCCTCTATATACTCCTTCCACCTTTCTGCTTTCCCTTCTTTGCTTAGAACTGGGTATCCATCTGAGTTCTTGATATTCATACAAGTGGTTCTCTTGTCTCCAAAGGTCTCTTTAATTTTCCTGTAGGCAGTATCTATCTTACCCCTAGTGAGACAAGCCTCTACATCCTTACATTTGTCCTCTAGCCATCCCTGCTTAGCCATTTTGCACTTCTTGTCGATCTCATTTTTGAGACGTTTGTATTCCTTTTTGCCTGCTTCATTTACTGCATTTTTATATTTTCTCCTTTCATCAATTAAATTCAATATTTCTTCTGTTACCCAAGGATTTCTATTAGCCCTCATCTTTTTACCTACTTCATCGTCTGCTGCCGTCACTACTTCATCCCTCAGAGCTACCCATTCTTCTTCTACTGTATTTCTTTCCCCCATTCCTGTCAATTGTTCCCTTATGCTCTCCCTGAAACTCTCTACAACCTCTGGTTCTTTCAGTTTATCCAGGTCCCATCTCCTTAAATTCCCACCTTCATAAGCAGATTTATATTCGAAAGATTTCTAATATTAAATAAAATTTCACAACAAAATTGTTTCTTGCACACTCAAAGCTGTACACTCTATTTCCCTGAAAAGGTATTAAACCTCAATTGTCAGAAACTGAAGAGTCACTTTAATCCCAACAAAGTTCTGCTACAAACAGTAAGTTCTCTCTTTTTAAACACTGTTGCTTGTACTGATAGCTTCTTTCTGTGCAATGATTTTGGCACTATCCAGCATAACTTGAGAGCTTGTGAGTGTAGGTTCAGTTTACGTGTCTTTTGTGTGGTTGATTATTCTTAATACAATAGCACTGAAAGACAAAGAACTTAACAGAAGTATGAAAAGGATAGACTGTAAAGACAACACATTGAGTTGCAGACAGGCACATTGAAAAGACTGTTACACATTGAGCTTTTGGCCAAAGCCTTTTCCAGAAAGGAAAACACATACACACTCACAAACAAGCACACATCATGCACATACAACCGCTTCCTCCAGCCACTCTGAAATTGTATCCCTTGCACTCCCTGGAAGAGCATTTCAGGCATCACCTCCATAAGTTATCCAGCCTGCTGACATCCTATTGTCTCCATGAGGCATCACTATCCAACCCCTATCCTACCTAGACCATTCCTCCTCATCAATCTCCACATCACCCAGACCCTGCCTAGCTGACCTTTTAAACTTGTTACATCCCCCAAAACCCCCTTCCAACATTTGTGAGACATTCACAAACTTTCACAGACAGGCACTATCCCATGGACCTAGTTTGCAAACAGATTTCCCTTATCATATGCCCACACACCCCAAAGTACCAGCTACAAAGGTGTGCCCCCTTTGTCACCCAATAACACCCCAGACTGGAACATCTGAACCACGTTCTTTACCACAGTTTCAATTATCTATCAACATGCCTTGAAGTGAGGGACATCTTACCAAGACCCTACCCATGCCTCCTAAAGTGGTAATCCATCACCAACAGAAACCTCAACATCCTAGTCCATCCCTATGCCACTCCCAATCCCTGTGGAAGTCCCTGGGGAAAGACCCACCCAATTCACCTACCCAGCACTTTCTATTCCAGTCCTGTCACAGGCTTATCCTACCCCATCAGTGACTGGGCCACCTATAAAAGCAGCCATGTCATATACCAGCTTTGTAAATTGGCACGACCACCAACCAGCTGTCCCCCAGAAGAAATGGCTGCTGCTGAACTTGGTCGAGCACAATGCGTATCACCTTATAGCACAACAAACAGCTGAACATAATGTGCTTGACTTCAATGGCTGCTTCACAACCCAGACCATATGGATCCTCCCTTCCTTGGAACTGCGCAATTGACAGTTATACTTGTAACAGATCCTCCACTCCTGAAACCATCCCAGACTCAACCTATCGTAACCTACTACCTCAAACTCTCCACCCAACAGTTTCTGTCCCCTCTGTCCTATCACCTCTTCCCGATTCACATTCCCTCACCCTTACTGTGCTCTGCTCTCTGCAACATACCCATCAGTCTATTCCCCTTCTCCTCTCCTTTCCCATTCCCCTCCCTGTCCTCCCTCACCCACAGCCACACTATGCCTGGCAGCCTTGTACTGCCACCTAGTTCCTGCACACTCCACCAGGCAGCAATGTCTGCTCTTCCCCCACCTGAACCCTGCTACCCCTCCCCGTTCCCCACCCCACTCCGGACTGTTGCTTCCGTTCAATGCGATACAGTTGCCTTCTGGCCAGAGTGACCAGAGCAAGTGGTCATGTGTGCAAGATGTGTGCTTGCTTGTGTGAATGTGTATGTGAGATTACCTTTACAAATGAGGCTTTGGCTGAAAGTTCAATGTGTAACAGCCTGTTCATTGCACTAGTCTGAAACTCTATATGTCATCATTATTGTGAGTAGCAATTTATCCTTTTCCTAATATTGTTGGTATTCCATCCAGGACTTTCTATTGTTAGACAACGAACTTACGGCTTTAACAGTGATCAGGAGTAGCAGTTTTTCTTTGTTTTTGTTTTTTGTTGAATTCAAAAGAAAACTTGTATGGGTATTGTGTAACAGTAGTGTGTGTTCCCAAGTAATGGAGAACGTCATTTTTCGACAAATCATGCAAACTTTAGAGTGACTTTCCTGTGAATTCTGAACTACAAAAACAAAGACAGAGACTTAAAATCTATATTAACATTTCAGCAAAGTATGTTTACAAAGTCAAATCAGCAAAATAATGCGACAATGGCCTCTTACAAAATCTGATATATCTTAGCAAGAAAGGATAAACCTTCCAGTGACAGGAAAGTAATTAAGGAAGCAATGATCAGTGCCACTCTCTAAACTTGTTGCTATACCATCAGATAGGGTGCCTTCAATGACTGGAAAGAATAACGAGTTTGTTCTCTTATGCTAATGATGATTCATTTCCACAATTTCTTTTTTATCACTGTATTACACACTACGAAGCTTTGTGCACATAGGTTTTGAAGTCTGATCACATCATGAAAATTTTAACTCGTATAGTAAATTGCATCCGATCATCATCTACTTGTCACTGATTGTTCAGAAATCTTTGGAATATATCAGATTCTGAGCATGGTCATATGATTCTTCATGCAGACTGGAGGGGAGAAACTCTGGAACAATTCTGTAGTCTTCTAGATAAGATAAAGAGATTTTGTGAAATCAGTTCCTGGACAATTTTGTCAAGAATTCAATGAGATATCTTGGTTCACCAGATTTCACCTAAAAATTGAATGAGCTAAATATCTAATTGCAAGGGATAAATCACGACATTTCAGCCATGATAAGCACATAAATGCTTTTCAGAGGAAACTAAAATTATGTATTCAATATTTAAAGGAAATTTCCTATCATACTTTCCAGGCTTGAATTCAATTCTGGAAACCATAAATGGTGGCGAATGTGATTATCTGTCTTACACCACAGATCAATCCCAGTCACAGAATATAGTAACAGGTTTAGCCAGTTTTCAGCACTAGACCCAATGATTACGTTTATCTATAATCCATTTATTTCATTTGACGTTGCTGAATTTTGAAGTAGCATATGTGCGATCTTCAGAAATTGTAAACTTCAAGAATTACACCTAGAAATTTTAAATCTTCAGGGAGATATATCTTTGAAATCGTCTTTTGCTACTTCAAGCAATTTCTGGACTTTGGTGCTAAGGAATAAATATCTCATATTTGTTAGTGTTTCTTTGAAAGCATCTACATCTACACAGTTACTCTGCAATACACACTTAAGTGCCTGGCAGAGGGTTCATCGAACCCTTTTCATACTACTTCTCTACCATTCCACTCTCGAATGGCGCGTGGGAAAAGGAACACCTAAATCTTTCTGTTCAAGCTCTGATTTATTTTATTATGATGATCATTTCTCCTTACGGAGATGGGTGTCAACAAAACATTTTTGCATTCGGAAGAGAAAGATGGTGATTGAAAGTTCGTAAATAGATCTCGCCGCAAAGAAAACCGCCTTTGTTTCAGTGACTGCCACCCAAACTCGTGTATCACATCAGTGAAACACTCACCCCTATTGTGCGATAACACGAAACGAACTGCCCTTCTTTGCACTTTTTCGATGTCCTCCGTCAATCCTACCTGGTAAGGATCCCACACCGTGCAGCAATATTCCAGCAGAGGACAGACAAGTGTAATGTAGGCTGTCTCTTTAGTGGTTTGTTGCATCTTTTAAGTGTTCTGCCAACAAAGCACAGTCTTTGTTTCACCTTCCCCACAATATTATCTATGTGGTCATTCCAATTTAAGTTGATTGTAATTGTAATTCCTAGGTGTTTAGTCAAATTGGCAGTCCTTGGATTTGTGCGATTTATCGTATACACAAAATTTATCGGATTTCTTTTAGTACCCATGTGGATGACCTCGCACTTTTCTTTGTTGAGTGCTAATTGCCACTTTTGGCACCATACAGAAATATCTCTAGATCATTTTGTAATTAGAATTTATTGTTTGATGATTTTACTAGACGGTAAATAACAGCGTCATCTGCAAATAATCTAAGGGGGCTGCTCAGATTATCACCTTGATCATTTATATAAATCAGGAACAGCAGAGGGCCTATGACACTACTTTGCGTAACGCCAGATATCACTTCTGTTCTACTCTACGATTTACTGTCTATCACTATGTACTGTGACCTCTGAGAGGAAATCACGAATCCAGTCACACAACTGAGACGATACTCCATATGCATGCAATTTGATTAATAATCGCTTGTGAGGAACGGTATCAAAAGCCTTCTAGAAATCTAGGAATATGGAATCGATCTGAGATCCCTTGTCACCAGCACTCATTACTTCATGGGAATAAAGAGCTAGCTGTGTTTGCAAAATAACAATATTTCCTGAACCCGTGTTGGTTATGTATCAATAAGTCATTTTCTTCAAGGTGATTCATAATGTTCGAGTATAGTATATGCTCCAAAATCCTACTGCAAATTGAGGTCAATGATATGGGTCTGTAATTCAATGGGTTACTCCTATTTCCTTTCTTGAATATTGGTGTGACCTGTGCTACTTTCCAGTCTTTAGGAACAGACCTTTTGTCAAGTGAGCGGTTGTATACAATTGCTAAGAAAGGCACTATTGTGTCTGCAGACTCTGAAAGGAACCTGACTGGTATGCCATCTGGACCGGAAGACTTTCTTAAGTGATTTGAGTTGTTTCGCAACACCTAAGATATCTACTTTTATGCCACTCATGCTAACAGCTGTTATGGTTTGGTTTCAAATTCTGGAATATTTACTTCGTCTTCTTTTGTGAAGGAATTACGAAACACTGTATGTAGTAACTCCGCTTTAGTGGCACCATCATCGGTAACATTTCCATTGCTATCGCACAGTGACGGTATTGACTGTTTTTTTGCCACTGGTGTACTTTACATATGACCAGAATCTCTTTGGATTTTCTACCATATTTTGAGACAATGTTTCATTGTGGAAACTATTAAAAGCATCTCACTTTGACGTCCGCACTAAATTTCGAGCTTCCGCAAAACTTAGCCAGTCTTGAGGATTTTGCGTTCTTCTGAATTTGGCATGCTTTTTTCCATTGCTTCTGCAACAGTGTTCTGACGTGTTTTGTGTACCATGGTGGATCAGTCCCATCTCTTATTAACTTATGTGGTATGAATTTATCCATAGCAGTTGATACTGTATATTTGAATTTGAGTCATATCTAGTCAACAATTACATAATTACCTTGGAAGGAATGGAGACTGTCTCTTAGGAAGGCAACAAGCGAATTTTTATCTGCTGTTTTAAATAGATATATTTTGTGTTTATATTTAGTGGTTTCGGTTGATACGGGTTTGAGCCTCGCTACAATCACCTTGTGTTCACTAATCCCTGTATCCGTCATGATGCGCTCTATTAGATCAGGATTATTTGTGGCTAAGAGGTCAAGTGTTGTTTGCAAGCTTATTCTTCTTTGGCTCTAAATATCTTTGTGAGGTCACATTTTCATCTATGCGCAGCATCAAGAATAAGTACTGACCCAGCCTGATGTATTCACATCTAAGAGTAGCTTGTTACAGCTACACACCACATTTTTCTGAACTTACAGTAAACATGCACTGCCAAATTTCACATTAATTATTTGTAAATCAAAGCAATTTCAGTTATAATTCTTTGAAATAATCCTTTTGCATTACATGTTTGTAGTAGTTGTAATAATTCTACTACTATTGTGGTTGTGATGGCAGCGGTGCACACACCACGTTAGGCAAGAGTTAAATGAGCCTAAGCACATAAAGTTGGACCAGCTGTGATCTAGTATAACCAGAACTATAGGCTATTCACAATTTTCCTGCATTTGCATATGCAAATTTTTGGAGCTTAAGTATGCCTTATGCAGAAATAAAACTGTGTTTTTAAGTAAGGTTGAGCTGGTCTCAAAAATATCAAATTGATATAATTATCACATGGAGTTGGTGCCGAGTCACAGACAGGCACACTTAAAAAGAATGCTACAAATGTAGTCTTCAGCTATCGGATGTGGCCAAGAGACAGCTGTATCACACAGTTACTGCGTGTGCCATTCAACACGATGTGCTTCACTTTAATACCATCTGGATTCTTCAAATCAATACCAAGTTTTCTGAACTCCACAGATGGGAGCTCTCCCTGCAACATATCCTTCATTCCCATAACCCCCTCCCCACCTCTTGATCTCAACCTTTGCTAGTCCCTGTCCTCCACCCGCTTATCTCATTCCCTGCTTCCATTCCAATGCTACATACACCTCCTTTCCTACATAGTCCTTTTCCCTTCTCTCATTCTGCCCCCCCCCCCCCCCCCGTCCTCCTCTCTCTCTCTCTCTCTCTCTCTCACTGTGTGTGTGTGTGTGTGGGGGAGGGGACTGTGCCCTTTTTCCTATTTCTGATGGAGGAATT
This sequence comes from Schistocerca nitens, assembly GCF_023898315.1. Lineage (NCBI taxonomy): Eukaryota > Metazoa > Arthropoda > Insecta > Orthoptera > Acrididae > Schistocerca > Schistocerca nitens. The sequence goes on from NC_064618.1 coordinate 733,746,510, forward strand.
AGCCTTAAAGGCACATGTTTCTAGCATTCTTTTTCACTGTGCCTGTCTGTGATTCTGCCTAGTTTATGAGGTCAGTAGCAATTTATCCTTATAATATTGTTGTTATTCCATCCAGCACTTTCCATTGCTTGAAACTGATTTATTTTACAGATATAGGAGTAATTTGACAAGTGAATAGGCTGGTAAATGGCCACACATTAACAGTTCTGACAAGAAGAGGAGTTTCTAAAAAGTGCAGCTACAGAAAAATGCTGAAGATTAGACAAGAAGACCAGATAACTAATGAGGAAGTACTGAAATGAATTGGGGTGAAAAGAATTCTGCAGCACAAGGGTTCAGGGTTTAGTTGGTAGAACATATCCTGAGGCGTCAAGGAATTGTCATTCTGGTAATGGAAGGAAGTGAGGGGAGTAAAAATTGTAGAGGGAGGATACAAAGGCTTGAATGGTGTAAGCCAGTTCGAATGATTGTAGGTTGAAGGAGTAATGCAGAGCTGAGGTTTGCACAGGATATGCTAGTGTTGAGATCTGCATCAAACCATCCTTTGGAAATACGACAACCATGATGACGACGACCACCACCACCACCACCACCACCACCACCACCACCACCACCACGAAAAAATTATCAAATGCTTTGTGAACATAAAACATTGTTCATTTATATACACTTGTATGGGGTACGAACATTAGAGATTCATACTGTGATATTACCACAAAATTTCACACCTTTTAAATACGATTTGAATAAATTAAGACACCTAGAAGACAAGGGAGATAACTACATACTACCACATATTGAAAGATTGTAACACAAAGTTGAGCGAGTAGCACTCTCATTTGGTACATTTACGGATATGTAATGCAATTTCTACTTACCTAAATATTATTATTTGCACTTAATTCTGAAATACAATGAATATGTACCATATTAGCTTTCATATTCTGAATCATAATAAGTCAATAGAAAGAATGCAAAGTAAGAATTCTTCACACTTTCACTAAAATTGGTTAAAAAAATACAAAACTATACATTTCAATGTACAAAAAGTTCTGGTTGAGAATAATGAATTATTTAAGAATAAAGGTGATGACTCACCAAAAGGCAGAAGCACTGCATTGTCGACAGGTACACAAACAAAAGCTACAGAGCTTTGCTAGCTTTCAGAATAAAAATCCTTTCTCAAGTTGTAGGAGAAACACACACACACACACACACACACACACACACACACACACACACACACACGTCTGTCTCTACATTGTGTTCAGTCAACTGCCAGCTCTTTCTCGAGCCATGATGAGTGTACTGGGGTCAGGTGGGGGTGCAGGATGGGGTGGAACGAGCGATGGAGCGAAGCAGGAGGTGGGGAGGGGGTTGCGGGGATGCGTCTAAGGGCTCATGGGAAAGTGAAAAGATGTCTGTGGGATAGGTAGGGGTGCAGGTAGAGGAGGCAGGTGGCAGACAGCTGGGCACGCTAGCTGGCTGACGTCTGACATATATTGGGTGAGGTACTGGTACGGGGGATGGTGCTGACACTCACACTCACTATTGGGTGGGGGATGGGGAGGACAGTGACTTACCTTAAGTTTAGAACTGGGAGGTTGTGGGAACAGAGAATGTGCTGTAAGGATAGCTCCAATCTGTGCAGCTCAGAGAAGTTGGTGGTGGTCGGGAGGACCCAGATGGTAAGGGTTGTGAAGCAGCCAATGAAATCTCACATATCACGCTCTGCTGCATGTTGTGCCACTGGGTGGTTCACCTTGTTTCAGCAACAGTTTGGCGGTAGCCATTTGTTCTGGTTGACAGCCGGTCAGTTGTCATACCAATGTAAAACGTCATGCAGTAGTTGCGGCAGAGCTGTTATATAGAATGGCTGTTTTCACAGGTGGCACGGCCTCTGACAGGGTAGGATAAGTCTGTGACAGGACTGGAGTAGGAAGTGCTGGGTGGATGGATAGGGCAGGTCTTGCATCTGGCTCTTCCACAAGGGTACAATCCCTGTGGCAGGAGATAGAGGGTGGGAATGGCATAGGGATGGACTAGGATGTTGTTGAGTTTGGGTGGGCAGTGGAAACCTCTTTTGCATATGATGGATGTATATTGGGTAGGATGTCCCTCATTTCAAGGCATGCTGATAGATAATCAGAGCCCTGACAAAGGACACGATCTTGTCATTGCAGTCCTGGGTGGTACTGGGGGACAAGGGGGGCACTTCTTTGTCGTTGGTTCTTGGGAAGGATGTGAGGATCAGGTGTGTGTGGGGGCATGCATGAGATCTGTTTGACTGGGACTTGGGTGTGTTTCCTGTCTGCCAAGGCCTTAACGAGGCCTTCAGCATACTGAGTGAGAGAGTTCTCATCACTGTAGACGTGTGCTGCAAGTGGCCAGGCTGTATGGGAGCAATTTTTTGTGTGGAAGGGGTGCCAGCCTGCCTATGCCGACTTCTTCATGGGCCATCTGGAAGAAACATTCCTAGCTTCCCAAACCCGATGACATATTTATATTCTGCACCCGTGGCCAGGATACCTTATCCTGATTCCTACACAATCTCATCACCTTTTTTTCCATCCACTTCATCTGGTCCTCCTCCATCCATTGTGCTACCTTCCTTGATGTAGATCTCCTCCTCTCAGATGGTTCCATGTGCACCAGAGTCCACATCAAATTACCAACAGTATCTGCACTGTAACAGCTGCCATCCCTTCCACATTGAAAAATCCCTCCCATACAGCCTAGCCACCTGTGGCAAACGCATCTTCAGTTATGAGAACTCCCTCATCCAGTATGCTGAAGGCCTCACAAAGGCCTTCACAAACAGGCAATACCCTCCAGTCCTCATACACAAACAGATCTCCCATGCCATGTCCCCAAACACACCTGATCCTCACATCCATCCCAAGAACCAACCACAAAGAAGTGATCCCCCTTGTCACCCAATACCACCCAGGACTGCAATAACTGAACATGTCCTTTGTCAGGACTCTGATTAACCATCACCATGCCCTGATATGAGAGACATCCTACCCAAGATACTTCCATCCTATGCAAAATTGGTTTCCACAGCCTACCCAACCTCCACAACATCCTAGTCCATCCCTAGGCCACTCCCACCCCCTATCTCCTGCCACAGAGATCATATCCTTGTGGAAGAGCCAGATGCAAGACCTGCCCTATCCATGCACCCAGCACCTCCTACTCCAGTCCCATCACATGCTTATCCTACCTCATCAGAGGCTGGGCCACCAGTGAAAGCAGCCATGTTATATACCATCTCTGCTGCATACACTGCACAACGTTTTACACTGGTATGACAACCAACCAGCTGTCAACCTGTATGAATGGCCACTGCCAAACTGTTGCCAAAAACAAGTTGGACCACCCAGCGACACAACATGCAGCAGAGCACAACATGCGAGATTTTAATGTCTGTTTCACAACCCATGACATCTGGATCCTCCTCCTCCTCCTCCACCACCACCAGCACCACCACCACCACCACCACCACCACCACCAACTTCTCTGAGCTGCGCAAATGGGCTTACAGCACATCCTTTGTCCTGTAATCTCCTTGGCTTAAACATAAGGTAACTCACTGTCCCCCCCTCCCCCAACTGTGTGTGTGTGTGTGTGTGTGTGTGTGTGTGTGTGTGTGTGTGTACGTACACCCTTAGCTAGCCTACAGACAAGCCTAAAGACAGCTCCCCACTTTCCCATGAGCTGCTAGACGCATCCCTGCAACCCCCTCCCTGCCTCCTGCCTCACTATCCCTCATCCCAAAGGGACCGATGACCGTAGCAGTCTGGTCCCTTTAATCCCACAAACCAACCAACCAATCCCTCATCCCACACCATCCTGCATTCCCACCTCACCCCAGTGTACTGACCTTGGGCCGGGAAAGAGCTGGGAGTTGACTGAGCACAATGTAAGAAGACAGGTGTGTGTGTGTGTGTGTGTGTGTGTGTGTGTGTGTGTGTGTGTGTGTGTGTGTGTGTGTGTTTTTCATATTTCTCCTACAGCTTGAGAAAAGAATTTCATTCTGAAAGCTAGCAAAGCTCTGTACTTTTTTTTGTGTGTACCTGTCGACGACGCAATGCTTCTGCCTTTTTGTGAGTCGTCCCCTTCATTCCCAAATAAAACTTTATATTTTTGTAGCATTTACCAATCTGACTTTTAGTGTGTTTTAGAAACCATGTATGGTTCTCCATCACAAACTGTCTGCTGGCACTGCTGCTGGCTTTGATCGCCACTCTGGCTTTCCTTTTCATAAAGTGTATTGATGTAAAACTGATGGTAGATTGATGGGATGTAGCACAATAAGTCAATAAGGTGGTTGTATTTCTTGTGTTTTATCTTTGGTACAAGATGACTTTGATGGATTTCTTTTGGAAACGCAACTTACTAACGTTCTCCAATGACTGCAGCCTCAGATCTAGGTTTTCAAAATACAGTTCTTTTTCACCGAATGCTTCTAAAACAGTTTTGTTGGTTTTCCCTTATTAAAAAGCATTCAATGCACCTCCATATGCTTTTCATTGTCTTCTGTTTGAAGAGTTCATCTATTTTGAATTCTGTCCTTCTCTACTCTTATAAAAGTAAACCTTTAGGACACTTTAAGAACTACCTCTTGCCAGTGTCCTGCGATATAAATTTCTCCTGACATTTGTAAAGTTGTTGCATTAATTTGATATGAAAGCGGTGCTGATAGACAATAAAAGCGGGTTAAAACCAGTGAGCTATCTGAGGAAGTTAACCTTGCATTACTGCGCAACTGTTTCACCAGGTATCCAGTCTAGCTTACCAATTCCCAACCAGACTAACATTAATTATAATCTTTTAATAGTCATATGACAACCGTTTATATTTGGAAATTTATTTTAACATTTATCATTGAAATTTCAGCATATTAAACTTGATTCATAACTAAACTGGTGCCTTATTTAGGACTGTGAAAATGTGAGATTGTAATCTTACGGAACACATCAAATATGGAGGAAAGATTGGGAGACTGCATACAACACTGAATTCATAAAATAACACACGAAGAACGTTGAAACATATGCAAGAGGAAATTAACCACAACCAACCGATTCAATTTTCACCCAAAGAAGTTACGTTCATAGCGCAATCCTGTCCGTCATGTAATTACCACACACTGGTATACTAAATTCATACTAACTCTCTGTGAAATCTTCCCGAAAAGAATAGCTGAGGACTACTTTGATGATTACACCACATGCTTCACGTGCTCAACTTGGTTTACACAAAGAGTGTAAAAGAAAAATCTCGAACTGGTTACTATCGTCTTACTATTAACCTGATGGGTCAAACAATTGTATAAGCACGTGGTACTGGTCTCAGAAAGTACACCACACGTGGGTTGAACATAAAGAAAAGTTGCTATATTGAAAAATATTGTCAAGACGAGACGTTATAATCTCATGCACATTCGCATTTAAGATTGATGATCTTAGTTAGAGTTACTGATCAACACGTGGTTCCACTTTACTCACAAAGTAGTGACAAAGCAACTACCGGAATATATTCTGAACTTCACACTCAAATTACACTGCGTTGCAATTTAAGATATTTTAGAGCTAAACCTGAAATAAAGGTGATTAAATTTTCAGTTAGGCTGAACTTAAGAAATCCATTGTCCTACAGACTTAGCAGACACGTGCTTAGCCGGAGATCTTACCACTTCAGACGCTCGCCGCGGACAGACTGACCTGCGCTCCTACCGAGCGTGACAACAGATACAAACGGAAGTGACCAGAGAGGCAGCTTCCTATACCAACATGACAAGGGACCGACAGGACCATACTAAGAATAGAAACCTCTCTGCTTTTAGAAAGCGTAGCTACCTGTTCCGACGTTGGTCCTACTGTTCTCTAGCAGACAGGCTTGTCTGCTACCCTCAAGCATGCAATTAGAAATACATTTGCTCATTCATCCTCTCACACAGAAGGGAAGGGGGATGACAGTATCTTATCATATACAGTATATAAAAGAAAGCGGATGTAGGTTCCGTATGAGACTGTGTGACATGAATTACATATAAACCGTGTTTTAAAGTGTAGTAGTGTGACAGATCGTTCTTGTTTATGTGTAAAAGTAACACGTTCCACTCCTCCCAGATAGTCAGAAACGCCACAGTAAATTTAGAAGAGGAATTTATGCCCTAAATGACAACAGATTTAAGAAATTAGAATCCAACAGAGACCTTTCACAGTCAAAAATAGTTTTCTTGTTGATCCAGAAATTGACATCAAATTCGTTTGAAGAATGTTCACTCAGCAAGCATACAGGATGTTTCAAAATGAATATATGTAGTTTTAAGGGTTTGTAGCATTTTTTTTCATTCAACTTACAATTACAAATAATAAATCAAAAGAAAGAGTAAATAAAACAGTTTTTCTTAGAAGTGTTCACGATGAGGACCATTCATCACACATTGAGTTGATAGGCAAGTTCTTCCCAAACCTCTATCAGTGTGTTTGGAGTAACTGTCACAACAATGCTTTTCCTAAGTTGAGTAGATTTTTGATTAAAGACAAGACAATTTGTGGAATAGGCATATACATATGATCCTTTATGAACAACCAAAGGTAAAAATCGCGTGGCGTCAGATTATATGCAAAAAACAAGCTCTGTCATCCGGCCCCTTCCAGTCAGTCCAGCAGTGGGGTACAATTTTGTTTAACCAGTCATGTACTGAGTTATGCCAGTGGGGAGGTGTATCAAGATAAGAAATGCCACTTACAGTTGCTTCATTGAAAAAAGAAAGGCCCATAACCTTTCTGCTGGGATATGGCACAAAAAACATTCAATTTAGTGGAGTCTTGTTGCTACTGTACTAGCTCCTTGGCTTCTGCTGACTGCCAGATGCTCACACCATTTGTATTTACATTTTCACTTAGGTGAAATGTCTGTTCATCACTAAAGATGACATGAGCCACAAACTCTTCATCGTCATGCAGCAACATTTTGTTTGCAAAACTGGCACGTAAACAGTGTGTATAAATGGACAAGGAAAAAAATTCCCAGATTTTTCCCAGATTTCCTGGTTAAAAATACAGTTTCTCCTGGGTGAAAACACACTGTTTCCATGTTAAATGACATTAGATTTTCCATCGGAATTGTAAAATTTATCAATCCCTTGAATGGTACGTTTTTATACTCTGGCGTAGAATTTCCCAGCACTTTAGAAAAATGAAATTCAGGGGAAAAGAAACGTTTTGGAAAGATCTTTGATGGGCAGCAACATGTCCTCTGCATATTTTCGTATTGTGAAAGTATAAATTCAAATTCCACCAAACACCGCATGTTACTTTCCGCACCATTGAAATCGAGATTGTGATGCACTTTTGTAAGCCAGTCATAGCTCATGTCACATGATCTCACCAGCCGATGACAGTGGATATTCAGACCATAGGGCACACGATGCACTCAGCCAATAGCAACATCACTTAAGTAGTGCGAATATACAAGATGGAAAAGTTAATGTTTTAAATTAATATATGTAGTGCTGCTACTAGAAAAGCAAAGGTTTCATATACTGCAAAAGAAGCTAAGCTTTCATATATAATGTTGATCTTTTTTGCGCGTTATACTTTAGAATATATCACGCAATTGTGCCAGCAAAATTTTTAGCCGATTCCAGTGACTTGTCCTCAAAGTTTTCCACAGATAAATTAGTTACCAGGGATGAGAGAGGGATTCCCGTAGTATTACATCAATTTGCTCTGGGCTCAAAATTCCTCTAAATGGCTCGTCACCAAAGAGTTGATTTAAAATGAGTCAAACGCTCTGTGATTTAAGAAATTCACATCTTGCATTTTCACATATAGTCCAACTTGCGTAAAAGAAAATTTACTTTTAAAGTAACGCTTTTCAAACCACATTTTGCAATATTTTCCCGCGACATGTCAGAAACAGGTTTGTTTCAGGAGTTGGCAGAGAGCGCCAGATAACAGGCGCCACCGTGCTCACGCAGCTACGATGACACAGGTCCAGATTCCCAATGAAGTAGGCCTTGACCTGATATTAAACTTTTCAGTGTGGTTTTCGGGATGCAAATTTTCTTGGAGTACCAGTACTGTATTGCCTCATGTTTGGTTCTTTATTATGGCATAATGCCATACGTAATACATGATAACGTTCACTTGAAATGCAGAGAGCAGTTGAAACTAGTCAATTGTGTGGAATTAAACACTTCTTCATTTCAAATACATTGACTGCCTCAGTGGGAAAGATTAATAAAAACCAAATTTCTTTAGCAAACTGACAAAAATAATTTCATTGTTCTACAAGGTGATGATTAACGTTTGACTGTCATAAGGTGGAAATAAAATCTGAAACTAATAACATGTTTTAGCCTTCTGTAATTATCTGAATGTATTTTAATTCACTTGATAGTTCCGGGCCACAGAAATCCGTTTTGTTTTCGTTTAATGAGAGAGCAGTAAACGAAGAGGAAACAGCAAAATCACTAAATGTAAACATGGGCTACATGGAGATTACACACTTCCCAACTATAATTCAGACTGCTCTGCACATCAGCTCCGGATCTACAAATATTTCCACAATACTACAATACTAGATAGTGGCACCCCCCCCCCTCCCCTCCCCACTCCTCTATCGAGCATTTGAGATAGGATGTCAAAAATTCTAAAAAACTGAATTTTCAAAAAATTTTAATTTTGTAGCGCACATCTTTCTGAAGAGTCTGATACATAAAACATATGTGCTCAAGGAAATGTAAGACATGTTATATGGTCTTAAGTGTGCCAAAGTGCAGTGCCACCTCTTCACACAGCATTCTTCTATCGCATGTCACTGTATTTCGCTCTGTGGAATTGAAACGCATATACTTTTTAATGGATGCCATCAAGCTATATTCAGGACAGTGGAAATTAAAATGTCCTGTGGTGCCTCTCCTGCTCCTAGTTTACCTGTTTGACATTCTGTACCTCTTAAAATAACCTCGCAATTAATACTTGATGGGATTATTTGTAATCAGGAGAACAAGAGCTCAGAAAAATTGCACTCTTTATTGACTATTAGGCAATAACTTTCTCTTTTGCTTGACATAAAACTAAATATATGATACATAAAACCAGTAAAAGACAAGAGACAAGCAAGACAGTACACACACTTTCCTTTCTGCGAAAGAATCTATTACCTCAACAAAGTTCGTCAAACGTTTTGCTACATGAAATATCAAAATGTCGTAGTCTAACGCTGCAAAAGCTGTTAATACAAATAGTACCCAACACTGATGTGGTTTCTCTATCTGATTATGTCTGTTTTGTCACTGTCTGCTACATAAAACAAAATAGATCTTTCTAATATTGGAGCAATTTTAACTTACATCAAATAAACCAGGCTGTTTTGGCACAAATGGTCATTTTTATAACACAACAGAATATAATTCATGAAGCACCAATATCAAATGCCTATTACACCTAATACAAGCAAAAAGCTTTGTGTTAGTTTCACATTTCATCCATACGCTCCAGTTTCTCCAGCATGAGATTGAAACGTAGTAGTATGAAATTTTTATATAAATTTGGAATCATCATATTCTTCCGTAATTTGTGTGATGTCCCTGTTTCTTCTCCTTCCTCATTCTAACAAACAATCTTGTCATCACTAATTCCAGAACTATTCCTGTCACTGTCAAAACTTATTTGCCAGTTAACTTCACTAACCCTGACAGAATCACTGGTTTAGTTTATTGCGCGATTATTTTCCGGTTAGGCATTTCTACATGTTCGTACAATGCTTATTTCGCGCTACTTCCAGAACGGGACTTAAGTGACTGCTAACCGGGGACTGTGCAACTGGCCCTTACTAGTGCAGCAATATGACCAAAAATTTTCTGTCAACATTTCATTTTCTTGGATACATCGAGGAGATAATATGTAATCTTCCTGTTATTCGTTTCATTATAACAAAGCTTGTCATTCACAAACACAATCAACCACATAATTAGACAGCCATTGGCATTCACTCGTTCAGCTTTACTCTGCTCAGCTCGTATAGTCCCACCCCCTTTTGCCTGCAGGAAAGTTTATTTCTTGATAAGACAAGTATTCCCCCCACATAGACATCACGTACACTATGCAAGCATTCAAAAATCAACTGATGATTCATTTAGAAATCAACTTAGAATGTGTTCAAAAACCAACAGGGATGTGTTTCAAAATCATATGAGTACTCGATAGACCAATGTGCGCTGGATGCTGGGCGCTTTGTGAAACAAGGTTTTTTCCTCAAGAATACGAATTGCCCCACCCCACCCCATAGATCCGGACCTGATGCACATGTGTGAATCTGGCAGGTTGGGGGCGGGAGTAAAATTTTTTCCGGTTGCATCTAGCTGCTTGCTGCAACTGCTTACACAGCCAACAACCGAATCTAAATGTAAACAGGGGCAGCGGCAAGAGGGGGTGGGATCATGGCTTCATGATGTTTTGGAAGGCACAGAGCAAGACGCACTGCCGATAATGGCAACAACCAGGAACGACTGAATAAAGCTTAACAAAAAATGTCATTCTGTTCTGAGACTTTGTACCGAAATGATTACATGTAACAATTTATGTGAGTTAAAAATGGAAAAGTGATCTGTCCAGCCACAGTTGTAAATGTTCTGATACATTGGATATGAAATACAGTTGAGCTTGCATAGTTTGAAGCTCTCTTACGGCTCTCGACCTTCTGCAGAAGATAAAGAAGCCACAAGATTTTTGTGTCACTGCATAGTGGGTCCATTACATCAAGAAACTTTGAGAAAGGCAACTGTTAAAGAAAAAGACATAATTAAAGTAAAAGTTATCATTTATAGCATCAGAGTGACAGATCATTTTGGCTTAGCCCAGCTACATAACTTGGCTGTTACACTCCAGCCCACACTTTAACTTCCTTTTCCTTTCAGTGGAAGATATCCATACCTATTGAGTGATTTACTGAATTCCATACTCTCAGAAAGGGTGGTTGCTCCATTGACTTCCACATGCCTCAGATACAAACTACACAAAAAATAAGATAAACTAGTGTAGCCTAAGTAATGCCTATCCTGAGTAGTCGGTCTTCAATTTCAGTTCATCGGAAGTGAAAATAGTGGTTTCCTTCTGGTGTCAGAGCCGTACACATTTGATGATGATTTTGAACCGTGGCTCAAAACAAGTCTTCAGTGACAACAGCTCACAGATCATCAAAATTCAATACTATGTATTTCATTACAGCACAAATCATGAATCGCACATTTCAACTGTTCACACTGTTATTCTTAGTCAATGAAGTCTAAGGCAGATATCAAAGCCCATTCAGGGGAGCAGGACACACAAAAACAGTTGTTATATTCATTTAACACACAATGAAGCAATGTGTGTTGTACATCAATTAAATATAATGATTGTCTTGAACACTACCTCACATTCAAAAGACAGATGATACTTAAAAAAATAAATAAATAAAAATAAATATATAATAAAAATTTATAAAAGCGATATCCAGAAAGTTCCGTGAGTGTTTCTATATTGCGAATGGATTGTTGGCTTACCTCTAACAGCAGTTAGAGTCCTTCGAAGTAATCCCTGTCAATGGTAATGCCCTTCTGCGAACAGCTATACAAGTTCTGGAAACTCTTGGAATAGTCATATTTACAGATAGCTTTCAGTTGGATCATAACATTATGTTGGATATCCAAAAAACCCTGGCCCTTCAGTGCTGATTTCGGTTTGGGGAAAAAGTAAAAGTCTGCGGGAAACATGTCTGCAGTGTAAAGTGGGTAATTGAGTGACAAATTCCCTGTTGACGTCATGGCTGCAGCAGAAAGACTGTGTTGCCTGGCATTATCATGGAGCAGGGTCCAGTCATCTTGCCTGGCATTCCAAGGGCATTCCTGCTTGGCATGTTTCAACAGAGATTTAGCATTTCCAAGTATTCCTCTGCTAAATTTGCACTGTCACATGATGATCCTGGGACAAAAGTTCCTTCATTTCCTGTACATTGTCTGGGTTGCATGCTGGTCAAGTCAGGATGGGGGCAGGGTCTTGAAGTGTCCGAGTCTTCTTGGAAGTGTTTAAACCATTCATAAAAACAATTCAAGGTGACAATGTTTGTCTTACACTGTTGTCACTACTTCATGAGTCTCTTTCACAGATTTTCCAAGTTTGAGAGATTTGCTAATCCATTTTGGGTTTCAACCACGTGCACTACACCTTCACTCTACAATGTGCTGTTTACACATGAGCAAAGCACTCATAGTGCCGCTACTTGCGAACTTGTTCATACGTGTCTTGACCTGTCTGGCACGGGATTCGGCAGTGGCACACTTTCGACTGTGAGCAGTATGACATTATTCACCAAATTTTCTGGCCAGAGACTGTAACTATTGATCAAGACCCAGAAATTTTTTGTGACTCTGATAAACTCAATGGTTTAAGGAACACAAATATTTCTGCACAATAAACTGTTCATCTTTTAGGGAGGTGTAACCAAAAGACACTATCAAGGGCCCGCATCTCGTGGTCGTGCGGTAGCGTTCTCGCTTCCCACGCCCGGGTTCCCGGGTTCGATTCCCGGCGGGGTCAGGGATTTTCTCTGCCTCGTGATGGCTGGGTGTTGTGTGCTGTCCTTAGTGTGGTGTCACAGCCAGACACCACATGTGCTAGGTGGTAGCTTAAATCGGCCGCGGTCCTGTAGTACATGTCGGACCCGCGTGTCGCCACTGTGTGATCGCAAACCTAGCGCCACCACAAGGCAGGTCTCGAGAGACTGACTTGAACTCAGCCCAGTTGTACGGACGACAGTGCTAACGACTAGACATACGAAGCCTTTCTCTCTCATTAGCCGAGAGACAGAATAGCCTTCAGCTAAGTTAATGGCTACGAACTAGCAAGGCGCCATTAGCCTTACAGTGATTGTAATTAGAGTCTCACTTGTGTTCACCATAGAGATGTACAAGAAGACATTAAAGATAAGTATATGAGAAGCTCCGTTCTTTTCTTCATAGCATTAATTACGTATCCTGTTCCAGTACTTCACGCCCGTCTGCGCTAGTCTCGCGTGCCCTTTAAGCCACCTCTATTTACAAGGTGTTGGCCCAGCTGCCGACACATCACATGGCGACGAGGATGGGATGGATCTTGTGTTTTACTTTGCCCTAATTTCTTTGTGTCATGGCTTCGCCACAATCTCCAGATGTACTGTCCGAATTTTATCGCTTGCAGAATCAGCAGACGCAGGCGTTATTGGATGCTCTTGGACAGCTCGTCCAGGGTCAACGTGCGCTGCACACCGATGCGGCCGCCGCCACTTCCTCGCTACCACAGCCACAACATGCTGTTGCACCTCAATTCAGACCCTTTGATGCCACCCACGAGTCATGGCAAGAGTGGTCCCGTCAGTTCGCCTTCCACCTAGCAGCCTACAGCATTCAAGGTAATGAGCGGCAGCCGTTTTTGCTTTCTTGTGTCGGTGTGTCCACCTACCGAGTGATAGTGAAGTTGTTTCCCCGGCGCGACGTAGCAACTCTGTCCTACGAAGAACTTTTGTCTGCTTTAGATGCCTATTTCAAGGAAACAGTAAATGTCGTTGCAAAAAGGTATACGTTCTTTCGTACAAAACGTACGGCCGGTCAGACTCATAGGGAGTGGGTTGCGACATTGCAAGGCCTTACTAGGGAGTGTGCGTTTGAATGCGAATGTGGACTTCCTTATTCAGATACTATGGTGCGTGATGCAATAGCACAGAACGTTTCTGATGTTCGCATACGGGAACAGATTTTGAAACTAGTTAATCCCTCCCTTCACCAAGTGATAGACATATTGGATAGGCAAGACACACTTGACTTTGCTCAGGACTCATTTGCAACTTCGCTGGCAGTGTGTCACATTACCCGGCCCGCCGGGCCCGCTGCACGGGACGCTAGGCGGACCTCGCGCCCGTCAGCGCAGCGGCAGCCTAGCTCGCAAACACGTGTGCCGCGTAAGCAAGCTAATGCAGTGAAATCATGCCCGCGGTGTGCAACTAGACATTCGCGTGAAAATTGCCCGTCACGCCAAGCCATTTGCTTTTACTGTCATAAGAAAGGACATGTCCAAAGTGTTTGCCAGAAAAAGCTCAGATCAGACACTCACACCAATTCCAGGCCCTTTGCTTCGCGCCGGAATCGAACCAAGGAAACTCAGGCTCGTGAACCTTCGCCCATGGATATTCATGTAGTTCATTCCACCCCGTCCAGTGACAGTGTTCATTCCACAACACGTGTGCGTCGACGTAAGTCCCGTCCCGTCGCACGTGATTCTGTCCCAGTGTCTGTTCCAGTTGCACAAAACAGTCACTTTTGTCGTCAGCAGGACAATAAACTTTTTGTAGACTTAGACTTTGCAGGCAAAGTGGTACCATTCCAGCTCAATACCGGAGCTGCAGTTTCATTGCTCAATCACGACACGTACAACCAACTGGGCAAACCTCCGTTGCGTGCCGCAAATGTTCAGCTCAATAGTTACTCAGGCCAGAAAATACCAGTGTTAGGACAGTGCAGCCTTCTTGCAACATACAAGGGACAAACAAAACTTGTGTCATTTTACGTTCTTCGTTCTTCTACTGCAGTGAACTTGTTTGGTTTAGATTTGTTTCAGTTGTTTCACATGTCAATCGTAAATCAGGTCCTATCAGTGAATCAGACTGTGCCTTCCGCCAGTGTTTCTAGTCTATGTGAGGAATTTGCAGACATTTTTGCACCGGGCCTTGGTTGCGCTAAGAACTATGCAGCACATTTGGAACTGAAAGAGAACGCGCAACCGAAATTTTTCAGAGCGCGCAATGTTCCCCACGCATTGCGTGATGAGGTCGCAAGAACATTGCACGATTTAGAATCTCAAGGTGTAATTGAACGTGTGCAGGCTTCTCTCTGGGCCTCTCCCTTAGTAATTTTGCCAAAACCTTCCGGAAAATTGAGACTTTGTGTGGACTTCAAGGCAACTGTGAATCCCCAACTTGTGACTACAACTTTTCCTTTGCCCCGCCCGGAAGATCTTTTTGACAAACTGTGCCCGGGAAAATATTTTTCAAAGTTGGACCTAGCAGATGCGTACTTGCAAATACCTGTGGACGAAGAATCCCAGCGCGTCTTGGTGGTAAACACGCATCTTGGCTTGTATCGCTTCAAAAGACTGCCTTTCGGGTGTGCACCCGCACCTGCATTGTTTCAGCAATATTTACAAACTGTTTGTGCGTCGGTCCCTACTGCTGCGAACTATCTGGACGATATTGTGATCTCCGGACAGACAGAAGCAGAACATTTGCAAAATCTCCGAACATTATTTCAGGTCTTGCGACAAAATGGTCTTCGCTTGAGGAAGGACAAATGTGTGTTTTTTACTCGGGATTTGCCCTACCTGGGCCATGTCCTCAATGCCCAAGGAATACATCCGAGTCCAGAGCACCTCCGTGCCATACAGGATTTGCCGTCACCGCAGAACTTGAAACAGCTGCGAAGTGTGCTGGGTAAAATAAATTATTATCATAAATTTCTGCGCAATGCTTCTTCCATTTCAGCTCTGCTTCATCGCTTACGCCGTAAAGGTGTTCCGTTCGTCTGGACGACGGAATGCGAACGCGCCTTTTGCCAGTTGAAATCGGCGTTACTTTCAAATACTTGCCTTACGCCGTTCGATCCCCAGAAACCCCTTTTGTTGATGGTAGATGCATCGGATTTCGGGATCGGTGCTGTGCTTGCGCACAAAGATGGATCGCATGATCGCCCTATTGCCTTTGCGTCAAAATTGCTCTCATCTGCGCAAAGACATTATTCACAGATAGAGAAAGAGGCTTTAGCTCTCGTGTTTGGTGTTACTAAGTTTCACGATTTCTTGTATGGTCGTCACTTTACCATCATCACGGACCACAAACCTTTGACATCGCTTTTTCATCCGAACAAGCCGGTACCTCCGCATATGGCGCAGAAATTCATTCGCTGGTCTCTTTTTCTCTCGCAGTACCGCTACGATATCTTTTATCGGTCCACTGCTAAGCACGGAAACGCTGATGCGTTGTCCCGTTTGCCTGTTGCTGAGGATACAGCATTCGATTCTTCCGAACTTGCTTGCATGTTCATTGATGCGGAAACCGATGACGTGGTCGCATCGTTTCCGATTGATTTTCGTCGTGTAGCTACAGCCACAGCTGCTGACCCTGTCCTTGCTACTGTTTTGCGTTTTGTTGCTACGCAATGGCCCTTGTCCAAGTCATGGATCGAGGATCCGCTGGTTCGCCGATTTTTTGCTCACAAGGAGAGACTTTTTGTACGACGTGGTGTTTTGTTGTTGCGTTCTGATAATGATCAGTCCCGAGTCGTGGTCCCACGTTCGTTACAGTCCTCTGTCTTACGGCTTCTTCACCACGGACATTGGGGTATAGTGCGTATGAAACAACTTGCTCGTCAGCACTGCACTTGGTTCGGCATCGATGCTGCGATTACGAATATGTGCTCCTCTTGCGTGGCGTGTGCCGAACAACACTCCGCACCGCCGCGGAAATTCTTTGCATGGCCGAAAGCCACTTCCCCTTGGCAACGCTTGCACATCGATTTTGCTGGTCCATTCTGGAATGCTCGTTGGTTGGTTGTGGTCGATGCTTTCAGTAATTTTCCTTTTGTTGTCCGGATGTCTTCCACGACGTCTTCTGCCACAATCCAAGCCTTGTCTGCTATCTTTTGCATTGAAGGTCTTCCGCAGACTATTGTTTCCGACAATGGCCCACAATTCATGTCCGCAGAATTTCAGTCCTTCTGCAAGGCCAATGGTATTCAACATTTGACGTCCGCGCCGTTTTCGCCTCAGTCAAACGGTGCCGCGGAACGATTGGTCCGGACTTTCAAGTCACAGATGTTGAAATTGAAAGAGTCGCATTCTCGGGAGGATGCATTATTGCTCTTTTTGTCCTCGTATCGCTCTCAGCCCCGCGATGGTCGCTCGCCGGCTGAGTTGCTCCATGGTCGTTCTCATCGAACCTTGATGTCTTTGCTGCATCCGCCGCATCAGGTTCCTGTGCAGCGGCAGACTCCTGCTTTTGCTCCTGGCGACGTTGTCTTCTATCGCACCTATCGCGGTTCACGGCGTTGGCTCGCAGGGCGCATTCTTCGCTGCCTCGGCCGCGCGATGTATTTGGTTTTGGGGGCCTCTGGTGAGGTGCGTCGGCATCTCAATCAGCTGCGCCTCTGTCGTCGCCCGGGTTCTGCCGCTCCCCGTCTGCTTTCAGCGACGGAGCCGTCAGGTCAGCACCCTGGAGACCCATCTACTGGCTCGCCTCATCCCCAGGTGTTACCGACGCTGCCTTCCATTTTGCCTCATGGCGTCGCGCCGCCGCCGCAGCCGCCTCCAGCGCCGCCCGCAGTGGACGCTTCGCTGCAGCCGCCACGCGCCTCCCTGGGTCACGCGCCGCCGATCGCTTCCCGTGACCAGCTGTCCTCCGCCATGGAACTCTTGCCCGCTCCGGACCAGATGTCGTCATCGCGCTTCGGATTCTCCGACCACATGGAGGTCGACCCTTCGGCCCCTCCTGTCTCTTTACGGGCGCATACACCGCATGTTGACGTGCACCCTGGACTAGGTTTTCAGGCGTTTCCTAGCTCCCCTCGGACCGAATGGCCGGGTGCGGGTGGCACAGCCTCGCCTGTTGTTAGGCTCCCCACCTCATCGCATATGTCAACATGGGGTCCTCCCCACGGCGGGCGGAAGCCTTATCTCACGACCGTTCGCCGATTTGCGGGGGAGGAATGTGGTGTCACAGCCAGACACCACACGTGCTAGGTGGTAGCTTAAATCGGCCGCGGTCCTGTAGTACATGTCGGACCCGCGTGTCGCCACTGTGTGATCACAAACCTAGCGCCACCACAAGGCAGGTCTCGAGAGACTGACTTGAACTCAGCCCAGTTGTACGGACGACAGTGCTAGCGACTAGACGTACGAAGCCTTTCTCTCTCATTAGCCGAGAGACAGAATAGCCTTCAGCTAAGTTAATGGCTACGAACTAGCAAGGCGCCATTAGCCTTACAGTGATTGTAATTAGAGTCTCACTTGTGTTCACCATAGAGATGTACAAGAAGACATTAAAGATAAGTATATGAGAAGCTCCGTTCTTTTCTTCATAGCATTAATTACGTATCCTGTTCCAGTACTTCACGCCCGACTGCGTTAGTCTCGCGTGCCCTTTAAGCCACCTCTATTTACAAGGTGTTGGCCCAGCTGCCGACACATCACTTAGGTTAGTTAGGTTTAAGTAATTCTAAGTTCTAGGGGACTTATGACCACAGCAGTTGAGTCCCATAGTGCTCAGAGCCATTTGAACCATTTGAACCACTATCAAGGGCAACAGTTAAGCAGCAAGACTACCTTTCTTTTAAAAATCATCAGTATGCAGAAGGATAAAAATCATGGCGCATATTGAAAGCAAGGAAAAAATATGTTTAAAAATGCAATTTGGAGAGTTCACATTTTACAAAGATTCATATGTGGCAATGAATATCAACCAACAACAATGACTCCTTTTATCAAAAGTAATCATAATCTGATTTATATACACTCCTGGAAATGGAAAAAAGAACACATTGACACCGGTGTGTCAGACCCACCATACTTGCTCCGGACACTGCGAGAGGGCTGTACAAGCAATGATCACACGCACGGCACAGCGGACACACCAGGAACCGCGGCGTTGGCTGTCGAATGGCGCTAGCTGCGCAGCATTTGTGCACCGCCGCCGTCAGTGTCAGCCAGTTTGCCGTGGCATACGGAGCTCCATCGCAGTCTTTAACACTGGTAGCATGCCGCGACAGCGTGGACGTGAACCGTATGTGCAGTTGACGGACTTTGAGCGAGGGCGTATAGTGGGCATGCGGGAGGCCGGGTGGACGTACCGCCGAATTGCTCAACACGTGGGGCGTGAGGTCTCCACAGTACATCGATGTAGTCGCCAGTGGTCGGCGGAAGGTGCACGTGCCCGTCGACCTGGGACCGGACCGCAGCGACGCACGGATGCACGCCAAGACCGTAGGATCCTACGCAGTGCCGTAGTGGACCGCACCGCCACTTCCCAGCAAATTAGGGACACTGTTGCTCCTGGGGTATCGGCGAGGACCATTCGCAACCGTCTCCATGAAGCTGTGCTACGGTCCCGCACACCGTTAGGCCGTCTTCCGCTCACGCCCCAACATCGTGCAGCCCGCCTCCAGTGGTGTCGCGACAGGCGTGAATGGAGGGACGAATGGAGACGTGTCGTCTTCAGCGATGAGAGTCGCTTCTGCCTTGGTGCCAATGATGGTCGTATGCGTGTTTGGCGCCGTGCAGGTGAGCGCCACAATCAGGACTGCATACGACCGAGGCACACAGGGCCAACACCCGGCATCATGGTGTGGGGAGCGATCTCCTACACTGGCCGTACACCACTGGTGATCGTCGAGAGGACACTGAATAGTGCACGGTACATCCAAACCGTCATCGAACCCATCGTTCTACCATTCCTAGACCGGCAAGGGAACTTGCTGTTCCAACAGGACAATGCACGTCCGCATGTATCCCGTGCCACCCAACGTGCTCTAGAAGGTGTAAGTCAACTACCCTGGCCAGCAAGATCTCCGGATCTGTCCCCCATTGAGCATGTTTGGGACTGGATGAAGCGTCGTCTCACGCGGTCTCTGACCCCAGGAATGTGTCAAAGTTTCCCCTTCCTGGGACAATGAATTCACGGTGTTCTTATTTCAATTTCCAGGAGTGTATTTCTGCAGCTAATTGAATCACACTGCCTCACAAACAAAATGTAGTACCCAGAAGGGGAAAGGAAAGGAAATGAAATGAAATTTTAATATGTGACAGTATTCTAAGGATTACACACTTGTGTCAAATTTACAAAGAATTTGGCATTATGAGCCCACTTATAAATATGAACATCAAGTGACCACTGGTATAGAACTTTAAAGTGTTAGAGGATTTAGGTTAGCATCTCACTTTTGTACAGCAGAAATGGAGATAGGAGGAGTTGCCACATTCATCAGTAACTGTCATAAATTTAAGAACACAGACATTCATAAATTTTGCCTAGAACAGCATATGATGGCATGTGCAACAGAAGCAGAATTTCACAAAAAATCCTTCATAATATTAAGTGTATATCGAGCACTTGCAGGTAACTTTAATCTATTCATAAACCACCTTGAAGCTGTAATGGCCCATTTAACAACCAAAAACAAAGAAATAGTGGTTGCTGGTGACTTCAATGTAGATTTCCTTGAAGACTCTCCCAACAAGAACTTATTTGAGTTAGTAACAGTATCATTCAACTTAACTCTCACTATAAAGTTCCCAACTAGGGTAGCCAATTGCTCACAAACAACCACTGATAATATCTTTATAAACAAGTCTAATGAAGAAAATTATATTACAAAACCAATAGTCAATGGCATCTCAGCCCATGACATGCAGTTCCTTCCATTAAATGTTAACTGAACAGGATATAAAATCTGAACTCAAGAGAGTAATCAATAAGCCAAAAATTGATTATTTTTAGGATGCTCCTCAGAGAATCACCGGAGTGATGTTTACAGTGCTCATGGCATGGTTGAAAAATTTAACACTTTTGCTAATAAAGTGCTTACCTTATTTGAACACTGTTTTCCCCCAAAACTAACCAAGGTTAGAGCAAAGTCTACAAAGAAGCCATCAATTACTCAAGAATTAGAGGTATCTTACAAAACAAAAAGAATACTACATTGTCACTCCGAAACAGTTCTGATGTTGAGGCTATAGCACATTACAAGAAATACTGTAAAATATTAAAGACTGTAATATGGACATCAAAGCAAATATATTACAAAGAAAAGATAGTCATATCAGGTAACAAAATATAGACAATATGGGATATAGTGAAGGAGGAGACTGGTAGAACCAGACATGAAGAGGAGCAAATAGCATTAACAGTAAATGATACATTGGTGACAGATGTGTATAGTGTTACAGAACTGTCACTGAAAAGATAGGGTCGTCAGGTTCTGTAGATGCTGTCATGGGATACCTCAGACCAGACATTTCAAGTAACTTCCATAATATGAATTTGACCTTCACTACTCCAACAGAAGTAATGTCCATCATAAAATCTTTAAAATCAAAAACATCTAGTGGGTATGATGAAATATCAACAAAGTTAATTAAAGAATGTGATTCTGAGTTAAGTAACATATTAAGCTATCTGTGTAACCAGTCATTTATCAGTGGAATATTTCCTGAATGGTTGAAATATGCTGAATTTAAGAAGGGAGATAAAGAAATAGCATCAAATTTCCGTCCAATTCCACTTTTGCCAGAATTCTCAAAAATTTTAGAAAAGGTAATGTACAATCGGCTTTATAACCATCTTATCACAAATAACATAATATCAAAGTTGCAGTTCGGATTTCTAAAGTGTTCTGACATTGAGAAGGCTCTCTTTTCTGACATTGAGAAGGCTATCTTCACTTCCAGTGAAAATGTACTTAATTCATTAGACAAAAAATTGCAGGCAACTGGTATAGTTTGTGATCTGTCAAAGGTATTTGACTGTGTAAATCACAATATCCTTTTAAGTAAATTAGAATAAGGTGTAACAGGAAATGCTACAAAATGGTTCAAATCTTATATCTCTGGAAGGAAACAAAGGGTGTTATTAGGAAAGAGACCTGTATTAAGCTATCAGGCATCATCCAACTGGGAACTAATTACATGTGGGGGTCCCACAAGGTTCCATCTTAGGACCCTTACCTTTTCTCGTGTATATCAATGACCTTTCATCAGTAACATTACCAGATGCCAAGTTTGTTTTGTTTGCCGATGATACAAACATTTCAATAAACCACAAATCAAGTGTAGTCTTAGAAAGATCGGTTAATAAAATATTTGTGGACATTAATCACTGGTTCCTAGGCAATTCTTTGTCACTAAACTTTGAAAAAAAACATACTACACGCAGTTCAGAACTTCCAAGGATGTACCATGAGCATATGCCTAACATACGATGACAAGCAGATAGAAGAAGTGGACAGTGTTAAATTCTTGGATTACAGCTTGATAATAAATTCAACTGGCAGAAGCACACAACCGAGCTGCTGAAGTGTCTAAGCAAATCTCTATTTGCAATGCAAATTCTGTCAGGCATAGGGGATATAAAAATGAAAAAGCTTATTTTCACTCCATAATGCCATATAGTATTATTTTTTGGGGTAATTCATCGAGCCAAGCTAAAGTTTTCCGTGCCCAAAAACATGCAACAGGAGTTATATGTGGTGCGAACTCAAGAACATCCTCCAGAGGCCTGTTTAGGGAACTAAGGATACTAATTACTGCTTCCCAATATATTTATTTCTTAATGAAATTTGTCATTAAAAATATATCACTTTTTCAAACCAACAGCTCAATTCATGGAATCAATACCAGAAATAATAATAATCTTCACAAGGATTTAAAGTCACTTACTCTTGCACAAAAAGGTGTGCATTATTGAGGAACATACATCTTCAATAACTTGCAGCAGCCATAAAAAGCTTAACAACCAATGAAATGGCTCTGAGCACTATGGGACTTAATAGCTGTGGTCATCAGTCCCATAGAACTTAGAATTACTTAAACCTATCTAACCTAAGGACACCACATACATCCATGCCCGAGGCAGGATTCGAACCTACGACCGTAGCAGTCGCGCGGTTCCGGACTGCGCGCCTAGAACCACAAGACCACCGCGGCCGGCTAACAACCAATGAAATTCAGGTTTCTATTGCCAAATTCAGTTTATGAGAAGCCTAAATGATTTATGGTGGCCAACTCCTTCTACTCCTTTGATGAATTTCTCAGTAGAATCATTGTGTGTGTGTGTGTGTGTGTGTGTGTGTGTGTGTGTGTGTGTGTGTGTAAAGTACAAGCTAACGTCTGCATCATCAGTGCAGTAACGTGTTCACTGTAAATAAGTATTGTAGTAGTTCTATTATATGTTCATCATTTCATTTTTAAATAATAAATATCATTTATCAAAATCCTCAGAATTTTTGAATCATGCTTTTTTACAGATCTTCACAAATATATTGTTTTTAACAATGAGTCACAGATTTGGAGCTATGGGGAGACTATTTCACAACACCAGCATTGTACACAGACACACACAAGATATGAGGGCAATCCACAAAGTACATTACGTTTTTGAATTAAAGATAAATAAAGTATTGGAAATTTTTTTTATTATATACAGTTGCCATTTAAATTAAGGCACTTATCGTAGCGATGGACGAGCTTTGAAATTCCTTCGTCGTAAAATTCGGCCGCCTGCGCCTTCAGCCACGTGGTTACCTCTTTTGGGACAGAAAAGGTGTGATTTTTGTGGATTTCCTGGAAAGAGGCACTGCAATAAACTCTCAAAGGTATTGCCAAACTCTGCACAACCTCAGAAGAGCAATACAAAACAAGCGCAGGGGAAAGTTGGGCTCAAAGATCTTGCTGATTCACGACAACGTCCGGGCCCACACGGCAAATGCCACTCGTGAAGTTCTCGAATCTTTTAAGTGGGAGGAGTTGTTTCCTCATCCGCCGTACAGTCCCGACTTGGCACCAAGCAACTTCCACTTATTCCCAGCAATTAAGAAGTGGTTGGCTATGCAGCGTTTTGATGACGACGCACAGCTTCAAGAAGAGGTAACCACGTGGCTGAACGCGCAGGCGGACGAATCTTACGACGAAGGAATTTCCAAGCTCGTCCATCGCTACGATAAGTGCCTTAATTTAAATGGCAACTATGTAGAAAAGTAGTATTTAAGTGTGGGGGGGTTGGTTGGTTTGGGGAAGGAGACCAGACAGCGTGGTCATCGGTCTCATCGGATTAGGGAAGGATGGGGAAGGAAGTCGGCCGTGCCCTTTCAGAGGAACCGTCCCGGCATTTGCCTGGAGTGATTTAGGGAAATCACGGAAAACCTAAATCAGGATGGCCGGACGCGGGATTGAACCGTCGTCCTCCCGAATGCGATTTAAGTGTGGCTTTCATCTGTATACAATAAAAAAAATTTCCAATACTTTATTTTTAATTCCAAAACGTAATGTACTTTGTGGATAGCCCTCGTACAAACTTGTATCAATATTCCCCCAAGTCTTTCATGCTTCAAAGATTGTACACACTTCTGGCACATGAAAAGTGTAAACTGTCATAGGGAAAATATCTGAAGAAACCATCAGGGACAACACTAGAGTAGCATTCTCCTACTCGTCAGCATATATAAGGATAAAACCATGGTAAATACTTAAAACGAGAAAAAACATTCTTTAATTAAAATAACATGAATACAAGACTTCTCATATTCTACCAATGACCACCATTATTATGTACTTTTTATCATTTAAAATGGTTTAACTGCATGTGCCCAATATATAAACATGTGCTCTTAAATTGGGAGGAAAAATAATCATCTCTCTTAATGTTGACATGATCTTTGTGGTGATATATGTTGCCATAAATCATGGTAACGCATTTCACTTTCCTTTTACTGGACCAATGAAAGATGGGTGTGTGAAAAACGTGACTTTCATTAGCAGTATAGTAAAGAGCATCTACTGTACCCAGGTATGCTGGAATTTATGATACGAGAAAGAAAACTGTGAGCACAGCACAGCAAGTGATGACAGACGTGTAATTTGGACTAACCAGTGAGGAGCCTCTTGCACTCTGCAGTTGTGCATTGGGGGTGCCGTGGACTTTAAAGAAGAAAGGGACCTTTCGACAATGGTCAAGCACTAAAGAAAAATGAATGTGGTATGTAGAATCTATGCAAGGCAATCGAGAGTTAAGTACAAACTTATGGTTTTGGTGAAGCACTGAAGCATCACGTATCAACATGGATGTCTGAAAAGCTTCGTTTATTATCAGTTTTTGCGTGAGGTGACAAATTATTTGAATATAGATGAATTATGGAAACAGTTTTTTTTGTGAGTTATTTTAAGGTAGCATTCTTACAGTCCTCGCCCTTCTACAATCAGAAATGAAGTCAGCAGTTAAATACATGGCACTAAAGAGCAGAATGACAACTTCAAGAGAAAACAAGATGGTGACCGGGATATTCAGAAAAGAAGGTACCTGTCATTACATGGGAATGAGTCAAGACTTGGCATCTCACAATATATCAATCACTTAAAGTCATCCCACAACAAGGGAAAAACCTCAGCCTTCATCAGCTCGTCCTAAAGTGAAAACATGAGGGAAACTATTAAACATACACGAGATGATGTATATAATTACACTAGTATTATAAATAACTCATGTAGTATATGGTAAAATTACAAGGGATTACCAAACTTCAGGAGGTGAAATTCCAGTATCACTGAGACAAACACATAAATGTAAAAACAGATAAAAACTATTCTTAGCTTTCAGAATTGTTTGTTCCTCCTTCATGGGGGAAATGGGGATACGTTTTGGAAAGTAACGCACCACAATGAAAGGGACCCACTAATTCTAATGCCAATGGCGAATAAAGATATGCACCAACATGTTTAGATTCCAATGACATTGTTATAGAAACTTCCAAACAAAAGAAAATCCCACTATCAGTTGGTAATGAGTGATTTTAATATAAACTAAATGATTCTGAAACATATCTGTGAGAGGACGTGAAGAGATACAATTAAAATTTTATATGGGATCAATTAAAAATAGTAAAAGTACAAAGAAAATGTCACATTTGATGAGCGAAGACAGCAGACGAGACAAACAACAGAGACATAAGATTTCATTAAAAGTTGCACAGATCAAGAAATAAATGAGAACACAACTAAATAAGCAAACAATAACATTCTGGAAATAGTGCCACATGAAGTGTGTAAAGCTATTTGAGTATGAAGAAAGGGAATGTGCCAGGAGGTGGCTGTCTTGACAGAAATAATTGAGGTGGGACGAAAACTATTTGAAAAATTATCAAACAAGAAACAAACAAAAGTAGCTACGTTAATGTAATTGAGTTTGCAGCAAATAATTATGGTACCAACACACCAATAGGCAACCAAGTAAAGATGCAAGAGATTTACTCCAGCAAACACTACATGCAGTGCTTACGGTTTCAAAAATACAACCTCTAATGGGCTTACAAAATTCATCACATTACTAAAAAATAGTAATTCTGTAGGCTATGATAGTGTTTCTATTGTAGTTTTAATATTTTATACCGACTTGTTAAGGCTATCTCTAATCTATGTTTGCAGTTGATCAATGTGCAGACTTCTTGAAAGACTTAAATATGTATTAGAAACTCCAATTTATGAAACTGGAGATAAGAAAACCATCTGTAATTACCGACTCATTTCACTCATTCCAGTCTTTTTTTGAGAAGATGGGTTATGACAGAATACTGACTCATTTTCTAAACAGAACTTGTCAACTGCCTTTCAGTTTACTTTTCATGAGGGATTCTCCACAGGCAAAGCAATACCCTACAAAACTGAGTTCTGGCAGAGCCAAACAAGAAAAACAGAAAGCAAATTGTCTCAATGAGGGACTGTGTCATACTAAACAGGGGGAGGCTGCATGTGGTTTGCATTACCAGATTCGAGTTACAGCCTGGATGACATGGACTTTTTAGATTATAACCACTCAAAAACTATAGGTTTGCTCTGTGAACATGGACAGTTGCACGTTGAGAATTATTAGGAGAGAAGGAATAATAGATATAAGGATCAGAGAACAAACTGTAGTGAATGATGATTTTATGATTGTAGTGAAAATGAAATTGAGGTGAGGTGATTAGATAGTCAGATGATGGATGATCAATGGGCCATGAGCCATTATCAATGAGCCAAAGACTTTCTTCACTCGATTCCAAGAAATAAGAATAGACTGAGAAGATTACCTAACAATAGGTGGGTAGATGAAATTAGAAAACATGCAGGAGTGACATGGATGTGCGAAACTTAAGACAATAATGCATGGATGAAAGTGAAGAAAGCATTTATATAGCAGCAGAAGCCAAATGGTGAATAGTGATGATGAAGAAGAAGAAGAAGAAGAAGAAGAAGAAGAAATGATGATCACGATGATCCCTTCCTCTCAGTTTACTGCACTGTCAGTACAGATTAATGAAAGTACTGTGATTACTTTGTGGATTTGGCACTGCTACCTACAGACTCATGGTCACTGAAATTTGGAAATTCCATAAAACTTGATGGGAGATATTTTTACAAATATGTTAAAGTGAAGGTCATCACTAATAATTACTGCATACAAAAACAGATACTTTTACAGTACATATGGAGATTTCCTTTACTGGGGATATACTTATTTTGAGAAGAAACAATTTGTTAAAGGAGCAGTTAGTAAATAATGTTTAGGATTCAGTTTTTAATCTGCAGCGATTCTGTTATCATAAATATAGAATCATGATTTTACTGAAGGTGTACACAAATTTATCAACTTCTACATTCGGTAAAGGATTTAATATTCTCATTATTACAGATGTAGTGCCTCCAACCATGAACATTTTGGTGTAATTATTTTCACATAAGGCCATTAGTTCTGGAGATATCAGGATTGGAAGATATGGTAATTTCAATACTATGCAAAAATACATGTGTTTAAACTAAAAACCAACAACTTACTTAGCTTTGTAAACTAATTATTCATGATTATCTCAGAGTTATGTAATTCAAACATTTTAATTAATTAACACACCATTTCAAGATACCACCCATTTTACTACCTTGTAATACTTCAAAGTTCTATTCAGGAAATTTTTACTGAACATAAAATTATTGTATCATTACAAAATAAAAAAGTAGCACCTTGTGTTTTGCAGAAATACAAGGACACCAAACATTGGGTACATTAAGTAAATAGTCCTACACATCCAGGTCAGTTACCTTTGTCATTCTCTCTTATGTATCACTAATTATTGTAGAATTCTCTAGCAAATCACTAAAATCACTAAGTGACGCATTGCTGCCAAAGGGTGAGACTATAAACCCGGGAGAGCAGGGCTCAGACTGTGAATTCATGAGAGTACAGACTAAGTCGCTAGTAGTGGTAAAGCCTATGTGAAGTATACCACACTGGCGTACTATCTGAACTGTCAAGAACTATGTTAATGTAATGACAAAGGCAGATGAGCAAAATTAAGAACTGAACCTTCAATTTCACACTTATGTGTAAATGAGCAGTGAACAATTATGGTGTACATATTTCAAGACTGTGTTAAAAAATAGAATTTGGCACCATAAAGTTATAAATGTTGTGGGAGTAAATTGCTCATGCATAACAACACCTTGTAATAAAGTTTTTTATTTAACAAGCAAACAGTTTGATATTTGCATGCATTTTTCACTATTGAGAATTTTAGATTCACTGTCTACATAGACATATGGAGAAGTTTGATACAGTAAGGTATGCACATAACAAAAATACACTAATGGCCATTAAAATTGCTACACCACGAAGATGACATGCTACAGATGCGAAATTTAACCGACAGGAAGAAGATGCTGTGATATGCAAATGATTAGCTTTTCAGAGCATTCACACAAGGTTGGCGCTGGTGGCGACACCTACAACATGCTGACATGAGGGAAGTTTCCAACCGATTTCTCATACACAAACAGCAGTTGACCAGCGTTGCCTGGTGAAACGTTATTGTGATGCCTCGTGTAAGGAGGAGAAATGCGTACCATCACGTTTACGACTTTGATAAAGGTCGGATTGTAGCCTATCGCGATTGCAGTTTTATCGTATCGCGACATTGCTGCACGCGTTGGTCGAGAGCCAATGAATGTTAGCAGAATATGGAATCGGTGGGTTCAGGAGGGTAATATGGAACGCCGTGCTGGATCCCAATGGCCTCGTGTCATTAGCAGTCGAGATGACAGGCATCTTATCCGCATGGCTGTAACGGATCGTGCAGCCACGTCTCGATCCCTGAGTCAACAGATGGGGACGTTTGCAAGACAACAACCATCTGCACGAACAGTTAGATGATGTTTGCAGCAGTAAGGACTATCAGATCTGAGACCATCGCTGCGGTTACCCTTGACACTGTATCACAGACAGGAGCACCTGCGATGGTGTCCTCAACGACGAACCTGGGTGCACGAATGGTAAAACGTCATTTTTTCAGATGAATCCAGGTTCTGTTTACAGCATCATGATGGTCGATCCGTGTTTGGCGACAACGCGCTGAACACACATTGGAAGCGTGTATTCGTCATCGCCATAATAGCGTATCACCCGGCGTGATGGTATGGGGTGCCATTGGTTAAACATCACTGTCACTTCTTGTTCACATTGACAGCACTTTGAACAGTGGAGGTTACATTTCACATGTGTTACGACCCGTGGCTCTACCCTTCATTCGATCCCTGTGAAACACTACATTTCAGCAGGATAATGCATGTTGCAGGTCCTGTACGGGCCTTTCTGGATACAGAAAATATTCGACTGCTGCCCTGGCCAGCACATTCTCCAGATCTCTCACCAATTGAAAATGTCTGGTGAATGGTGGCCGAGCAACTGGCAACAATACACCAGTCACTACTCTTGATCAACTGTGGTATCGTGTTGAAGCCGCATGGGCAGCTGTACCTGTATACGCCATCAAAGCTCTGTTTGACTCAATGCCCAGGCGTATCAAGGCTGTTATTACAGCCAGAGGTGGTTGTTCTGGTTACTGATTTCTCAGGATCTATGCACCTAAATTGCGTGAAAATGTAATCACATGTCAGTTCTAGTACAATATATTTGTTCAATGAATACCCGTTTATCATCTGCATTTCTACTCGGTGTAGCAATTTTAATGGCCAGTAGTGTATTTTCAAACTCAGCAGCCAAAACATATTTTTAAATTATTTATTTTACTAAGCAAATGAAAACAAAAACTAAATATTGAGTGATTATGTTAAATAATACTAATACACACTTATAAAGCCTCTATAATTTTTTTATCAGTGCAAAGCTGAGGTGCTTATCTAGATATTAGTCCCAATTACAAACAATATTCTTTTTAGGTTGGCTCTAAATTTTGCAATGGGGAAACATGACTGAAATCAACAGTGCACTGGCAAGCACCAGTCCTACATACAGTAGGTTTCTTTGATACACTACAGTTCTATGACTTACGAGATGAAACTGATCTTTGTTTCTATTACTCTGTTTGTGCAGTTCAGAATTTACGTAATTTTAGGCAGTAGACAGTACACAAGTATTACTGACGAATTTACTAATTAAGCAATTTATTGCAAATATATTTTTAGCCAGTGCCACTCTATAGGAAATGACTTGTCAATAGCAAGGACACTACAGGGAGAGCTGTAACTGAGCCGGATCAAGATTGGGGAGGGGGGGTGACTGATGTGAAAATGATAAAGGAAGTATTCAGAATAAATCATACCTGATTTATGGAAACCAAAGGAAAGGTAAATCTAGACTATGAGACAAGGATTTCAACCTTGTTTCTTCCCAATGAGACTAACTCTGTACTATAAGGGGCGCTCAAAAAGAAACGTGCCAGAGGCATAATTACAGAAACCAGTACCTGTATTTTAGAAGTATTAAACCTAGCCATTGAGACACTTGTCCCACAGTGACACAAGGCAGCGAATGTCTGTCTCATAAAATTCCCGGGGCTGTGATGTGAACATGTTCCGCACGTACAACTGGACATCGTCGTCCGAGGTGAATCGTTTGCCCCTCAGAGCCTTATTAAGGGGACCAAAAATGGCGTAATTACAGGGAGAGAGGTCCAGACTGTATGGAGGGTGGCCGAGAACATCCCATTTGAATTTCTGCAGGAATGCCGCGACTGTGTTGGCCGTATGAGGCTTTGCATTATCGTGGAGCAGAATAACCCCACGGGTGAGATTGCTTGGTGGTTTTGATTTGATCGCTTGCCAAACAGCGATCAAGGTTTGCGAGTAACACTAGGCATTCATTCACTGTTGTCCCGTGCTGCAGGAAGTAAATCAGAAGGGTGCCATCTTGTTCAAAGATGAATATCAGCATAACCTTTCCTGCACTCACTCATGTGGACGACGACGTCCAACTGTACATGCGGAACTGGTTCACATCGTAGCCCCAGGAATTTTAAGAGACAGCCATTCGGCACCTCTGGTCACAGTGGGACAAATGTCTCAACAGCCAGGGTCAATACTTATAACATACAGGTACTGGTTTCTGTAATTATGCCTCCGGCTCGTTTCTTTTTGAACGCCCCTTGTAGAAAAGCAGACTCTTTCTGAAACCCCCAAAAGACTAACATTGTTTAAATTGTTGTGCCACAGTTCTGTACACCACATAATCTGAAACTGTTTTACATTAAAAAAAAAACCTAAAGGTTAATGTAACAGCATATAAATGTAAAAATGGCAAACTCTGCTCTTAAAGATCAGTTGTGGTTCAAACTGGGCAGAGCAAATGCTTCATGACATGAGCTATAGCACCATATATCACCCATTAGGAAGTGAGGGTATGATAATTATGCTTTACTTTTTTGTCTGTGTGTGTGTGTGTGTGTGTGTGTGTGTGTGTGTGTGTGTGTGTGTGTGTGTGTGTGTACAATACAGCTATTTATAAAAGTAATCTATTTTTGTTACATTTTCCACATGTGGATGAATTAAACATACATAATGAATCTGCTTTTCAAATGCAAATAATTAAAAGTGAGAGACTTCCAACCATTGCTGCATGCTATGTGATTTATCTGTGAGGATATAAATCAGTATTTTGTTACATTGATGAAACAGAAAATAGAGGATGATGTACACTTACCAACAGTGGGTCACCATCAAGTGGATCCATATTATCAGAAAAAAATCTGCAAAATAAATTCATTTCTTTAGACAATGAAAGCAACAACAGAATAATGCAATTTTGTCAAATAAAGGTAAGACTGGAGACCATATCAGTTATGCGATATAAATTGTTGATGGTGTACAGCAACAAGCCACAGGTTTTGGTTTACTTTATTGAAAAAGTACCATTATTGGCTTCAAATTGATACAATTCATCATAAATGGCTTGCATGCTTTTCTCAAAATACATTACATTGAAATTTAAGTTCTTCGTGGTGGCATCCTTGTATAAAATTTTCTCAGTGTTCAGATACATCAAATCGGAGTTAAAACTCAAGACTTCAAAGATTAACACCATGTTCTTCATCAGGAGATGACAGACATCTGAGAAGAAAGTGTGTACCTTTTAGAGTGGCATTCTGGCTTGTGGCTGGATTCGCACACACAAAAGCAGGAAATCAGTAATATAGCTGGTCCCCTCCCCCACCAGTGTGATTGTAGGATGAAATGTGAATGGAGACAATCCCCCACATAGCCTCCTCCCTTAAAAGTCATGGGTTTTGGCTGCATTTCTTTGATGGCTCAAGTTCATGTCCCCAGGCACCACTCAGATTATAACCACCATCTTTACTAAAAATTGTTACTGAAATCAAACAATGGAAAATTCAGGATGGAATGTAACAATATTATGGTTAGGATAGTGACTACTCACCATATAGCGGAGACATTGAGTTGCAGATAGGCACAACGAAAAGACTGCTACAAAATCAGCTTCCAGCCAACAGGGCCTTTGTCAAAAATAGACAACTTCCCCCCCCCCCCTCTCCCCTCACTCACACACACACACACACACACACACACACACACACACACACACACACACACACACAATCACAGTCTCGGGCAGCTGAAGCTCCACCAATTGTTATTGCACATGTGAATTTCTATTTCATTATAGAATCCCAGTAACTTGCCGCACACGAGAGGGCCTTCATTTCCTTACAGTTGATCTCGAACCCTTCCATAAGACTATGTTCCAGTATTGCTACTCTCTCAAGATTTCTGTACTTGATGTGCCATTTATGTTCAGCACAGAACTTGGCTACAATACGGATTGTCTGTCCTATGTAATTTTTGCTACATCCACATAGTACATGCCAGCTATTATGAAATACAGACTCATTCTCATTGGATTCAGCAAATCTTTTGGATCTCACAGACGTTATAAAACTGGTCTAATACCATATTTACATAGTATGTATCCAATTGTGCTCAAGATCACTCAACACAATGGAATGAGTGCTGTGGTTGGTCTTCTTCCATTGGCCGGGTAGGTCTGCGCTTTATTTACCAACAAATGCAGCTCTAATTTGATGTGGTTTGTACCTTTTTCTTCTGAACACATTCTTTAGGTGGCCCAATACAGATCCCAAATGATCATGGTCTGAAACTGCGCACTGTAAAACAAAGTGCTCAGGACAGAACGCTTTTGAGCTGTATGGGGGAAGTTGTGCCTATTTAAATAATGATCTGGGTGAGATAGCTTAAGTATACAATGACCCAGGCATCCATCCAATTAACATTCAATCAACACATCCAAAAACGACAATCTGCCTTCCGTTTCCACTTACATTGAAAATTTGGTGTTTGGATGTATGCCTTTCATGTGATTACTGAAGAAATGCCTCCATTCTATGAGGCTTGTCCACATACCTATAAAAACAAGTTGGACGTAGAGGAGCAGAATGTACAGCCTGATCTTCAAAACCTTCAATGAAGAAATTTGCAACAACTGGCAATAATGGTGGCCATAGCTGTAGTATCAGTCATTATGTAATAATTTGCAATATATAGAAAGCAAGAGGCTGTCAAGACATATTTTAAAAAAGTTTGGTAATGGCTGGGGAAAAATAGCCAGCCAGCAACTCCAAAACATCTGCTATTGTTACTTTTGTAAATAAAGTCAACACGTCTAGGCTCACCACTTGCTGGGCCATTATGTTGTCATGAATCAGTACAGAGTCCACATTTCCTCAGCCATGTGGCAGGGCCACTTGCCTGTCATACCACACTCAGCAAGTGCATGCTCACATGAGGGTGAGTCCAAAACATGATAGCCGTATGCTTCCACACCACATACAAAGTGACTGCTAGGGATCAAATGCTGCTCACAGGGTTACATCAAGCAGATACAGTGCTCTACAAATAACGTAACTTAGAGATGCCAATTGTTCGAAGGTAAAAAGTGCTGAGTTTTTCTGTCACATTCCTTCACAGTGTTCTCAATAGTGATTGTACCTATTCATAGCCATTCATTTTTCATGTTCTTCAGTTATAAATGACCCCACTGGACTACTTGGAAATGCAATCAGTCCGAAAAGGAGATTGCTTACAAATCACTCACATCACCCATTCTAGAATACTTCCCAAGTGCGTAGGATCTGAACAAAATTGGAAGAACAGGGGATACTGCATGTATACAGAGAAGGGCAGCACAGATGGTCACAGGTTTGTTCAAACAGTAGACCGTGTCGCTGAAATGCTGAAGAAACTGAGCTGGCAGACTCTTTTGTTTATTTGTTCATTTATTTTGTCCTTTGAATCATTTTTGTACAAGACATGCACATGGTGGTGCACAAACATACAACTGATATTGGACAATTCATAGCATGATGCGATAGTCTGATGACATAAGGAGATGTGATGGGAATATACAAACATGATTTTATGTAGTTATTAAGTATTTTCGTTCCATTTCTTTCTCACATATATACAAAACACACTAATGTACACTCTTGATGCACGTGATTTCAGAGATCATGCGTCCATACAGTCCACAAGCTCGCTTATAAAGGCCACCTGGGTCAGTCCCAGTGGCGCGCTCTGGTGAGCCGTCAGCGAAACAGTATTATTTAAGTGATCGCAAATGAGTGCTCGACCTACTCTCTAACCTGTGTTACTGTTGTTCAGTCAATGTGTTCAGAGCTAAACATAACTTGTACTTCACTGTACCTTACATGTTGCTTCATAAAATACTATGTCCCATAAATCAATTTTGTTCTTGCTATGGCAAACTTGGTGACAAGTGAGGGTTACATTTTCTACGCATGTTAGTGTCAGTGCTAAGTCACCAGGCAAACATCCCGATGGAAGAAATACTCCAATGTATCATTGCCCAGCAGCAAGTTTCTTTGAACAACAGCAGGCTCTCACCAACACTCTAAAACAAGTGACATGAAAGAGCTTGCCCACTCTCATTTATTATTTTGGGCATGGCAGGTGCCTGTTGCTTTGAGTGACTGTGTCAAGGCCAAATTAGACCGTTTGACATCACTCAATGTAATTCAGCCTATTTCTTCCAGTGAATGGGCTACACCAGTGGTCACTGTTAAGAAGCCAAAGAGTAAGCTTCACCTCTGTGGCAACCTGAGTTTCATGATTAATGCACAGTCCGTGATAGACACATATCCTTTGCCCCACCATGACAAGCTGCTCACAAAATTCCCAGGTAGCCACTACTTTTCCAAGATTGATTTGCCAGCAGAGTACCTCCAGCTCCCCTTGGATGAGGCCACTAGACGTCTTCTCGTCGTCAATACACCTTTCGGCCTATAAATAATATCAAAACTTGCCTTTTGGTATCACTAGTATGCCCACAATTTTTCAGTGTTTTTTAGAACAGCTGACAGCCCCTGTGCCCAGATGCGTCAATTACCTCGACGATATCACTGTTTTGAGTTCTTCCACTGAAGACCACCTTCGAAATCTCCACCCGTCATTTTCTGTTTTGCAATCTGTGGGTCTCAAGTGCAATCTTGCCAAATCTCAATTTTTTCAGCAGTCAACTGGGTACCTAAGTTTTGAGGTTACCTGTACAGGGGTCACACCGTTGCATCGCCATGTTGACAATTGTTGCCTTGCCGTGGCCGATCTCCATTAAGGAACTGCAGGTGTTTCTCAATAATGTAGCACACTACTGTAAGTTTTTATCCGATTGCATCGTCTGTTGCTCAGTTTCTGGAAGTGAATTTATGTGTGTTTTTTTTCTGGTCCCCCAGCTTGTGACCAAGTGGTCACTTTGCTTAAATCTAAGCTTCAATTGGCCCCATGTCTGACCACTTTGCAGCCGGGTCAGCATTTCAGATGGCTACAGATGCCTCTCAGAATGGGCTTAGTGCGGTGCTGGCATACAAACACGCTGACACGTCTGAACAACCCATTGCTTACACTTCTGAGACTAATTCCCTATCAGCAGGGATATTCTCAGATTGAAAAGGAGGCTTTAGTGACTGTGTTCACCCTCAAGAAATTTCATGTCCCCTTGTATAGTTCTAAGTTCCATTTAATCATGAATCATAAGCTTTTAGTAGCTCTTTTTAACCCTTCCGCTTCCATGTCGGACAAGGCAGTGCATCGTTTTCAAGCGGTGGGCTCTCTCCCTCTCTCGTTTATCATTATCAGATCCATTACCGGCTGACGGTGCAACAAGCCAGTGACTATGCCTTACATTGCCTTCTGATG